>NW_026575023.1:3470000-3790662 GCF_905146905.1 Nyctereutes procyonoides | reverse complement strand
CAATGTATAAAATTTCTTCACACCATTCCCTCATAGAGTAATGTTTCATATCTCATTATCACTGAAAATTCTAGGCCGCATAACAGTTGGGAAAACTATGGAAGAAATGCAAGATAATGTGGATATAGACACTATAAAACAGTCTCTCCCAGTCTCTCTCAGTTGAGGCAAAGTATTGCCTTGTTGCATCTCATACTGTAAACAAGTGTCTCTTTCCCAATATATTTTATGACACTTTATTTTTAATTTTTGTGCTTTTTCTCTGTGATTTCACTGTGTAGAATGGCCCCTGACGACATGGCAGAATACTTTCTAGAGTTCCCAAGAAGAAGCAAAAAGATGTGCCTCAGGGAGAAAACATAATTGTTATCTAAGCTTACTCAGTTCCATTAGTTGTAGCACTATTTATTGGCTATGAGTTTAATGACAATAAATCAATAATACATATTAAATAAGGTGTCTTGAAACAGACAAGCATACAAAACAGGGCTATGTGTGTATCGACTCATGAAAATGTGAGGAGAAGCTGGTAGGACCCTAACCCTGTATTTCCCCTGGGAGGAATGAGTCAGTGTTTGCTAACATGTTCTCTTATAAAACATGAGCACCGTGATAATAAGAATTCACTAAATACGTAAGGCCTCTACCTAGTGTCAAGAACATAGTGCTTCATAAATATTAGCTATTATGGTTTCACCTTTTATCAGCGTCCCTTTGAATAAGAGAATCAATGTTTCAAAACCAAAAAATAAGATAAAAATGTTTAAATCTGTTTAGAAGCTTTAAGAGGTCTCACCAGTAATCTAAACCGGAAGCATCCTTCCTGACATATACATATGAGATAAGAATTTCACAGCACAAAACAGCACAGATCATTGTAGTCTGATAATACGATTCATGGAAATAAGCCGCTCTCAGGAATTATTTGCTCCAGTGCATTAAAAACTCATTCAATGGTGGATAAATTAGGTAATTTTATTTCATTCAATTAACATGCCTCCTATCACTAGCGAGGCTTGAGAACAAATACAATAAGTAAGATATCAAGGAGGAAATATCCAGTTTCAATATTTACCTACACAACAAGCCACAGAGTTAGAAATGCAAACCAAAGTTTTCAATAACTTTATGTCATGGACTCCAGTTAGTATATATATAGACTAATCGGATGTCTTATCCATTAAATCACACTCTCAAGGAGTAAAATCCATTCAACATAAAGAGTTTAGGAGCAAAATTTGTCACATTCATTATAATCATGGCATTAGTTCCCTCAAAATATCTGGGCCAGGATCAGAAATAGAATCAAATTTATATCCATGATTTAAACATTTTATACAAAAATAACGTTAATACACATCATTGCAATTTCTTTAGAACTCTGAGTAAAAATAGGAAGAAACAAAGTACGCAAAGTTGTGAAAAGTTATTTCCTTAATGTGAGGTAAGATTAATATACCATGCCAGATATTGCGAGAGCATGAGACAAAAATAAAAAATAACATAAAACATTAAGAAAAGGCACATGGTGACTCAGTGCCTGCCTTTGGTTCAGGTCGTGATCCCGGGGTCCTGGGATCGAGTCTCGCATCAGGCTCCCTGCAGGAAGCCTGCTTCCCTCTGCTATAGCTCCGCTTCTCTCGGTGTCTCTCATGAATAAATAAAATCTTTGAAAAAAAACACTTAAGAAATGGTGAATTTATTTGTAAATCTTGGTCTTGTTCAGTCAATTCATACAATAACACCTGAAAAAGAGATCAATAGATAAATCTTAGACAAAGTTTCAATTTAGGGAGCCTGTTGACAGTGGGAATTTAAAAACCAGAAAACGTTGTAGTTAATAAATTGAGGGCTTCTCCTTGTGTGCCTATATAAATGATTTAACGAGAGCACTTTCCTTCTTTTCCCAAAGTGATTGTATGTAATCTCATAATTAGGATGTATTGTCATATGTAGCCTTCACGATCTGGAAAGCCTACATATCAAAAGAGACTTCACGAAAAAATCGCCAAAGGGAAATATGAGTCAATTCAATAATAACTATGTTGGACACAGAGTGACATACAAATGCAAGAAGCCTAGTTTCACATTCTCTTTCACTTTATTCCAGGGTTTCTGTGAGGAGGGCAGAACTTTGAATACACAAGTAAACTGCTAACTCTTCCAAAAGCATACAAAAAAAATAAAAGTTGATCAAGCAAAGCTAGGTTTATTTGACATAACAAGAGGGAGAAGCACACCTTGACAGAGTTTTACTATGATTTGAGATGAAGGAAGTCAAGCGAAGATCATCCTAAGTTGTTGGTACTTGGGTTGCAGAACTCAGAAACTTTATAC
Organism: Nyctereutes procyonoides; assembly: GCF_905146905.1. Classification (NCBI taxonomy): domain Eukaryota; kingdom Metazoa; phylum Chordata; class Mammalia; order Carnivora; family Canidae; genus Nyctereutes; species Nyctereutes procyonoides. Next base: position 3,788,325 of record NW_026575023.1, on the reverse strand, counting down.
CACATGGAAGTAGTCGGGACTGGCAAAGGTTATGACATAACTTTGGATTGCTGGACATAGCGAAGTGAGATCTTGAAACTGTCTTGCTGAGCAAGCTGAATTTTAATAAGTAAACTATATTAGCTGGTCACGGTTTGGCTTTCACCAACCCTAAAGCAAACCCTTGGGGGCATAATGTCCTTGATCTTATTAGCGATATGACTATAACTCAAACATCTCCTCCTCAGTGGTCTATCAGCATATACTCCTCAGCCACTAGAGCTATAAATGTAGGTCTAACAGGAGGTGAGTTTACAAAGATCTACTTGGAGCCACCCAAGAAATGCTTCTGTCCCTAAGTCCCTTTAGTAAACCATTTGTCTTCAAGCTGGACTTGTCAGCCTTTTTATTCTGTCTTACAGCACTTCCAGCCTTTGGAAGTCATTTTGCATATACCTCCCTCTCATGGAACACATGGCATATTCACAGTGCTGAAAGGAAGAAGCCTACAATCCAAAATACTTTACCTGGACAGGAGATCATTCAGAATGGAAAGAGAGATAAAAGAGTTTCCCAGAAAAAGAAAAAAAAAAAAAAAACCTTGGATAAATCAATAAAGAGCTGAAATATCTACTCAAAACTATGAAACAGGGATCCCTGGGTGGCTCAGTGGTTTGGCAACTGCCTTTGGCTCAGGGCTTGATCCTGAAGTCCTCGGATCGAATCCCACGTCGGGCTCCCTGCATGGAGCCTGCTTCTGCCTCTGCCTGGGTCTCTGACTCTCTCTCTCTCATGAATAAATAAATAAAATCTTTAAAAAAAACTATGAAACATTGATGAAAGTCATTTAAAATGACACAATCAGATGGAAAAATAGACTATGCTCACAAACTAGGAGTAAATTGTTAAAATGCCCATACTGCCCAATACCCAAGTGTGATATCTTACTGTGCTTTTTAACTTGCCCATCCCTAGTAATGATTTTCAGCGTTTTTTATGTCTTCTTCATCTTTAACTTTTCTTGATGGAATATGTATCTTTATGGGATTCTCTTACTTTTCAGTTATAAGAATTTCTTTATTTCGGATGCAAGTTCTTTTTCAAATGAATCTTTTGCAAATATTTTCTTTCAGTATGTATTGCCTTTTTGATTTCTTTTCTTTCCAAGTTCCCCTCCATATTCCTAAAAACAAGGCCACAACAGTGTTAAACATTGAAAATGTTCAGTAAATTTCAGTTCAATGAATGAGACAAGATGTAATTCTAAGTATTTCAAGCCAAGAACATGAAAGGTGACTGCATTTTCAATTTGCCAATAAAAAAAAAACAATCTCTATCAAAATACCAGCAGCATTTTTCACATTATCAAAACAAATAATACTAAAACCTGTATGGAATCAAAAATGACCCCAAATAGCCAAAACAATCTCAGGAAGGAAGAACAAAGCTGGAGGCATCACAATCTCACATTTTAAGATACACTACAAAGCTATAGTAACCAAAACAGTGCGGTGCTGACACAAAAACAAATATACTGAGAAGTGGAACAGAAGAGAGCCCAGACATAAACCCACACTTCTATGGCCAATTAATCTAGGACAAAAGAGGTAGGACTATATGATGGGGGACAGACAGCCCCTTCAATTGATGGTGCTGGAAAAGCTGGACCACTACACATCAAAGAATAAAACTGAACCACTTTCTTGCACCATATGCAAAAATAAGCTCAAAATGGATTAAAGACCAGATGTGAGGCATGAAATCAAAAAGTTAGAAAAAAACATAGGCAGCAATCTCCTTGACATTGTTTGCAGCAACATTTTCTAGATATCCCTCCTCAGGCAAGGGAAACCAAAACTAAAATAAACCATTGGGACTACACCAAAGTAAGTTTTTGCACAATGTAGGAAACCATCAACAAAACCAAAAGGCAACTTACAGAAGAGGAGAAGATACTCAAAAATGGCATACCCAGTAGGAGATTAATATCCAAAATATATGAAGAACATATACAATCCAACACCAAAAAAGTGAAATAATCCAATTAAAATATGGGCAGACAACCTGAATAGACTTTTTCCAAAGAAGACCAGCAATGAAGGGGCACTTGCCTGGCTCAATTGGTAAAGTATATGACTCTTGATCTCAGGGTCATGAGTTCAACCACCACTTTGAGCATGGAGCCTTCTGAAGAAGAAGAAGAAGAAGAAGAGAGAAGAAGAAGAAGAAGAAGAGGAGGAGGAGAAGATAATGATGACAAATAGATGGCCTACAGATACATGAAAATATGCTCAACGTCACTAATCATCAGGGTAATACACATCAAAACCACAAGGAGATATCATCTTACACGTGTCAGAATGGCTAGAATCAAAAAGACAAGAAATACAAGTATTGGCAAAATGGAGGAAAAGCAAGCCTTGTCTACTGTTGGTGGTGCAGCCACTATAGAAAATAGTACGGAGGTTTCTCAAGAAACTAAAAATAGAAATACCATATGCTCCAGTAATTCCACGACTGGGTATTTACCCAAAGAAAATGAAACACTAATTCAAAAAGATATACACACCCTATGTTTACTGCAGCATTATTTGAAATAGCCAGCTAATGGAAATAATCCAAGTGTCCATCAATAGATGAGTGGAAAAAGATGACGTACTATATAGAGACAATGCAATATTATTCCACCACAAGCAAAGAATGATACCTTGCCATTGGTGATAACATGGACAAACTGAGAGGGTGTTACGCTAAGTAAAATATGTCAGAAGGAGAAAGACAAATGTCATGTGATTTCACTTATATGTGGAATCTAAACCAAATGAATAAACAGAGCGGAAAGACTCACAAATATAGAGAAATGATAGCTTCTAGAAAAAAGGGGGAGAGGGAAGGCAAAATGAGTGAAAGGGAGTGGGAGATACGGGCTTCCAGGTATGAAATAAATGGAATAAATGTCAGGAGAATAAAACATAAAACGCAGGGAATATAGTCAGTAATTGTTGTGGCATTGGGTAATGACAAATGGAATTTACGCTTGTGAGCACACCGTAGCAGACAGACTTGCTGAATCACTATGTTGTAACCTGAAACTAACGTAACATTGTGTGTCAACTGTACTTCAATAAAAAAGTAATAAAAATGATTTTTATAAAGTTCTCACCAGAAAGAAAGATAAGTGTGTGAGGTGATGGATGAGAATGGTGTAATCTCTTCACAATATATAAGCGATTCAAGTCATCATGTTGTACACCTTATCACTGCATAATTTTATATCAAGGATGTCTCAATAAAGTCAAAAAATTTCTTTAAATAAAACAGTATGCTAATTAAAATAAACAGTCACAAGAGACACTTCATTTATACGAAATGCTCAAAACAGGCAATATATATGACAAAAAAAGTAGACAAAATGTTGACTAAGGCTGGGAAATGCAGAAAATGAAGAGTTCCATTACAGAGCAAAGGTTTCCATTTGGGGTGATGAAAGTGCTCTAAAATTGATCACCAGAGCGGTTGCACAATTCTGTGAACACACTATGAACCACTGAACTGTACACTTTAAATCTGGCACTTGTGCGGTATGGAAGTACATGTCAACCAAAGTTTCATGAACAAAACAAAAACATCTCCTGAGTCATCATAACCAGAAAGATAATTTACCTGTATAGATTATTCATTCTTGTGTCAAGAGGACTGCAGTCACCTCTCACCACCGTCCTCGACACTCTTCCAAAATATATTACGTAAGACAGATGACTTGCACATTGACTCTTAGCTACATGATAGGACTTATAATCGTCAAACAGACATTACACACATTTGCATACAAATGAAGTCATCTACTTTGGCTTTTTCCACTTGCCGTCCAAACGCTCGGACAGTTCCTATAATGTATTTACTTTGGAAGGTAGGAGTTATATTTTAACTTCCTGATTGATTGCTCCTCGGATATAAGTGCAAGCAATGGTAGAAGAAGGCAAGAATTTCAGAAGAAGCAGCACATTCCACCAGGATGTCTATGAAATGGATTTCAGTTCTGCTGCTGCTCCAGCTGAGCTGTTACTTTAGCTCTGGGAGTTGCGGAAAGGTGCTGGTGTGGCCCACAGAATACAGCCATTGGATCAATGTAAAGACAATCCTGGATGAACTTGTCCAGAGGGGTCATGAAGTGACTGTTCTGACATCTTCAGCTTCCATTCTTGTTGATCCGAACAAATTATCTGCTATTAAATTTGAGATCTATTCTGCACATTTATCTAGAGGTGATTTTGAGGCTTTGTTCATAAAACTGCTCAACATTTGGATATATGATATGCCAAAAGATTCATTTTGGGCGTATTTTTCAGTAATGCAAGAAATTTTTTGGGAATTTTATGAGTGTGCTGAGAAGCTCTGTAAAGATGTAGTTTTGAACAAGAAACTCATGACAAAACTACAAGAATCAAAGTTCGATGTCATTCTTGCAGACGCTGTGGGACCCTGCGGTGAGCTGCTGGCTGAGCTCCTTAAAATACCTTTAGTGTACAGTCTCCGTTTCTCTCCAGGCTACGCATTTGAAAAACACATTGGAGGACTTCCGCTCCCTCCATCCTACGTACCTGTTATTCTGTCAGAATTAACTGATCAAATGACATTCATGGAGAGAGTAAAAAATATGCTATATGTGCTTTATTTTGACTTTTGGTTCCAAACAATAAATGAGAAGAGTTGGAATCAGTTTTACAGCGAAGTCCTAGGTAAGTCATGGTTTTCATTAGTAACATGAAGTCTTAACTCTCCTAGTGCTAGGGAGAGAGTTTGTATAAGTACTAAGGGGGAGGAAATTTGTCTTTTAGAAGTGAAATGATGACATGAAAGTATAAAATGATCTCCCAATCTCCAAACACATGCAAAGACTTATATATGACAGGGCCAGTTAGAATCCCACTGTCCGTTATGGGTACATCACACTCTAGGGAGTCAATAACGACATTAGAGCACTGAGGAATTCTTGAACCAATGACATATCCATTCCATGTGTTTGTTTGTAATATCTTTAAAAAGGGGTTTCTGTGGTTTGCTTTTTAATTTTTTCTCGGTAAAGTATTTTATCCTTCCTTGTTTATGAAATACACACTGAAAATATTACTTATGCTATGCTTTACTTTTTTAGAAGAATTTTAAGTCACAGCATTTTGAATCACTATTCCCTAAATAACGCTCACCCCCACACAGGCATAAGTTTCTCCATTATCAACATCCCCCATCAAAGTGGTACATTTGTGGCAACTCATGAACCTACACTGACACATTATTATCATCCAAAGTTCATAGTTTACGTAAGAGTTTACTCTCAGCTTGGTACATTTTATGAGTTCTAAAAATTTATAACGATACGCATCTACCACTATTATATCAGAGTAGTGTCGCTGCTTTCAATTCCTCTCTGCTGTACTTATTTTCTATATATCCATTTTACTCTACTTTTTTCCATCCTAAAAAAACGGCATTAGAAATTTCACTATCTTGATGAAAGCAGGCATGTCAACTGGGGAGTCATATATTTCTAGTACAACTGTCTATAGTATTGAGGATATTATGTCCAGTTGTTTCTTCAGTTTCCTTAGTTAAGAATTAAAGTGTTGGGATGCCTGGTGGCTCAGCGGTTAAGCGTCTGCCTTTGGCTCATGGTGTGATCCTGGGGTCCCGGGACAGAGTCCCACATCAGGCTCCCTGCATGGAGCCTGCTTCACCCTAATCCTGTGTCTCTGCCTCGCTCTCTGTCTCTCATGAATAAATAAAATCTTTTTTTAAAAAAGAACTAAAGTGTTTACATATTACCTGAAAGATTTTTTCCATAATTTCCAAGAAAACGTCAGAGTTTTCTTGAAAAATTGAGGATCAAGGGAATAACTTGCTGAATTGTAGAAATTAGACTGAGTATTCTAAGGAAAAGTGTTTCCATTGGTTAATTGACAGGGGAGCTTAAATAATTGTTTACATTTGCATCTGTCACTTTTGCAGCATTTCAGAATAAACAAATGCATGTTTAATTTGACAGTGGTTTAGGTTTAATAATGTTTTATGACTGTGAATAACTCCCTCATAATTCCTTCATCCATAGCCAATTAGAAGGCTCTGAGGTACAATGGCTACGTTAGACTCAGGAATCTATAGTATGAAGCTTCTAATGATTACATATTCTTTCACCAGGGCTTATAAATCCTGTTTTAGAGGTCTAAACACACACACGTTAACAAGTTCACATTAAAAAAAAAAAAAAAAAAAACTGTTACTGCCCTAAAGACGTAATGCGCCACAATTAAGAGTGCACGTATCTATTTCCATACTTGTGGAAAATATTCCAGCTGTTACTTGCAAATATTATTTATTACATAAATATTATTAAGCTGTAAATTTTAACTAATTTCAATGGTCAAAACAATCCATCCCCCCCAAAACTCACAGTTTTCTTGGAAAATCTAGGATCAAGGGAATAACTTGCTAAATTGTAGAAATTACACTGAGTACACCGGGAAAGGTGTTTCCATTGCTTAATTGATGGGGGGGGGGGCTCAATAGTTTACATTTGCATGTTACTTTTGCAGAATTCAAGAATAAATAAATACATGGTTTATTTTCATAGTGGCTTAGGTTAACAAATTGGTTGTGAATGTTCTACTGTGATGTGAGAAATGAGTCTTACACTTTGTCTCTCATATTTACATATGATCAACATATATATATGCAAATATATATATTTGCATCAACACATGTTTGTATCATATATGTGTCTGTTAGCAAACTACAAATACTTTTAAGCCTTTTTTCTAACTATGCAAAACTCCTTTCAGAAGATTGCATAGTAAATTCACATTCCATTATTCTCATTTCTTCTACTTGCTTGTAGTAGAAGTTGCTTGTTATGAGTTTTTTTACTTCTTTATTTACTCTTAGTTTTCTACCACGTTTTAATTTTCATTCCAGGATAGTTAACAGAGTGTTATATTACTTTCAGGTGTACAGTATAGTGATTCAACACTTCCATACATCAGTCAGTGCTCATCATGAGTTCACTTCTTAATCCCCATCACCAGTGTTACCCATCCCCCACATTCACCTCCCCTCTGATAACCATCAGTTTTTTTCCCTACAGTTAAAATCTATTTCTTGGTTTCTCTCTCTCTTTTTGTATTTTGCTTGTTTGGTTGGTTCATTAAATTCCACATACGAGTGAAATCATATGGTACTCGATTTTCTCTGACTTATTTTGATTAACATCATAGTATTCTCTAGCTCCATCTGCGTCACTGCAAACCTCAAGACTTCATCCTTTTTTTTCTAAGATTTTTTTTTTTTAATTTATTTGAGAGGGAGAGAGAAAATGAAGCAGACTCCATACTGATTGCAGAGCTCCACTCAGGGCAGGATCCCAAGACCACAAGATCATAACCAGAGCCAAGACCAAGAGTTGGATGCTTAACCAACTGAGTCATCCAGGCACCCCAAGATTTCATTCTTTTTTATGGCTTAGTAATATTCATTGTATAAATATATCATTTCTTCTTTAGCCATTCTTCAGCTGATGGACACTTGGGCTGTTTCCACAATTTGGCTATTGTAGACAATGCTGCTGTAAACGACCAGGAGCATATGCCCTTTTGAATGAGTATTTTTATAATCTTTGGGTAAATACCTTGTAGTGCAAATCCTAGATCATAAGCTAGTTCTACTTTTACCTTTTTGAGAAACCTCCACACTGGTTTCCTGTGGCTTTAATTTGAGCCATTTTGCAAGAGGTGAGGTGATACCTCATTGCGGTTTTGATTTGCATTCCCCTGATGATGAATGATGATGAACATCTTTGCAAGTGTCTGTTAGCCACCTGGATGTCTTCCTTGGAAAAATAACTATTCAGGGCAGCCTGGCTGGCTCAGTGCTTTAGCACCACCTTCAGCCCAGGGCCTGATCCAGGAGATCAGGGATCGAGTCCCACATCAGGTTCCCTGCATGGAGCCTGCTTCTCCCTCTGCTTCTCTCTCTCTCTCTCTCCCTCTCTCTCTGTCAGTGTCTCTTATGAATAGATTAATAAAATATTTTTTAAAAATGCCTATTCATGTCTCTGCCCATTTCTTAACTGCGTTATTTGTTTCCTGGGTGTGGTTGTTGAGTTTGATAAGTTCTTTATAAATGTTGGAGACCATCTCTTTACTGAAAATGGCATTTGCAAATACCTTCTCCCATTCTGTAGGTTGCCTTTTAGTTTTGTTGGTTATTTCCTTGGCTGTACAGAAGACTTTTATCTTGATGAAGTGCCAATAGTTCATTTTTGTTTTTGTTTCCTTTTCTACCACCAATATGTCTAGTAAGAAACTGCTCTTGCTGAGGTCAAAGAGGTCACTGCGTGTTTTCTTCCCAGGATTTTGATGGTTTCCTGTCTCACGCTTAGGTCTTTCATTCCACCTTGAATTTATTTTTGTGTATACTATAAGAAAGTGGTCAAGGCAGCCCGGGTGGCTTAGCGGTTTAGCGCTGCCTTCAGCCCAGGGCATGACTCTGGAGACCCTCCCAACTCAGGACTCCCTGCGTGGAGACTGCTTCTCCCTCTTCCTGTGTCTCTGCCTCTCTCTCTGTCTCTCTCTCTGTGATATCAAAAAAATAAAATAAAATGCAGAATATAAAAAAAAAAGAAAAAAATATGTGGTCCAGTTTCATTCTTTTGCATGTTGCTGTCCAATTTTCCTGACAACAAGAAACTGTCATTTTCCCATTGGATATTCTTTCCTGCTTTGTCAAAGATTAATTGCCCATATGATTGTGGGTTGATTTCTGCATTTTCTATGCTCTTCCATTGATCTATGTGTCTATTTTTGTGTCACGACCATACTGTTTTGATCACTATAGCTTTAGTATAACTTGAAGTCTTGAATTGTGATACGTCCAGTTTTTTTTTTTTTTCTTTTTCAAGGTGCTTTGGTTATTTGGAAACTTTTGTAGTTCCAACAAGTCTTAGGATTGTTTGTTCCAGTTCTGTGAAAAATGCTGTTGGTATTTTGATAGGGATCACATTAAATCTAAAGATTGCCTTGGGCAATATAGACAGTTCAATACTATTCTTCCAAGTTTTGTACATGGAATGCCTTTTAATCCTCAACTTCTTTCATCAGTATTTTATATATTTTATATATTTTATATATATATATATATATATATATATATCAGTATTTATTTATATTTTTTCAGAGTACAGGTCTTTCACCTCTTTGGTTAAGTTATTCTAGATACTTTATTATTTTTGGTGCAATGGCAAACAGGATTGTTTTCTTAATGTCTCTCTTCCACTGCATTATTAATACATAGAAATATAACAGATTTCTGTACACTGATTTGTATCCTGTGACTTTACTGAATTAGTTTATCAGTTCTAGGACTTTTCTGCTTAAGTCTTCAGGGTTTTCTATATACAGTATCATGTCATCTGCAAATAGTGACAGTTTTATTTCTTCCTGACCAATTTGGATGGTTTTATTTCTTTTCATTGTATCATTGCTGTAGCCAGGACTTCTAGTACTATGTTGAATAAAAGTGGTAAGGGTGGACATCCTTGTCCTGTGCCTGACCTTGACGGAGAAGCTCTCAGGTGTTGCCTATTGAGTATGACATTCACTGTGGGTTTTCCATTTAAGCCTTTATTTTTGAGGTATGTTCCCTCGAAACCAACATTGCTGAGGGTTTTTATCATCAATGGCTGTTATACTTTGTCAAACGCCTTTTCTGCATATGTAGAAATGATCATATGCATTTTATCCTTTCTCTTATTGATGTGATCTGTTTGTTTTTTCCCCTTCAGGAAGACCCACTACACTATACGAGTTAATGAGGAAAGCTGATATATGGCTCATTCGATCCTACTGGGATTTGGAATTTCCTCGCCCATTCCTACCACATTTTGACTTTGTTGGAGGCCTCCACTGCAAACCTGCCAAACCCCTGCCTAAGGTAACTGTTTCTTATGTTTTGTTTCCTCTGGGCCATTTCATCAGTATTGTAGCTTAAAAATCTCATTCTCAACAATAGTCATGTGCCCCAACAATATCTGCAGGCAAATCTAATGTTTCCTTGCTGTCATTCCAACTTTTACACAATTCTCATTTGAGATCCGAAAGTTTGATGACTTAGAGCATTAACAGGTTTAATTAATCTATGAGAACATATGTTTTCCGCCACACACTAAGGCCAGACAAAATCTCAGTAAACCTGAGCACAGATAAAGCTACACTGTGTATATAATGAGGACCATAAATTCTGTATATTTAATAAAGACCAAATAATTTTACCACTTATATCTGAAAAAAATCTATAGTATAAAATTGCAATAGTAAACTCAGCATATAAGGTAATAATCTTTATGAAAAAAGCAATGATGTAATAAATTTTAAGTTGATATTGATCCTTCAAGACATAATTGATAAACAAGCATCCCTTACTGAATTCCTTGATGGTCTCTTCATCATGCTGGATGTCTACTAGAGGAATGAGCCACTGTGATTACATTAGCCCTTGCCCGGATTCCACAAAAGGCTAGATAAATAACCTTAATCGTATATAACTAGCTAATGAGTCTGTTAAACTCTGCAAAGGGTCTAATTACTCTGAAACTAAGATCTTATCCAATGGTTAACCTAATATCGATTTTGATTGCAAAATATTTAGGTGTATATGTAACTCTCTCAAGGTCTAAATCCTGACGTAAAACTAGCAAAAGTTATATTCAGTCTAACACAAGGGTCCACCAACAGATAAATCCATAAACAAAATGTATTTACACACAACGGAATATTCGGCCTAAAGTAGAAGAAAATTCTAACACATACTCTGACGTGGCAAATCTTCGGGATATTATGCAAAGTGAAGTGGGCAATCATAAAAAGACAAGTACTGTATGATTCCCCTGATATAAGGTATCCAGATCACTCAAATTCACAGAAATACAAAGTATAATGATGTTTGCTAATGATGGTCAAGGAGGGGGGATTGCTTGGTGGCTCAGCGGTTTAGCGCCTACCTTTGGCCCAGTGATCCTGGAGTCCCGGGATTGAGTCCCATTGGGCTCCCTGCATGGAGCCTGCTTCTCACCCTGCCTATGTCTCTGCCTGTCTCTCTCTCTGTGTCTGCCATGAATAAAAAAATAAAATCTTAAAAAAAATAAATATAAAAAATAATACAGATGTTCAAGGAGGGAATGGGTAATTGTTATATAATGGGTATTGAGATCAAGTTTAACAAGATGAAAAAGTTCTGGTGATTAGTTGACCTACAGTATAAAATATACAAACTATTGGACTGCATAGTCAGATATACTTAAAATAATTTTTATGTGTAGCTTATCACAATAAGGATAAATACAGGCATTACTCTAATAATTCTTGATAATATCTTTTATCTATCTTTAGCTGTTTGTACAAAAATTTTTAAAGATTTATTTATTGGAGGCAGGGCAAGATGGTGGAAGAGTAGGGTCCCCAGGTTACCTGTCCCCACCGACTTACCTAGGTAACTTTCAAATCATCCTGAAAACCTACAAATTCGGCCTGAGATTTAAAGAGAGAACAGCTGGAATGCTACATTGAGAAGAGTCTGTGCTTCTATCAGGTAGGAAGACAGAAAAAAAAAATAAAGAAATTGAAAGCATCCAAGGGGGAGGTGCTCCGCGAGGAGCCGGGCTGAGGCCCCGGCGAGAGCCCCCAGGACAGGAGAGCCTGGGCCCAGAGAAGCAGGAACTTCACCAACCTTCCCCGACAGAACTGTGCTGGCAGGGAGCTCGGGCAGGCTCCCAGGGGCACTAACAGCACCTGCGCCCCGGGGAGAGCTCGCAACACCCCGCAGTCGAGCTCCCTAAAGTGCTGGAGTGCGCTCTGTGGGGCCCCAGAAGCGGCTCAGGTGGTGGCTCCATGGAGAGGGGGCTGCACAGGCTGCAGAAGCTTGATTCCTGTGCTGCAGGCCCTGGATCCCAGGACGTCCAGGGGGCACAGCCCAGGATCCTGCGCTCCCCCCAGGGACAGGCAGAGGCCGGGAGGGCACAGGGCAGCCAGGACGTTCCTGCCCCCGGGTGGCCCCGAGCTGTACAGATCGGCGTCCCCTACCCCCCCGAGCATCCAGGCCCCTGAGTACTAGGAGCTGCGGTAGTTACTGCGATAGTTACTCCAGAGCTGGAGAGCTGGACGCTGCCACTGTTGTTGTTCCTCCTGGTGTCAACTTGTACCTGGGACAGAGCAGGGATGACAGGGAGCAGGGGCCTCACAGGATAAACAGCTCCCACTGAGCCGTGCACCTGGCAGGGGGTGGGGCAGCTCCTGCAGGTGCACACACCTGAGAATCAGCACAGCAGGCCCGTCCCCAAGAAGACCAGCTGGAAGGACAGGGGAAGACCATGTTCTCGACCAAGCAGCACTGGAAAGTTCCAGGGGAATCTGCAACTTACAGTATATAGAATCAGAGGATACCACTCCTTCTTTTTGTTTCTTGCTTGTCGCCCCCCCCTTATTTTTCTCTTTTTCTCCTTTATCCAGTACAACTTGTTTTTAGCCACTCTGCACTGAGCAAAATGACTAGAAGGAAGAACTCACCACAAATGAAAGAAACAGAAACAATACCACAGAGTTTCAGAATTTGGATTATAATTCTATGTCAGACACCCAATTCAGAAGCACAATTATAAAGCTACTAGTGGCTCTGGAAAAAATCAAAAGGATTCAAGAGACTTCATGACTGCAGAATTTAGATCTAATCAGGCTGACATTAAAAATCAATTAAATGAGATGCAATCCAAACTGGAGGTCCTAATGATGACGGTTAATGAGGTAGAAGAAAGAATGAGTGACACAGAGGACAACTTGATGGCAAGGAAGGAAGCTGAGGGAAAAAGAGAAAAACAATTAAAATAACATGAGGATAGGCTAAGGGAAATAAATGACAGCCTCAGAAGGAAAAATCTTCATTTAATTGGGATTCTAGAGGGCACCTAAAGGGCCAGAGGGCCGGAAAGTGTATTTCAACAAATCATAGCTGAAAACTTCCCTAACTTGGGAAGGGAAACAGGCAGTCAGATCCAGGAGATTGAGAGATCCCCCCTAAAATCAATAAAAACCTCTCAACACCCCAACATTTAATAATGAAACTTGCCATTCCAAACATAAAGACAAGATCCTTAAAGAAGCAAGAGACAAGAGATCCCTAATGATTATGGGGAAAAATATTAGATTAACAGCAGACCTCTCCACAGAGACCTGGCAGGCCAGAAAGGGCTGGCAGGATATATTCAGGGTCCTAAATGAGAAGAACATACAGCCAAGAATACTTTATCCAGCAAGGCTCTCATTCAGAATAGAAGGAGAGATAAAGAGCTTCCAAGATAGGCAGAAACTGAAAGAATATGGGACCACCAAACCAGCTCTGCAAGAAATATTAAGGGGGACTCTGTAAAAGAAAAAGGAAGCCCCAGGAAACAATCCACAAAAACAGGGACTGAATAGGTATCATGATGACACTAGGTTCATATCTTTCAATAGTAACTCTGAACATGAATGGGCTTAATGATCCCATCAAAAGGCACAGGGTTTCAGACTGAATAAAAAAGCAAGACCCATCTATTTGCTGTCTAAAAGAGACTTATTTTAGACATAAGGACACCTACAGTCTGAAAATAAAAGGTTGGAGAATCATTTACTATTCAAATGGTTCTCAAAAGAAAGGAGGGGTAGCCATCCTCATATCAGATAAATTAAAGTTTATCCCAAAGACTGTAGTAAGAGATGAAGAGGGACACTATATCATACTTAAAGGATCTATCCAAGGAGAGGACCTAACAATCATGAATATTTATGCCGTGAATGTGGGAGCTGCCAAGTATATCAATCAATTTGGTTGATATCAATCAATAACTTTGGTTATTACCAAAGTTAAGACATACTTAGATAATAATACACTTATACCTGGAGACGTGAACACAGCGCTTTCTACAAATGAGAGATCTTCTAAGCAAACATCCCCAAAGAAACAAGAGCTTTAAATGATACACTGGACCAGATGGATTTCACAGATATTTACAGAACCTTACATCAAAACGCAACTGAATACACATTCTTCTCAGGTGCACATGGAACTTTCTCCAGAATAGACCACATACTGGGTCACAAATCAGGTCTTAACTGATACCAAAAGATTGGGATTGTCCCCTGCATATTTTCAGACCACAATGCTTTGAAACTTGAACTGAATCACAAGAAGTTTGGAAGGATTTCAAACACGTGGAGGTTAAGGACCATCCTGCTAAAAGATGAAAAGGTCAACCAGGAAATTAGAGAGAAATTAAAAAGATTCATGGAAACTAATGAGAATGAAGATACAACCGTTCAAAATCTTTGGGATGCAGCAAAAGCAGTCCTGAGGGGGAAATACTTCACAATACAAGCATCCATCCAAAAACTGGAAAGAACTCAAATACAAAAGCTAACCTTACACATAAAGGAGCTAGAGAAAAAACAGCAGATAGATCCTACACCCAGCAGAAGAAGAGAGTTAATAAAGATTCGAGCAGAACTCAACGAAATCGAGACCAGAACTAACAAAATCAGGAGTTGGTTCTTTGAAAGAATTAATGAGATAGATAAACCATTAGCCAGCCTTATTAAAAAGAAGAGAGAGAAGACTCAAATTAATAAAATCATGAATGAGAAAGGAGAGACACCACCAATACCAAGGAAATACAAATGATTTTAAAAACTTATTATGAACAGCTCTATGCCAATAAATTAGGCAATCTAGAAGAAACAGACGCATTTCTGGAAAACCACAAACTACCAAAACTGGAACAGGAAGAAATAGAAAACCTAAACAGGCCAATAACCAGGGAGGAAATTGAAGCAGTCATCAAAAGCCTCCCAAGACATAAAAGTCCAAGGCCAGATGGCTTCCCAGGGGAATTCTATCAAACGTTTGAAGAAACCATACCTATTCTACTAAAGCTGTTCGGGAAGATAGAAAGAGATGGAGTACTTCCAAACTCATTCTATGAGGCCGTCATCACCTTAATTCCAAAACCAGACAAAGACCCCACCAAAAAGGAGAATTATAGACCAATATTCCTGATGAACATGGATGCAAAAACTCTCAACAAGCTAATAGGATCCAACAGTACATTAGGAATATTATTCATCATGACCAAGTGGGATTTATCCCTGGGATGCAAGGCTGGATCAACACTCATAAAGCAATCAATGTGATAGATCATTTCAACCAGGGAAAAAACAAGAACCATATGATCCTCTCAAAAGATGCAGAGAAAGCATTTGACAAAATACAGCATCCATTCCTGATTAAAACTCTTCAGAGTGTAAGGATAGAGGGAACATTCCTCAACATCTTAAAAGCCATCTACGAAAAGCCCACAGCAAATATCATTCTCATTGGGGAAGCACTGGGAGCCTTTCCCCTAAGATCAGGAACAAGACAGGGATGTCCCCTCTCACCACTGCTATTCCACATAGTACTAGAAGTTCTAGCCTTCAGCAATCAGACAACAAAAAGAAATAAAAGGCATTCACATTGGCAAAGAAGAAGTCAAACTCTCCCTCTTCACAGATGACATGATACTGTATGCAGAAAACCCAAATGACTCCACCCCAAGATTGCTAGAACCCATGCAGCAATTCGGCAGTGTGGCAGGATACAAAATCAATGCCCAGAAACCAGTGGCATTTCTATACACTAACAAGGAGACTGGAGAAAGAGAAATTAAGGAGTCAATCTCATTTACAATTGCACCTAAAAACATAAGATATTTAGGAACAAACCTAACCAAAGAGGTAAAGGATTGATACCTAAAAACTATAGAACACTTCTGAAAGACATTGAGGAAGACACAAAGAGATGGAAAAATATTCCATGCTCATGGATTGGCAGAATTAATATTGTGAAAATGTCAATGCTACCCAGGGCAATTTACACGTTTAATGCAATCCCTATCAAAAACCATGGACTTTCTTCAGAGAGTAAGAACAAATTATTTTAAGATTTGTGTGGAATCAGAAAAGACCCCGAATAGCCATGGGAATATTAAAAAAGAAAACCATATCTGGGCGCATCACAATGCCAGATTTCAGGTTGTACTACAAAGTTGTGGTCATAAAGACAGTGTGGTACTGGCACAAAAACAGACACATAGATCAATGGAACAGAATAGAGAACCCAGAAGTGGACCCTCAACTCTATTGTCAATTAATATTCGACAAAGCAAGAAAGACTATCCACTGGAGAAAAGACAGTCTCTTCAATAAATGGTGCTGGGAAAATTGGACATCCACATGCGGAAGAATGAAAGTAGACAACTCTCTTGCACCATACACAAAGATAAACTCAAAATGGATGAAAGATTTAAATGTGAGACAATATTCCATCAAAATCCTAGAGGAGAACACAGGCAACAACCCTTTTGAACTTGGTCACAGCAACTTCTTGCAAGATACATCCATGAAGCCAAGAGAAGCAAAAGCAAAAATATGAACTATTGGGACTTCATCAAGATAAAAAGCTTCTGCACAGTAACAGACACAGTCAACAAAACTCAAAGACAACCTACAGAATGGGAGAAGATATTTGCAAATGACGTATCAGATAAAGGGCTAGTTTCCAAGATCTATAAAGAACTTATTAAACTCAACAGTAAAGAAACAAACAATCCAATTATGAAATGGGCAAGAGACATAAACAGAAATTTCACAGAGAAAGACAGAGACATGGCCAACATGCACATGAGAAAAATATTCCGCATCACTTGCCATCAGGGAAATACAAATCAAAACCACAATGAGATCCCAATTCACACCAGTGAGAATGGGGAAAATTAACAAGCAGGAAACAGCAAATGTTGGAGAGGATGCGGAGAAAAGGGAACCTTCTTACACTGTTGGTGGGAATGTGAACTGGTGCAGCCACTCTGGAAATCTATGTGGAGGTTCCTCAGAGTTAAAAATAAATCTACCCTATGACGCAGCAATTGCACTGCTAGGGATTTACCCCAAAGATACACATGCAGTGAAACGGCAGGACACCTGCACCCCGATGTTTCTAGCAGCAATGTCCACAATAGCCAAACTGTGGAAAGAGCCTCGGTGTCCACCGAAAGATGAATAGATAAAGAAGATATGGTCTATGTATACAATGGAATATTACTCAGCCATTAGAAACGACAAATACCCACCATTTGCTTCAACGTGGATGCAACTGGAGGGTATTATGCTGAGTGAAATACGTCAATCAGAGAAGGACAAACATTATATGGTCTCATTCATTTGAGGAATATAAAAATTAGTGAAAGGGAATAAAGGGAAAGGAGAGAAAATGAGTGGAAATATCAGTGAGGGTGACAAAACATGAAAGACACCTAACTCTAGGAAAGAACAAGGGGTAGCAGAAAGGGATGTGGGTGGGGTGTTGGGGTGACTGGGTATGGGCACTGAGGGGGCCATTGGCGGGAAAAGCACTGGGTGTTATGGTATATGTTGGCAAACTGACTCCATAAAAATTTTTTTAAAAGATTTATTTATTTATTTATTTATTTATTTATTTATTTATTTATTTATTTATTTATATGAGAGAGAGAGAGAGAGAGAGACTGCACATGGGGTGGGCAGCAGAAGGAGAGAGAGAACACCCAGGAAAGTCCCCACTGAGCACAGAGCTAGACACAGGGCTCAATCTCACAACCCCGAAATCATAACCTGAGCCCAAATCAAGAGTCGGATGCCGAAACGACTGAGCCTCCCACGCAACCTCATAGAAATTCTTTCAATAGTGTTTGCTATGCTGTTTCTCTTTTGTGATGGAGCAAATTTTTTCTTCACAGGAAATGGAAGAGTTTGTCCAGAGCTCTGGAGAAAACGGTATTGTGGTGTTTTCTCTAGGGTCAATGGTCAATAACATGCCAGAGGAAAGAGCCAATGTGATTGCATCAGCCCTTGCCCAGATTCCACAAAAGGTTAGATAAAGTACCTTAATTGTATACAACTACCTAATGAGGCTGTTAAACTCTGTAAAGGGCCGGATTACCCTTTCCTTCATGACATGAACATCATTATGATAGCTCCAGTTTATCTCAAACATGGGGAAAATATAAATGGCAGATGCTAAGTACTACAGAAGTTGTTTTGACAATAACTTTGGCATTAACATTGACATTGGAAAAATATATTTATAGGACGTGCAGAGAAACCTTGGTATTCTAACGTATTGTGGGCAGGAATAGCAATCACCAAATTCTGTCTGTCATTCTTTCCTTTTCCTTACAAGATCTGCATTCCTTTCAAGACTTCCAAGGGCACTGACTACCTCATAGCTGTTCTCAGAAAGGAGTTAAATTTCAACAGTTATGTTAAAGAGGAACTGATAAAAGTCTGAAAAGCACCCTGCAGTTTACACTTACCAGATAATCCAGGTTTCTCTTCCTTCCCCTAAATTTTGAGATAAGCCTCCTCAGTGTGCTGTGTAGAAAAACAATGCCCAGGGCTCACCAAACTATGTCTAGGCTTTCCTCCAGCCAAGATGACTTGGAAAAAGGGAAAAATTGACATGACTGATGGAATGGGCCCTATTACGAGTGAAAGAGTAAAATCAATGAAAAGGGGGAAGATGGGTCCACTCCTCAAGGTGACCCAGTGCTTAGTAATATCTGGTTCCAAAGGACTCTAACTTATTGGAATAATAACTGCTCCCGATGAAGGAAGGAAAAAAAATACATATTAAGGAGTCAACCAGAAACAACCTAGCATGGGAAAGTTTCACATGCCTCTTTCTGCATAAACTACAATAGTAAATTATTTTCCAATATATAGAATGCACCTGGAGTATTTGGGTATTTGTGAGCTACTTTCCGGTCACTGTAATAGTTTCTCCTTATGCTAATTTTTGCTTACTATCGCAAGTTATTTTAACATTCATATAGCAAATATATGCTAACCAATGCAAACTATATTCCAGTTATGAGGATTGCTGGGAAATTCTAAAATCAGAATCTATTTTAATATGGCAATGGAAATTGCTTGGGCATAGATTTCATATCAATCAATGCTGTCAATGCTTTGTAGTGCATCATTGACATGTCAACAACCAGTTCAATAAAACTTAGCACCACTACACTTTTGGAGTTTTTTTGACACGTACACTGTTATTTCTGAAATGCCAACAGGCTTTTCTTCCCACATGTAAAGATCTGCCAAACCAAGAAATACTAATAATAATCTGCATTCATCTAAAAAAATTACCTTTTTCTTGGAAGTAGTGCCTAATCATTAGTAAAGTGAAAGTTAAACGTACTTAGGAGAAATTATTGATATTAATGAATTACTAATAAGCAGAATTACTTGTTTCTCACAAGCAGCAGATTGCACATTTAGCTTTTTTGTGTGTCAAAACATGGAAAACTCAAATAAAAGAACTTAAGGAACAAGTCGCTATGAACAAGTGGATATAAGGGAACGTCCTTCTGTGTCACTTAAAAAGTTGTAAATAGGTTGGTATTACATTGGAAGATGAAAGCAATGATAACAGACAAAGGTGTGGATCTTAGTAATTTCCTACTCGTTTGCACTAGAATTATAATAACTGCCTAAAAATTTCTTAAATGCTTGAATTTGTCCTTGATAATCTCATCTGTCTAATCCTCATGTGTGAAATATTATGATTACATTCATACTTGCTTGAATATAAAAATAAGTAACAAAATGGGGGTATTCTTACTATACTAGGGTTATAGTAGTCTCATTTTTAATATCTTTTGTCCTTGTTATTTATCAGTCAAAGAAAGGAGTCTAACTAGATTATCTCTTAATTTTTAAAATGTTCACAAGCTATAACTTCAAAGTTCAAGTCATGAAATAAGGTATTTTCTTTAACAGGTTCTATGGAGATTTGATGGCAAGAAACCAGACACCTTAGGGCCAAATACTCGGCTGTATAAGTGGCTTCCCCAGAATGACCTTCTTGGTAAGAATCTGGAAAATACTGAATTGAAAGTAATCCTAACAAAATGGTAACAGTTCACCAAAAAGCAATCTGACTGAGCATTTACTACTCAAAAACTCAAAACTAAAACTTAACTTTCTTATATTTATTTTGCAGACCTAGAGGGAAAAAGAAAATCAACAACAGTTGGCATGTTGTTATACACAGTCCCATTCCTTATGGCCAGAATCAAAGTATCTGTATTTCAGCTGTAATTACTTCTCCCACATAATTTGTTACTACCTACCTAGAACATCGCTCTGTCTCTGAACCTTCCCACCTTGTTCCTATCCTTTCTCCTTCTGCATGGGTATTCAGTGCCAATGAAAAACAATAGCCTCTCTTTTATTACCAGGGACTCTACATTTTCTCTAGAAAAATACCATAATCTTTTCCATGAAGTCACAACACATTTCACGATAAAGTGCTATCTTTCCTTCCCCTATTTGAGCCACCACCATCACACTTCCTGCTGCCTTGACACCCTACATGTGAAACTCAATGACTACTGTGTCTTTAAGAGAATATGTTCTAACATGCCACCTCCCTTTCTTTTTTTTTGCACCCTTTCCCCTTTTTTTGGTGATAACCAGAATGTTATCGTTCAATCTGTCTGCCCAGCAATCTTGTATTCATTTTTCAAGTGACAAGTACCACACCAATCTTCATTTACCTCTCCAGCACATTTATGTGCTTTTTGCGCTGAGAGCCCAAAGACATTTTAATGCTGTTTCATGTTTATATAATAACATTTGTCTTATGTTGCCCAATTCTCATTTCATTTCTGAGACTTACAGTTAATAATGTGCTGAGATTCATCCAATCCTAGGTCATCCGAAAGCCAAAGCCTTTATAACCCATGGTGGAACCAACGGCATCTATGAGGCGATCTACCACGGGATCCCCATGGTGGGCATTCCCTTGTTTGCCGATCAAGCTGATAACATTGTTCACATGAAAGCTAAGGGAGCAGCTATCAGACTGGACTTCAGCACAATGTCTAGTGCAGACTTGCTCAATGCATTGAGGACAGTCATTAATGACCCTTCGTGAGTATTACATTTTTTTCAATAGACAGAATTTATCGATAGATTATCAATAGATTATCGATAAACAGTCAATGGTGGCTGTGAGTTTCCTCCCATTCTTAAGAGGCTAATTTGGAAAGAAGCCAAGTGATAGAACTGATCTGAAATCTACTTTTATTTTCAACCAGACATTTATTTCACAGTTGCATTTAAATCCCTTTGACTTAATGGGCAACCAATTATTACAACAATTTTCTACATACACAAATGCAAACGATTATATAGTAACTGTAAGAACATTTCAAAGTTCCTATGATAGAAACCATAGAATGAAAGAATGAAGAACTTGAAGTCATGTACAGTGACTTTCAATTCAGTACCAAAATTTCCAAAGCTATAAATCTCTTTTTGCTCAAACATTGATTTTGGTTCTTATTGTTAATATATTTTATAATATGTAATTTGTGTACCATAAAACTAAAAGTATAAAATTCAAATATGTGTAGTGTATTATGGAATTATGAAACCATCACCATAATCTAAGTTTGGGACATTTTCATTAGCCCAGAAGAAATCACATACGACTGACTTAGGAGTCTTTGCCCATTTCTCTTGCCTCAAGTAAACATTAATCTACTTGTGTCTCTACAAATTGCTGTGTTCTGGGTGTTTCATACAAGTGGAATCATACGACTTATGGGCTTTTGCATGTGGCTTCTTTCATTTGGCATGTTTTTGAGTTTCATTCGTGTGGTCGTTTTGTATTGCTGCATGATAAATATCCTATGGTATGGATATGCAACAGTCTATCCATGTATCAGTTCGTGAACATTTGGGTTATTTCCACATTTAGGTATTATAAATATTGCTACACATTTATGGTGTGAACAAAATTTTTCACTTCTTTTGGGTAGACATCTAGGAGTAGAATTTTGGGTAGACATCTAGGTCACAGATTATCTCCATGAGGAGCTGCCAAATTGATGTCCAAATAAGTTGCACTATTTTACATTTCCGCCAGCTAAGTATGGGAGATTCAAGTTCTCCACATCATTTTCAACACTTGCTATCATCTTTTTTATTACAGCCATCCTAGTGGGTCTCTCCTTGTGGTCTTCATTTCCATTTCTCTTACAGCCAAACTTATTAAACATCTTTTCATGTACTTATTGTCATTCACATATCAGAAATACTGAAAAAAATGTATTATGGGGAGAAAATGGTAGAGTAATTGCATAATAAAAATACCTTAAAACAAGAGAGAAAGGTAAAGAAATATAAGGCAGGTTGGCCAAATAGAAAAGAAAACAGACTAAGACAGTAGATGAAAATATAAATATGCCAAGACATTAAATCTAAACAGACTAAATAATTTAAAGACAGAGAATGTCAGAACACCTTTTTAAAACTATATGCCAGTTATAAGACATGTTCAAATAGAAATGCGCAAAAGATTGTAAGTACGAAGAAGGTAGGAAATGATCTATTCTAGCAGTAACCGCAGAAAGATGTTGGACCCATGCTAATATCAGACACACTAGTCCAGAATCACCAACAAAAATAAAGAGAAGTATTTCATAATGATGAATAGATTGATCTTTCAAAACAGAACAAATTACCAATTAGTGACGCCTACTACAAAAAACATCAAAATGCAGTAGAAGTGGGCCAAAGAACAAACATTCAAATTTACAGTCATAATATTGAATTTTTAAACATCTTTCTCAGTAACATAGAAAAATAAGATCAAAACAAGGGAAAAAAGATAACAAGACAATGGAAGGGAGAAATACTTAAGTGTTTTGAAGGACACAATTTAAAAATGCAACCCATCTGACATATACATAAAACAACAGAGAATACCCATTTTTGAAGAATGGAATAGATACTGGAATTAACTGTACATGGGCCATAAACCAAAAGGAATTTTGAAAAATATAAATCATCAAGAGCACACTGTTCAGCTCTACTGGGATTCACTTAGAATCGTCAAAAAGAAAGACAACTAAAACCTCTCTACATTTTGGAAATTCAGCAATATCCCTCTACATAACTCAGCCGATAAAGAAATCATACTCATACATACACCTCTTCTCAGCAATTCCACTTCTACACATACACAAACACATGTACAAACATGTAAATCAAAAGATACAAGGCTTTTATGGCAGCATTAGTAGTAATGGCCAAAAGATTATTAACACAAATGGCTATTGATCGTTAAATGATGAAATAACCTGTGCTATTGCCAAACAATGGAATACCATACAGTGCTAGAATTACCCAACAACTCTTACACAAAAGACCAAAGGAAATGAGTGCTCACTTCATATTCTAATATATAAATAATAAAAACTAATCTATGATGACTAAAAGGATCAGGGCAGATGGGGTGCTTCTGGGTAGCTTGTGACACCCTATACCAGTATCTTAGTAGTAGGTACATTATTACATCCACTTCACAATAATATTCCAGCTAATTTTGAATGTATGGGTATTCCGTGAGACTATGTGCATGTTTCTTATGTAATACGCCTAAAGGTTATTTTGGAAAATAAAACATGTTTTCAAGTCCTAGGTTGCAAATAGCAAAACACATACACATAGACACAAACAGAACAAATGTCTCAAGGTGCCAGGATAGTGTGGCCCAGAAAAGTCTCTCTGAGACGGGACACAAAGCTGGGTCATCCATCCAGAGGTAGAAGCAGCCTTGGGGTGTGGCAGGGAAGTGTCCAGCAGAGACCGAGGAGCCAGAATGTGCAAAGGTGCTGGCTGAGGTGGGATACGTCTGGCAACTTCAGTGAACTGCTAGCAAGCCTCTGTGCCTACAGCAGAGTGTACCTGGGACAAAGTGACAGGAAACGAAGTTGCCCGGTGTCTGTATTTGCAAGATCCTAGAGTCCAAAATCCATATTTGAATTTTACTGTAGGTAGTGAGAAGCCAGTTGGAAATTTTTAGTAGGGAAGTGTCATAATCTGATGTCGGTTTTCAAAAACCAGACTGGCTACATGATGGAAAATAAAGAGTAGAGGATAGAAGAATGGAAGGACGAGGACCGGTGAGGCAGCATTTTACTCACCATGACGCAATTCCCTTTCCTGCTTCATGAGGATCATTCTAGAAGTGCATTCCCACCATCTCTTTTATAGCTGTTACAATGGCTCGTATCCTTTTCTCTGTTAGAAAAGATCAATTATCCTAACTTCCATTTTTACTTTTCAAAACGTTCGTCACTCAGAAAATTCCAATTTAAAAGCCAAATCTCCTCTGAGGACCCAAATAAAAAACACACGACTTCTGTAATTCTACGGCACTTGTTTTGAATCATTTGTATGGCACTTTTCAAAAACCTTTCATGGGAATTCTTTGATTTGGCAAATTAACTTCCTTTCAATGCCGGCATCTTTACGTTTCTCCCTTAGGTACAAAGAGAATGCTACGAAATTATCAAGAATTCACCACGATCAGCCTATAAAGCCCCTGGACCGAGCAGTCTTCTGGATCGAGTATGTCATGCGCCACAAAGGAGCCAAGCACCTGCGGCCGGCCTCCCATGACCTCACCTGGTTCCAGTACCACTCCTTGGATGTGACTGGGTTCCTGCTGGCCTGTGTGGCAACTGCTATGTTTGTCACCACACAATGTTGTCTGTTTTGTTGTCGGAAGGTCGCAAAAACAGGGAAGAAGATCAAAAAGGAGTAGTCGTATCTGAGGCCTCCAGCTGGTCTGCCTCCTAGGTGGGACTCCTCCAGTTTATGCCAGCAAGGAGTTATGATGTCAAGGTCCCTTCCCCTGTGAAGAAACGACTCCTCACAACTTAGCTTCTGAGATCAACTCTGCTCTCAAGGGATTTATTGCCTGTTTAAGAGTTAGAAATATGTCATGCCAACAGAAAAACTGGCAAAATTAAATTAAATTAAAATAAAACTCTACAGGAATTTACCGAAACTTATTATTCTAAATGAAAAGTCATCCCTCTCCAAAAATTACTGAGCTTACCTGTGTTTCCAACATTGGGCATGGATATAAGAACATTAAGTAGGCTATTCACAGTATCACTGTTACTGTGCAAATACTCCGAATATTTTAACTTCATTTTGGTGCAAAATTTGTCATTTTGTCCTTTGCTAGAGAAACTACAGGTAGTTAAAGTTGTATAAAATGACTTACCCATCCATTTTGTTTTGGGTGACCACTAATTCTCCTGGGCTTTTATTGTGTACCCAGCCTGAGCATCACTCCTTACCCTAGGACATGGCAAGTTGATGGCCTTCTTCCAGTTTACTCATTTTTCAGTGAAATGTTTGTGAAATTAAAATATGACAACCACTACCTGCATCCTATATAAAATGAACTATATGAAAGTCTTTGTTTTCATGACCAAATTCTCTTTTCTCTTCTTGACCTTTAAAAACATTCATCTGGGGGATCCTTGGGTGGCGCAGTGGTTTGACGCCTGCCTTTGGTCCAGGGCATGATCCTGGAGTCCCGGGTTCAAGTCCCACGTCGGGCTCCCGGAATGGAGTCTGCTTTTCCCTCCTCCTGTGTCTCTGCCTCTCTCTCTCTCTCTCTCTCTCTCTCTTTCGTCTATCATAAATAAATAATTAATTAAATATTTAAAAAATATATAAGAATATATAAAAACGTTCATCTTGTTGCTTTCACTCTCATGTTCAGTCTTTGATAATGCATGCAAGGTCTTATTAACTGGCTAGCCCCCTCATGGTTCAACAGAGGCAGCAGACAGAAATGCCCATCTACCTTTTTCCTGAAAAAGGCTCATTTGCATACTTTAAAAGCTGCTGCCCAAGAATTTCGTTTCAAATTTAGCACCATCTAGCAACAGACTTTAATCCTCCCTAGCGTCCAGTGGGTGCCATTTTCAAGATCACCGCTGTCTCACTGGAATGAGAATGTACACATGTCTGGCATGCTGGCTTGTGGCAGCTGCACAGGAGGCATAAGATTTGACCACCTGGCTCTGAGATATTCTTCAAATACATCATATGTTAGGCCACAAAAATATCTAAATAAATTTAAGAAAATTGAAATCATGTCAAGCAACTTCCCTGATTTGGTGGCCAGAAGTGTAAGAAGTGTTGCATTGTGAAATAACAAGAAATACATATATTGATCTTGGCTCCCAGTTCCTAACAAAGAGCTTCTAAAATCTTATGAATTCCTTAGTGATAAGTACACTAGTAGCATCTTTTGTCTGTGACCCTAATCCCCGACATGGAGCTCCTAAAACCCTTATAAAATCCTAAGTGATAAGAGCAGTAAAAGCATCTTTTATTCTAATGAGGTAATTCTCCTGGATGACTGGGGGAGAGGGGTAGCTGGAAAAACCACAGCATAATTGAAGCTAACAATTTTCAACTTCACCCTCCACTTCTTTAGAGAGGGGAAAGGCTAGAATTGAAATAAATATTGATCATGCCCATGCAAGGAAGCCTTCATAAATATTCCCAAAATACAGTGTTCAGAGAACTTTCAGATTAGAGAACATATTTATGTATTTGCAGGTGGTACACCGCAAATTCACTGACATAGAATCTGCTATACTCCAAAACCTCCTAGACCTTGTGTTATGTATCTTTATTTGGCTGTTCATATCCTTTAATAAATTGATAAGTGTAATTTAGTGTTTCCCTTAATTTTATTAGCTATTCTAGCAAATAATCAAATCCAAGGGGGAGGAGGTCATAGAATCTTCCCATTTGTACCCAAGTTGAACAGAAGTTGTGGGTAGCCAGAAGATGTGCTACTTATAATTGGCATCTGAAATGGCACATGAGACAAGAGCCTTCAATCTGTGAGATGTGATGTTGCCTCCAGTAGCTAGTCAGAATCGAGTTAAATTCAGGGACACCCAGGTGGTATCACAGAGAATTGCTTGATGTGGTAGGAAAAAAAAATGCATAGTTGGTGGCCAGAAGTGTCAAAAGTATTGTGAGCATGGTAGTAGTGTACGAGTAAAAGAGAAACACAGGAAGAAGATTGAGGTTTTTTCCTTACATAGTTCTGAAACTAGACATCAATTCAAAAAAGAAAACTGGAAAATTCACAAATACGTGGAGATCAAACAATACAGCATTAATCAGCCCACATGTCAAAGAAAAAATTAAAGAGAAATTTTAAAATATCTTGAGACAGGGTCGCCTGGGTGGCTCAGCGACTGAGTGTCTGCCTTTGGCTCAGGGCGTGATCCCAGGGTCCTGGAATCGAGTCCCGTGTCAGGTTCCCTGCAAGGAGGCTGCTTCTCCCTCTGCCTGTCTCTGCCTTTCTCTCTCTGTGTCTCTCATGAAAAAATAAATAAAATCTTTAAAAAATATATCTTGAGACAAATGAAAACACAAAGTAAGAAAATTTAGAAGATGCAGTAAAAGCAGTTCTAGGGGGAAGTCCATATGGATAAACCTAAAAAGAAAGATCCCAAATTAAAAAAAAACAAAAACAAAAACAATTTTATACTTCAACGAATTAGAAAAAGAATAACTATACCCAAATTAGTAGAGGGAGGGAAATAATAAAGATCAGAGCATAAATAGAGACCAAAAAGACAATAGAAAAGATCAATGAAACTAAGTGTCATTTTTTGGAAAGGATGAACAAAATGTAAAACCTATGGTTAGACTTATGAAGAAAAAAGAGAAAGGGCTCAAATGAATAAAATTAGAAATGAAAGAAGAGACATAACTGATACCACAAAAATATGACAGATCATAAGAGACTACCATGAAAAAGTACATGCCAGCAATTTGAACAACCTAAAAGAAATGGGAAAATTCCTGGAAACACACAACTCACCGAGACTAAATTATGAAGAAATAGAAAATCTGAACTGACCAATCAGTAAGAAGACTGATTCAGTAATCAAATCTCCCAACAAATAAAAGTCTAGAACCAGATAGCTTCACTGGCAAATTCTACCAAACATTTAAAGAAAAATTAATACCAATCCTTCTCAAACTCTTCCAAAAAAATAAAAGAAAACAGTTCCAAACTTATGTTATGAGGCCCACATTAACCTGAAACCAAAACCAGACCAAGAACATACATGTAAAGAAAATCACAGGCCAATATCCCTGATAAGCACAGATGCTAAAATCCTCAACAGAATATTAGCAAGCTGAATTTAACAATAAATTAAAATAATGTATTAAAAGAATCACACACCATCATTAAGTGTGGTTTATTCCAGAGGTGGTTCGACATCTGCAAGTCAGTCAATGTAATATACCACCTCAACAAAATTAAAGATGAAAGTCATATGATCATTTCAATAAATGTACGAAAAAACAACTGAAAAAAGTCAACATCCATATATGATATAAACTCCCAACAAAGTAGGTATAGAGAGAAAACACCTCAACCTAATAAAAGCCATATATGGCAATCTCATAGATAAGATGACATTCCAAAGGTAAAAAGCTGAAAGCTTTCCCTCTAAGATCAGGAGTAAGACAAGGATATCCATTCTTGCCACTTGTATTTAACACAATACTGGCTGGCAATCCTTCCCAGAGCATCAGGCAAGAAAAAATAAAATCAGTCAAATTGGAAAGGAAGAATTAAGACTGTCTCGATTTGCAGGTGACATAATATTATATATAGAAAACTATAAAGACTCCATGAAAAAACAAAAACCAATTACTAGGACTGTGTCATGAGAATGAACCCTTATGGGGAGACACCAGCTTCCCCACAGGGAGGAGACTGAGGCTGCAGCCTGAGTTAGGACCAGGCCTCTTTGTGTCTGGCTGAGCCAGTGTGAGATGAAATGGCAATCCTTCCTGCTGCCCGGACAATCAAGAGTTTTGGCCGGACCTTTGAGTATACACCTTTGAGTATACACCGAGTATACATCTGAGGAGCCAGATGAAAAGCACAGACTATGGCACTGAAATCGATTAGTAAGGAATTTAATGATTTGGCCCATGATCCACCATCAGAATGTTCTGCAGATCCAGTTGGGGATTATATGTTTCATTGGCAAGTAACAATTATGGAACCTAATGACAGCTCATATCAAGGCAGTGTATTCTTTTTGACAATTCCTTTTCCTATAGATTACCCCTTCAAACACCTATGGTTGCATTTACAAGAATTTATTCATCAGGTATTAACAATAATGGTAGCATTTGTCTCAATATTCTAAGATCACAGTGGTCTCCTGCTTTAACTGTTTCTCAAGTTCTTTTATCCATTTGTTCACTGCTATGTGATCCAAACCCAGATGACCCTGTAGTACCAGAAATTGCATGGATCTATAAAACAGAGATAAGTACAACAGAATATCTGAGGAGCGGACTCAGAGGTATGCCATGTCATGCTACCTTAAAGTCAGAATAACCTGCATTATAGCTGGAATAAACTTTAAGTTACTGTTCCTTTTTTTATTTTCTAATCCAGCTGCTCCCTTATCAGACCTCATCTTTTTAAATTTTATTTTGTGTTTACCTCCCTCCATTCATTCATTCACATGCTCATCTGAGAAAACTTAAGTTCTTCCAGCTTTAGACAATAACTGCTTTTAGAAAATGAAGAACAGTTGCCCAAGATTCGGAATTTTTTTTTAAAAAATAGAGCATATTTACTATGTGGCCAAAGTCTTTACTTTAACTTGGTTATGAGACTAAAACCATTCCTCACTGTTCTAACATGCTGAAGAAATCATCTGAGGGGGAGGGAGATGAATGCTTAGTTTTCACATCAAAGGAAGCAGCATTATTCTGGCACCCAAACTTTTTTAAGCCTTCCATTGTTAGAGATTTGAGGTTAACATGATATACTTTATGCTCATAACTGATGTGGCTAGAGAATTGGTATTGTATTTATAGAACAGAATATGTGATATATTTTATGTATGTCAATGAAAGAATGACCTGTCTTGTTCTACAGAGAATGGAAATTGGAAATCAAACACTCTTTGCATTCCAAAATAGGGCTCAAACATTTTGTAATTCTCATTTAAATTGTTAGGAGGCTTGGAGCTATTAATTAATCTATCTTCCAATATACTGTTTATTATAGCACTGAATAAATGATGTAAGATTTTGATGGATGAGTGATCAACTAGTAGCTCCGCTAGTAATTGATTTATTGTTCTTCAATAAAGTTGCATAAACCAAAACAAACAACCACTAGAATAAAGGAAGTCAGTAAAGTTGCAGTATACAAAATCAATATGCAAAAATCAGTTGCATTTCTATACACTAACATCAACTATCAGATGGAGAAGTTAAGCACTTTTTGTAAGCTTTGCTGGAGAAGGTAGTAGCCAGCTCTTACTCAAGATCATGGCTGCCCTCATACCTCTGGTGAAGCCCAAGATCATTAAAAAGAGGACCAATCTAAGGTCATTGAAAAGAGGACAAAGACATTCATCCAGCAGCACCAGTCAGACCCGTATGTCAAAATGAAGCACAACTGGCAGAAACACGGAGGATAATAGGGTGCACAGAAGATTCAAGTGCCAGATCTTGATGACAAACACTAGTTATGGGAGCAACAAGAAAACAAAGCACTACTGCCCGTGACTTCCAGAAGTTCCTAGTCATGAAGGAGCTTGAAGTGCTGCTGATATACAACAAATCTTACTGTGCAGAGATTGCTCACAATGTCTCCTCCAAGAACCACAAAATCATGGAAAGAACAGCCCAGCTGGCCATCAGTCCCCAATCTCAATGCCAGGATACACAGTCAAAGGAAGTGAATACACAGTTTATGTGCATGTTGTACTTGTGTTAGTAAAGCCATAAAACTGCAAAAAAAAAAAAAAAAAGAGAGATTAAGAAAGCAATCCCATCTATAACTACATCAAAAAGAATAAAATACTGGGGTGTCTGGGTGGCTCAGTCAGTAAAGCATCTGAATCTTGATTTTGGCTCAGGTCATGATCTCAGGGTTGTGAGATCAAGCCCTGTGTCAGGCTCTTCCATCAGTGTGGAGTCTGCTTATCCCTGTTGCTTCCCTTGTTTAACACTCACTATCTCTCTCTCTCTCTCTCTCTCTCTCTCTGAAATAAATAAATAAAAATCTTTTTTTTAGAAAAAGAGTAAAATACTCAAATACATTTAACTAGGGAGCTGAGAGATCTATAAATTGAAAACTAAAGAGAGATTGATGAAAGAAATTGAAGAAGACTCAATTGGAAAGATAGTTTATGCTCATGTATTGGGAAAACCAACATTGTTAGAATGTCCACGCTACCCAAAGCAATCTAGAGATTCAATGCAATCCCTAAAAAAATAGTATTTTTCACAGAAATAGAACAAACAATCCTAAAATTTGTATGAAACCACAAAAGACCCCAAATAGTGAAAACAATCTTGAAAAACAACTACAAAGCTAGAGGCATCACACTCCCTGATTTGAAATCACATTACAAAGCTATAGGGACCAAAACAGTATAATATTGGCATAAAAACATAGGTCAATGGAAGAGAATAGAGGGCCTAGAAATAAACTCGCACATATATGATCAATTAACTTAAGACAAAACAGGCAAAAATATGCAGTGGGGAATGGGCACTCTCTTCAATAAATGTGTGTGTGTGTGTGTGAATATTATTCAGTCATAAGAAAGAAAAAAATTCTGCCATTTTTGACAACATGAATGGACTTCAAGGGCATGATACTAAGTGAAATAAATCAGAGAAGACAAATACTATGTGATCTCATTTACATGTGAAATCAAAAAAGCTGAGCTCATAGCAATGGAGAACAGATTGGTGGTTGCCAGAGCTGGAATTGGGGGGAAATGGGTAAAGGTGGTCAAAAAGTATAAACTTATTTATAACATAAGTAAGCATATGGACTATAATTAATGATATTTTATTATTGTATATTTAAAAGCTGTTAAGAGGGATCCCTGGGTGGCACAGTGGTTTGGCGCCTGCCTTTGGCCCAGGGCGCGATCCTGGAGACCCGGGATCGAATCCCACGTCAGGCTGCTGGTGCATGGAGCCTGCTTCTCCCTCTGCCTGTGTCTCTGCCTCTCTCTCTCTCTCTCTCTCTCTCTCTCTCTCTCTGTGACTATCATAAATAAATAAAAATTAAAAAAATAAATAAATAAAAATAAAAGCTGTTAAGAGAGTAGATCTTAAAAGTTCTCATTACAAGAAAAAAATTATACCTGTATGAGGTGATGATGTTAACTAAACTTACAGTGATCAATTCACAATATATACATATGCCAAATTATTAATTTATACCTTATAGTGTTATATGCCAATATATTGCAGTAAAACTGGAAAACAGATTTTAAAAACATAGAAACTAGGGGAAAAAGAGCAAACAAAACCCAAAGCTAGTAGAAGAAAGAAAATAACAAAGATTAGAGCTGAGATACCAAAAAATAGAGAATAACAATAAAGCAAAATAACTGAACCAAAATTTGTTTTTTTTCCCAAATATCAACAAAATTAATAAACCTTTAGCTAGAAGGACACCCAAAAAAAGAGAAGTCTCACATTTCTAAAATAAGAAATGAGACTGGAGATATTACTACCAACCTTAGGCAAATAAAAAGGATAAGAGAATATTAACATAAATTGTATGCCAACAAATGAGGTACCTAGGTGAAATGGACAAATCACTAGAAAGACAAGAACTATGAAATGAACTCAAGTAGAAAGAGAAAATCTGTATAGACCCATAACAACAACAAAAAGAGAGATTGAATTAGTAATAAAAAAAAAAAAAAACTACCACAAGGAAAAGTCCAGGGCCAGATGGATTCACTGAATGTTTCTACCAAGAATTAAAAGAAAAATTAATACTTTTTATTTTTTAAGATTTTATGTATTCACGAGAGACGCAGAGAGAGATGCAGAGACTTAGGCAGAGGGAGAAGCAGGCTCCCTGTGGGGAGGCCTAGTGTGGGACCCATTCCCAGGACTGGAATCATGCCCTGAGCTGAAGGCGGATGCTCAACCACAGAGCCACCCAGGTGTTCCTTAATATTCTTTTTAAAAATCCTGCAAAAAATACAAGAGGAGAAAACACATTCAACAAAACATGATACTAAGACCAAACAATGACATCACAAGAAAACTACAAACCAACATTCCTTATGAATGTACAACAAAATGCTAACAAACAAAATCCTTAACCATATAAAAAGAATTATACACACACAAAAAAAGTAGAATTAATCCCAGGAATGAAAAGTTGTGGTAATATCTGAAAAATCAATTAATATAATACCACATACAATAGCATAAAAGCCAAAATTGCATGATCATCTCAATAAATGCAAACAAATTTACTGTTATTTTATGAACTCCAGCATCTTTCCTGATTAGAATACTCAGTAAACTAGGAATAGAAGTGAACTTCCTCAAATGAAAGAAAGCATCTACCGAAAACTCTTGCCAACATTATACTTAATGGTGAATGATTTAAATATTTTCCTTTCTTAGATAAGAAAAAAAAAAAAAGATAAGGAAAGCCACTCTCCACTTCTGATCAATGTGTTATGTAGGTACTTCCTAAGACATTAGAAAAGAATGAGAAGTAAAATGATTCCTAATTTAAAAGGAAGAAATAAAACTATCTCTATTGTCAAATGACATGATCTTACATAGAGA
Source organism: Nyctereutes procyonoides (assembly GCF_905146905.1). Taxonomy (NCBI): domain Eukaryota; kingdom Metazoa; phylum Chordata; class Mammalia; order Carnivora; family Canidae; genus Nyctereutes; species Nyctereutes procyonoides. Next base: position 3,754,681 of record NW_026575023.1, on the reverse strand, counting down.
AAATCTAAAGACTGCCACTATTAGATCAAAACACAAATTAAGCAAGTTTTCAGGATACAAGATCAATATATAGAAATCAACTTCATTTGCAATGACCACTCCAAAATGAAATTCAGAAAACAATTCCATTTACAATACAATCAAGAAGAATAAAATACAAATAAAGTTAACAAAAGAAATTCAAAACTCATATTGTTGCACACTCTAAAATATTGTGAAAGGAAATTAAAGAAGATCTAGTTGCTTCCTGATTTCAAAGCCAACTATCAATCAACAGTACTCAAGAGAGCATGTTACAGGCAAAGAGATAGACATATAGATCAATGGAAACAAGTTTATAATCCAGAATAAATTCTTCTGGAAAAATTAATTATCCACATGTAAAATAATGAAGTTGGACTCCCCCCCACCTCAAACCAGTATATATCTATGAAAAAGATATTCCTACACAAAACTTGTACATTAATGTGACTAAACATTATTAATGGCCAAAAATCAGAAAAAAGAAACACAAATGTTTACCAACTAATAAACAATCTGTAGTACATCTATCCTATATAATATTATTTGACAATAAAAAGGAATGAAGTCCTGATTCATGGTACAACAGAGATAAACCTTTAAAATATTTTGCTAATTTAAAGAAGCAGGTCACAACCACATATTGTATGATTTCATTTACATGAAGTGCCTAGAATAGGCAAGTCTGTAGAAATAATAAATTCATTGTTGCCTATGGCTGGAGGAACGCGAAGTTGGTGAGTAATGGCTAAAGATTATAGGTTTTCTTTAAGGAATGATGAAAGTGATATAATATTGATTATTCTCATGGTTGCTCAATTCTGCAAATATACTATGAACCACTGAATTATGCATTTTTTAACTGGCCAATTGTATGGTAAGTGAATTGCATATCAACAAAGTCTAAGTCTAAAAAAAAACCCAGAAATGTCTGAATATTGATATCCAAGAAATTGTGATTCAGGTGTATAATTATTTCTAATTCTTTTTTCCCAACTTTACTCAGAAATAATTGAAAAATACAATTATGTGTGTGCATATATATGTGTGTTTGTGTGTGTGTGTGTGTATATATATATATATATGCAGCATGATAAATTGATATTTATATTGTGGAATAATTACCATGATCAAGGTAATTAACACATTCATCACATCATTAAAGCTGTATGTGTGTGTGTGTGTCTGTGTGAAATGCTTAAGATCCATCCTCAGCAACTTTCAACTATACAATATTGTATTATTAACTACAGTCATACACTGCGTATTATATTGACTTACTCTCCCTATATAAAAGTTTACCCTTTGACCTACATTTTTCTATTTTCTCTTCCCCTCAAGCATTTGACAACTACTATTCTCTTGTTTCTAAAAAGTCCGCTTGTTTTTTTAAAGATTCCACACATAAGTGATATAAACCCTATCTTTCTCTCCCTGACATATTTCCTTTATCATATTGTCCTCCAAATATATCCATGTTGACTTTTGGCAAATGGAAGAATTTTCTTCTTTTTTACGGCCGAATGACATTTCTTTGTGTAAGTACCACATTTTCTTCTTTACCTATTCATTTGCCAAAGAACAATTGGGTTGGCTCTATATCTTGACTTGTATGAATAATGCTACAATAAATATGGAGGTTCATACATCTCTTTGAAATGGTGATTTCATTTCATTTTGATATATACCTCCAAGTGAGATTACTCGATCATATGGTATCTTAACATTTAATTTTTTGAGGAACTTGATAGTTTTCTTAAATGGATGTACCAATTTAAATTCCCACCAAAACTATATGAGTTCCCTTTTCTCCACGTCCTGACTTTTAAATGTCATCTTTTTGAAAACAGCTCTATTAACAAGTGCAAGGTGATACCTTATTGTGAGTTGATTTGCATTTCCCTAATGGTTCATGATGTTGACCACATTTTCATGCTTCTTGGCAATTCATGTCTTCTTTGGGAAAATGTCTGTTCAGGTCCTTTGCCCATTTTTAATTAGATTATTTGCTTCTTTTGCTATTGATTTGTATGAGTTCTTTAGATATTATGGACATTAATCCCTTATCCAATATATGATTTGCAAGTATTTTCTTCCATTCTGTAGATTGCCTTTTCAATTTTTTTTATTGTTTCCTTTGCTGTGTACAAGATCTTTAGTTTGATGTAGACTTGTTTAATTTACCTTTTGTTGCCTCTGCTTTCAATATCTTATACAAGATCATTGCCAAGACCCAAAAGACCTGAATAGAAATTTCACAGAGGAAGACATAGACATGGCCAACAAGCACATGAAAAAATGCTCCACATCACTTGCCATCAGGGAAAAAAAAATCAAAACCACAATGAGATACCACCTCACACCAGAGAGAATAGTGAAAATTAACAAGACAGGAAACAATGTTGGAGAGGATGTGGAGAAAGGGGAAATCCTCTTGCACTGTTGGGGGGGTGTGAACTGGTGCAGCCACTCTGGAAAACTGTGTGGAGTTAAAAATAGAACTTCCCTATGACCCAGCAATTGTACTGCTGGGGACTTACCCCAAAGATACAGATGCAGTGAAATGGCAGGACACCTGCACCCCAATGTTTCTAGCAGCAATGTCCACAATAGCCAAACTGTGGAAGGAGCCTCGGTGTCCATCGAAAGATGATGGATAAAGAAGATGTGGTCTACGTATACAATGGAATATTACTCAGACATTAGAAACGACAAATACCCACCATTTGCTTCAACGTGGATGGAACTGGAGGGGACTAGGCTGAGTGAAGTAAGTCCATCAGAAAAGGAAAAACATTATATGGTCTCATTCATTTGGGGAATATAAAAAATAGTGAAGCGGAATAAAGGGGAAAGGAGAGAAAATGAGTGGGAAAAATCAGAGAGGGAGATGAACATGAGAGACTCCTAACTCTGGGAAATGAACAAGGGGTAGTGACTGGGTGATGGGCACTTCAGAGGAGCACTTGACGGGATGAGCACTGGGTGTTATGCTATATGTCGGCAAATCGAACTCCAATAAGAAAAATATACAAAAAAATAAATATTAAATTAAATTAAATTAAAAAGATCATTGCCAAGATCGAAGTCAAGAAGTTTTTTCCTGTTTCCCTCCTAGATGTTTTATGGCTTCAGATCTCACATTTAAGCCTTCAATCCACTTTGAGTTAATTTTTGTATAGGGTATATAGCATTTTGTTGAGGATTTTTGATCTATGATCATCAGAGATACTGGTCTATCATTTTGTTTTCTTATAGAGTCCGTATTGAGCTTCAGTATCAAGATAATGCTGGCTTTATAACATGAGTTTGGAAGTTATCTCTCCTCTTTTGTTTTTTGGAAGAGTTTGAGAAGATCTGGTAAAAATATTTTTAAATCTTTGACAGAATTCACCCAGAAATAATCTGGTCCTGGGCTTTTCTTGGGAGATTTGTATTAGCAATTCAATTTTTCTAATTATTGGTCTGTTCAGGTTTTATGTTGCTTCATAATTCAGTTATAGTTAGTTGTATGTTTCTAGAAAATTACCATTTCTTCTAAGTTATCTGATTTGTTGGTATGTAATTGTTTAAAGTAGGTTTTTATGATCCTTTGTATTTCTGTAGTATCAGTTGTAATGTCTCCTTTTCTTTACAATTTTATCCTCTTTTTGCTGAAGATTTGTCGATGTTATCTTTTCAAAACACCAGCTCTACTTTTATTGATTTTGTATTGTTTTTCTGGTCTCTATTTCATTTATTTTGCTCTGATCTTTGGTATTTTCGTCAACTAACTTTGGGCTTAGTTTCTTCTTTTTAATTCCTGCAGGTATAAAGTTAGGTTATTTGAGCTTTTTTTCTTACTATGGGCATTTATTGATATAAATTACCCTCTTAGTGTTGTTTTTGCATTATCCCATAAGTTTTATGGGTTTTTTTACGATTTATGTATTTATTCGAAGGAGGACAGAGAGGCAGAGGAAGAGAACATTCAAGTAAACTCCCTGCTGAGCACAGAGCCCATTGCAGGAATCAGTCTCATGACCCATGAGATCATGACCTGAGCTGAAACAAAGAGTCAGCCACTTAATCAACAGAGCCACCTAGGCTCCCAGCATTTTATGTTTTTATTTTCATTTATTTGAAGATATTTTTTATTTTCCTTTTCTTCTTCAACCCATTGGTTGTTCTGGGGTGTGCTATTTAATTTGCACTTATTGGTGAATTTTGCAGTTTTTTTCTCCTTTTATTGATTTCTTGTTTCATACCATTGTGTTTGCAAAAGATAATGGTTTGATTTGAATCTTCTTAAATTTGCTAAGACTTGTTTTGTGACCTATCACATGATCTATCCTGGAGAATATCTCACATGTGTTTGAGAGGAATGTATATTTGCTGTTGGATGGTTATGTTCGGTATATATCTGTTAGTTCCATTTGTTCTAAAGTATAGTTCTAAAGTATAGTCCAGTATAGTCGATAATTCCCTTTTTGACTTTATGCCTGGATGATTTCTGTGGTTATAGGTTGGCTACCAAAATCCCTCATTATTATTGCATTGCTCTCTATTTTTCCCTTCATATTATGGCTGTTCAATATATTAAGTGCTCCAATACTGTGCTACTGGGGCTGCCCATATTAGAGTATTTTGAGTATGATTATATATTTACTTTTACCAGTGAATTGTATGTTTTCATGTTACTAATTAGTGTGCTTTCATTTCAGCTTGAAGAACTCCCTTTAGCATCTCTTCTTAGAGAGGTATAGTGGTAATAAAATCCCTCAGCTTTTGTTTGTCATGGAAAGTCTTTATCTCATTTCTGAAAGACAAGTTTTTGGGTAAAGCATTCTTGGTGAGCAGTTTTCTTCTTTGGACACTTGGACTATATCACTACTCTCTTCTGGTCTGCTAATGGTCTTATGAGGTTCCCTTGTTCTCTTGCTGTTTTACAAAATGATCTCTGTCTTTAATTTTTGAGAGCTTTATTATAAGGTTTTCAATGAAGACCTACCTCTTTGTGTTAAATCTGCTTGAGGATATTTGAGCTTCATGTACTTGAATGGCCATATATTTTCCCAGATTTGGGAAATTTTCAGCCATTATTCCTTCAAATAAATTTTCTGCCCATCTCTCTCTCTTCTTCTGGGATTCTCATAATGTGAATATTGCTTCCTTGGTAGTGCCTACAATTCACATAAGCTTTCTTCACTACTTTTCTTTCTTTTTTATTTAAGATTATTTTTTATTGAAGTTTGATTTGCCAACATATAACACCCAGTGCCCATCCCATCAAGTGCCTTCCTCAGTGCCCATCACCCAGTTGTCCCATTGCACTGCCCGCCTCCCCTTCCACTACATCTTTGTTTGTTTCTCAGAGTTAGGAGTCTCTCATGTTTTGTCACCCTCTCAAATTTTTCCCACTCAGTTTCCCTTATAATCCCTTTCACTATACCTTATATTCCCCATATGCATAAATCATATGATGATTGTCCTTCTCCGATTGACTCAGCATGATAACCTCCAGTTCTATCCATGTTGAAGCAAATGGTGGGTATTTGTCATTTCTAATGGATGAGTAATATTCCATTGGATAGATGATAGATAGATAGATAGATAGATAGATGGTAGATAGATAGATATTGTTATAGATATTGTTATCTCTCTATCTATATATACACCACATCTTCTTTATCCACTCATCTTTCAATGGACACCGAGGCTCCTTCCACAATTTGGCTATTGTGGACATTGCTGCTATGAACATTGGGGTGCAGGTGTCCTGCCATTTCACTGCATCTGTATCTTTGGGGTAAGTCCCCAGCAGTGCAATTGCTGGGTCGTAGGGCAGGTCTATTTTTAACTCTTTGAGGAACCTCCACACAGTTTTCCAGAGTGGCTGCACCAGTTCACATTCCCACCAACAGTGTAAGAGGGTTCCCTTTTCTCCGCGTCCTCTCCAACATTTGTGGTTTCCTGCCTTGTTAATTTTCCCCATTCTCACTGGTGTGAGGTGGTATCTCATTCTGGTTTTGATTTGTATTTCCCTGATGGCAAGTGATGTGGAGCATTTTTTCATGTGCTTGTTGGCCATGTCTATGTCTTCCTCTGAGAGATTTCTCTTCATGTCTTTTGCCCATTTCATGATTGGATTGTTTGTTTCTTTGCTGTTGAGTTTAATAAGTTCTTTATTGATCTTGTATACTAGCCTTTTGCCTGATATGTCATTTGGGTTAGCTTGTGTTTTTTAGTTTCTTCCAAATTTAGTTTTGTTAACTGTTTCTTTTGCTGTGCAGAAGCTTTTTATTCTGATTAAGTCCCAATAGTTCATTTTTGCTTCTGTTTCCCGTGCCTTCATAAATGTATCTTGCAAGAAGGTACATACTGTGGCCAAGTTCAAAAATGGTGTTGCCTGTGTTCTCCTCTAGGATTTTGATTAATTCTTGTCTCACATTTAGATCTTTCATCAGTTTTGAGTTTATCTTTGTGTATGGTGTAAGAAAATGGTCTATGGATTCTTTCCTGCTTTGTCAAATATTAGTTGACCATAGAGTTGAGGGTCCACTTCTGGGTTCTCTGTTCTGTTCCATTGATCTGTCTGTTTTTGTGCCAGGACCACACTGTCTTGATGATTACAGCTTTGTAGTACAGCTTGAAATCTGGCATTGTGATGCCCCTGACTTTGGTTTTCTTCTTCAATAAAGACCCCGGCCGTTCGGGGTCTTTTCTGATTCCACACAAATCTTAAGATGATTTGTTCCAACTCTCTAAAGAAAGTCCATGATAGGGATTGCACTGAACATGTACATTGCCCTGGGTAGCATAGACATTTCCACAATATTAATTCTTCCAATCCATGAGCATGGAATATTTTTCCATCTCTGTGTGTCCTCCTCAATTTCTTTCAGAAGTGTTCTATAGTTTTTAGGGTATAGACCCTTTACCTCTTTGATTAGGTTTATTCCTAGGTACCTTATGCTTTTGGATGCAATTGTAAATGGGATTGACTCCTTAATTTCTCTTTCTTCAGTCTCATTGTTAGTGTGTAAAAATGCCACTGATTTCTGGGCATTGATTTTGTATCCTGCCACACTGCCGAATTGCTGTATGAGTTCTAGCAATCTTGGGGTGGAGTCATTTGGGTTTCTATGTACAGTATCATGTCATCTGCAAAGAGGGAGAGTTTGACTACTTCGTTGCCAATTTGAATGCCTTTTATATCTTTTTGTGGTCTGATTGCTGAGGCTAGGACTTCTAGTACTATGTTGAATAGAAGTGGTGAGAGTGAACATCCCTGTCGTGTTCCTGATCTTAGGGGAAAGGCTCCCAGTGCTTCCCCATTGAGAATGATACTTGCTGTGGGCTTTTCATTAATGGCTTTTAAAATATTGAGGGATGTTCCCTCTATCCCTACACTTTTAAGAGTTTTGATCAGGAATGGATGCTGTATTTTGTTGACATATAGCTGCTCATAAAACGTTTTTAAAATATTGTATTTCCTTGGTATTGGTTGTGATCTCTCCTCTTTCATTCGTGATTTTATTGCATCTTTTCTTTTTAATAAGGCTGGCTAGGGGTTTATCTATCTTATTAATTCTTTCAAAGAACCAACTCCTGGTTTTGTTGACCTGTTCTACAGTTCTTCTGGTCTCTATTTCATTGAGTTCTGCTCCAAACTTTATTATCACCCTTCTGCCTGGTGTAGGTTTTACTTGCTGTTCTCCAGTTCCTTTAGGTGCAAGGTTAGCTAGTGTATTTGAGTTTTTCCCGATTTTTTGAGGGAGGCTTGTATTACGATGTATTTCCCTCTTAGGACCACTTCTGCTATATCCCAAAGATTTTGAATGGATGTATCTTCATTTTCATTAGTTTCCATGAATCTTTTTAATTTTTCTCTAATTTCCTGGTTGACTCATTCATCTTTTAGTAGGATGCTTTTTAACCTCCATGTTTTTGAGTTTCTTCCAAATTTCTTCTTGTGATTGAGTTCTAGTTTCAAAGCACTGTGATCTGAAAATATGTAGGGGGCAATCCCAATCTTTTGGTATCAGTTGAGACCAGATTTGTGACCCAGTACGTGGTCTATTCTGGAGAAAGTTCCATGTACACTCTTCACTACTTTTCATTCTTATTTTCTTTTTTCTCCTCTGACTAGATAATATCCAGACATCTGTCTTCATAGATGATTTTTTTCTGTTTGATTGCGCCTGATATTGAAGCTCTCTATTGCTTTTCATTGTATTCATTGTGTTCTTCAGTTCCAGAATTTTTTTTATGATTTCTACTGCATTGTTCAACTTCTCATTCTGTTTATGCAGTTTTCCTGATTTCATTGAATCATTTATTTGTGTTCTCTTAAATCTCACTGAGGTTCCTTAAAATAATGATTTTGTTGTATTTTCTTTAAGATTTTATTTATTTATTCATGAGAGACACACAGAGAGAGGCAGAGACAGAAGCAGAGGAAGAAGCGGGTTCCCTACAGGGAGCCCAATGGGGGACTCAATCCTGGGACTCCAGGATCACACCCTGAGCTGAAGGCAGATGCTCAACCACTGAGCCACACTGGCGTCCCTGTTTTTTCCCCCTAATAATTGTTTCAGATCTCCATTTCTCTGAGATTACTGAAAAACTGTGTTCCTTTGGTGGTGTCGTGTGTCCTTTTTCATCTTTCTGATGGTTTGTATTGATATCTGTGCATTAGAGGTTGCAGTCACTTTCTCAGCATTTTTGGAGTTTTTTGGGGAAAGACTTTCACCTGAAGGTTGCTGAAAAGCCACTGGATGTGCAGAGTGTAGTATCTTTGTTCCTGGGAATACACAGTGATATAGCCTCTGTGCAGCTCAATCAGCATAAGCCAAATCTGCAGACTGCAGGAGGTTCTATGGCCAAGGCTACAGAGGCCTTGCAGGTGGCAGTAGCAGCTAGGGGGTATTGAGGTCACTAAAGATGAAGTCTGCTGGGTACACGGTAGATAGTTCTAACCAAAGAAATCCCTCTTAGCACCACGTCTGGTGCACTTGCACTCAGAATGGCAGCAGGGCTGAGGTACTGGGATCAGGCTCATGCAAAAATACTACCTTGCTCTGGCCATGGCATGCAAGTACATTTGCTGTCACAGTGGTGCCAGTCAGAGGTGCAAGCATCTGCAGATTTCCTGTGGAACTGGGGTCTGTGTCTGGGGTTTGCCTCAGTGACTTGGGCCCAGGAGGGCAGCAAGGGTATGGTAGTAGCACAAGCCCTTAGATGACAGGGTTCAGCAATGGCCTGCACCCAGGTAGACAGGATACACTTAGCAGCACAGCCTGAGGATAGTAGATCAAATTTCCAACTCTGGTGCCAGAAAGAGTCCTAGAGCAGCAGCAGCACATATCCATTAATAGCCCCTAAAGCCACATGTCAAGACCAAGGGGGTGAGTTGCAGAGAAGCACCAGCATGGCCCTAGTAATGGTAGTTCAAAGTCCTGAGTTAGGACTCAGGGGTGAAGCTCAAAGTAGCAGCAGTGGCCCCAGCAATAAAGGGTTGAAACCATGAGTTAGGACCCAGGGACAGGGTATAGAGCAGCAAAATATAGCTCTGACTGCAAATTGTTTAAGCTATCTATAACTTTCAGAAGAGTCAAAAACTGAGACAAGATTAGTGAAATTTCTATGTTATCTAACCTCATTTTTGAAAGATTTCCTCATTCAATTTTGAAAACAACTCAATAGGAAGGGGAAAAAGAGGAGGAAGAGAGGGACGAGAAGGATAAATTTCAGAAGGATAAATATTATAATAACTAATAGTAGCTGCTGTTAAGTTGCAAAAACAAGATTTGAATCCATGTGATTGTTAAGAATATATAAAGAAGTGGTTTCTCCAAACTACTTATTTTTCCATTAAGTTCTCAGAAAATTTTTGTATCATTTTTTTAATAAATTAATTTTTATTGGTGTTCAATTTTTTTTGTACCATTTTTAAAGAATTAAGACATTTGGCAAAATGCATCAAGAATCTTAAAAATGCTTTATAGGCTTTGACTTCATAATATACTCATTAAAACATACAGAAAAAAATAATCAAGACATGCAAAACCTATTTGGGGTAATTATTCATAAAAGTAAACACTGGAAGTAATCTAAATATCCAAAATTATGTAATTATTAAACAACTTATATGTGTGTATATCACACCATTATAATAGGTTTAATCAAAGAATGCTTAATTACACTAAATTAGCTGTAATATGCGATTTAGTTGAAAATGGGCAAAATGATAAATAGATCACAATCTTCTTGTAGGATAAAAAAGAATACAAATTAGGATTGAAATTTTCAAAACATGTCATAAGGTAGATTTAATTACAGGAATAAAGTTTAGAATGAAAACATACAAGTTTTTGCATAATGTCCTAGAAATCCATCCCGGTGGTCACAAATGGCACTTAGGCTGTTTCCATTGGTTGTTGGGAATAATATTTCAACAAATATGGTAGTGCATATATCTGGTCAATATCCTGTTTTTCTTTCTTTTCACCCAGAAGTGGCATTGCTGGATTATATGGTAGATCTATTTTTAATTTTTGAGGAATCTCCATATTGTTTATCATTAGTGACTGATCCAATTTACAGTCTCATGTACAGGGTACAAGGATACCCTTTTTTCTCCACATCCTCGCCAATACTTATCACCTCCTGATAATAGCTATTCTAATAGGCATGAGGTGATAGCTCACTGTGATTTAGGTTCACATTTGCCTGATGATTAGTGCTGCTGAGCATCTTTTCAAGCACCTGTTGGCCATTTTGATGTCTTCTTTGGAAAAATGTCTATTTAGTTCCTCTGCCCATTTTTTAATCAGATTTTTTTATAATTGAGTTGCACAAGTTCCTTATATATTTTTGATATTAACTCCCTTATCCATTATATGGTTTTCAAAAAACATCTCCCATTCTACACGTTGCTTTTCCATTTTGTTGCTGTGTGAAAGCTATTGAGTTTGATGTAGTCCCACTTGTCAGTTTTGTTTTTGTCATTTGTGGTTTTAATCTCATGTCCAAAAAAAAATCACTGTCAAGGGCAATATCAAGGAGATTCTTCCCTATGTTTTCTTTTAGGAATGTTACGGTGTCAGATCTCATGTTTAAGTCTCTGATATATTTGGGTTAATTTTTGTGAGTGGTGTAATATAAGCATCAAATTTAATTTTTCTACATTAATACGCTGTTTTCCTAACACCATTCACTGAAGAGATCATCCTTTCCCCATTGGGTGTTCTTGTTCCCTTGCTGAATATTAGTTGACAGTATATACAGTTTGATTCTGGACTCTTGTATTTTTTTTTAAGGTTTATTTATTTGAGGGAGAGTGAGCATGCATGTACATGCACATGAGTAGGGGAGGGGCAGAGGGATAGAGAATCCTCCAGCAGACTCCTTGCTGAGCGTGGAGCCCAACACAGGGCTTGACCCCAGGACCCCAAGATCATGACTTGAGCCAAAATCAAGAGCCAGCCACTTAACTGACTGAGCCACCCAGGTGCCCCTGGACTCTTGTATTCTGTTCTACTGGTCTATGTGTCTATTTTTATGCAGGTTCCATACTATTTTATTTACTATAGCGTTGTAATGCAGTTTGAAATCAGGGAGTGTGATGACTTTGGCTTTGTTCTTTCTGAGGGTTGCTTTGCCTATTTGTAGTCTTTTGTGGTTGCATGTCAGTTTTAGGACTGTTTGTTCTACTTCTTTGAAGAAGGTCATTGACTTTTTTTTTTTTTTTTTTTGAGAGAGAGAGAGCATGAGTGGGGAGAAGAGGAGGAGAGAGGGAAAGGCTGGTAAGCAGGCTCCATGCTCAGCACAGAGCCCAACTTGGGACTCTATTTCATAACCCTGAGATCATGACCTGAGCCAAAATCAAGAATATGACCCTTAACCAACTGAGCCACCCTGGTGCCCCTGTCTTTGACATTTTGATAGGGACTTTTTTCCAGTTGGATGCCTTTTATTTCTTATCTAGTTGCTCTAGTTAGGACTTGTAGCACTATACTTAATAAGAGTATCAAGAGTAGCATACTTATCTTCCGGATCTTAGAGGAAATGCTTTCAAATTTTCACAATATAATGTCAATTATCGGTTTGCCATATATAACCTTTATTGTGCTGAGGTGTGTTCCTTCTATATCTAGTACGTTGTTTTTTTTTTAATGAAAAGATACTATATTCTGTCGAATCCTTTTTTGCCTCTATTGAGAGGATCATGTTATTTTTATCTTTCATTCTATTAATGTGATGTATCACTATTACTGATTTCCAAGTTGAACTATTTTCTCATCCCAGGAAAACTCCCACTTGGTTATGGTGTGTAATCTTTTTAATATGGTCTTAAATTCAGTTTGCTAATACTCTGTTGAGAATTTTTGTATCTATATTCATCAAGGATATTGATTTCTTTCTTGTGTCCTTATTTGGCTTTAGTATCAAGTAATGCTGGCCTCAGAGAATGATTTTGGAAGTGTTCCCTCCTCTTCAGGTTTTTGGAAGAATTTGAGAAGGACTGGAATTAATTTTTCTTTATATGTTTGGTAGAATTCACCAGTGAAGCTGTCTGTTCTTGGGGAATTTCTGTGTTGGGAGGTTTTGATTACTGATCCAATCTCTTTACTCATTATCAGTCTGTTCAGGTTTCTGTTTCTTCATTATTCAGTGTTGGTCTGTTCTGTTTTTCTAGGACTTTATCTATTTGTTCTCGGTTATCTAACTTGTTGGCATATAATTGTTCATAGTAGTCTCTTATGATCCTATGCACTTCCGTATTACCAATTATAATGTCTCCTCTCTCATTTCTAATTTTTTTTGGAGTCTTTTTTCTTGGTCTATCTAAAGGTTTGTCAATTTTGTTTATCCTTTCAAAAAGAGAGAAAAATGAATACTATATGATCACTTGTATATGGAATCTAAATAGGCCAAACTCATAAAAACAGAATGGTTATGATAGTTATCAGGGGCTAACCACCCTGGCAAGTGGGGAAATAAGAAAGATACTGTTCAAGGGTACAAACTTGCAACTAGCAGTAATAAGTCTTAGAGAACTGATGCACTGTGTAGTGAATACAAAAATAATGTATTATAATCCCCCCACTTGCTAAGAGACTAGATCTTAATTATCCTACCACAAAAAAAGGAAATAATTATGAGACATGATAGAGGTGCTATAATTACAATGGCAATCATACTACAATATATAAATGTATCAAGTCAACATGTTGTGTACCTTAAGTTGCACGTTATATGTATTTCAATTTTTAAAAAATAAAGCATACAAATTTTAAACCAGGCATATTCCCAGATAGCATGAGTGAATCTTATTTCCTTTTTTGCAATTTTTTATATTTTTGCAAATTATCTTGCAATAAGCTTATTTTCATAAGAATGTCAGGAAATGAGAGCAACTAGTTCATATCAGTGACTAATCTGCAGAGAATATATTACTATAATACTCTAGGGAACCATCTTCCACAGCATGGATGAAGAAGTTTTAGGCTAATGAAACAAAACACTGAAAATAGGTCATCTTAACTGTTGCCACAGGTCACTGGAATCACACACACTACCCGGATGCACTATATGAGACACAGGAAAGTTCAGTATCTTCATATTAAAATTAATGCCATCAGGGTGGAACTATTCTTTTGAAGAATGCTCTACAGTATATAGTCTACTAGACCACTGAGGTTTAAAACTGTTTCCTTTCTCTGTAAAAATGATTTTGAAAAGAGGTTTTATGACAATGATTAGGATGATCAAGTATGTATAGTTTTTATGATGGAAAACTAGATCATTATGTTCGAGGGGGGGAGGGGGAGGGAGGAAGAGTGGGAGGGAGGGAGGGAGGGAGGGAGGGAGGAAGGAAGGAAGGAAGGAAGGAAGGAAGGAAGGAAGGAAGGAAGGTTGGCTTTGACTGAATACCCAGGAAACTGTTGCTCCTCTACATTTTTCTTCCCCTTTGGTAGGAAAGTACACTGAACAATGTGGAATTATTCTAGCATAGAAAGTAATAATTTTTTTTAATTGCCATGGATCAGGGACAAGACAGAATGATTCTGAAACAATTCCAGGCAAACATCTTCAGCAGGAGTTTTATATACTTTGAACTGAGCTACTCAGGAGGGTGACCACATCTCTGCTTAAGAAAACCCTGCTGTACCTCTCCCACTGTGGTACAAGTGCTCCCCAGGGCACTCACTGTGGTGATGACCAGGGCCCCACCCTCACTGCCAGTTACACAGAGCACATCCTAATGAGACATCAATTTTACAATATGATTTCAGGGCAAAAGGGCATCGTATGTAAACAAACCCAGTAATATTGTCACTCAAATATGCAACTACACAAGTATATCTCTGGGTTATAAAGAAGACTCGTAGGATGATTTCACAGAAATTCCAAAGTACAATATCACCCCCCTCAATGTCAGCAATTAGTAATTTATGGAAAGCGTTTGGGAAATTTTGACAAAGTTTAAGTAAGGAATAAAGGACTCTAGGGCTGAGATAATGATAAAGTTACTTTAATCATAAGTAACCTTTTCTTAGTGCTCATAAGTCAGGGAAATGAAATACTAATGACTAAAATAATTCTCCAGAAAATCTGCCTAGAATAAACACAAATGATTTAGTAGAACTGTAACAATAAAGAATTAAAGGTAAGTTAAGATCTTGCTGCGTGGCCTGCTTCCAAGAATCTACATATATTGTCTATTATTGTCTAAAAGTATCTGTCTCCCCCTCACTATTGTACACAGGTTCTATTTCATTTCTTGCTTACACACACACTCATTTGTACAAAGAGAGATAATAAATTGACCTCGTGCACATATCTCTTTCTCAAGAACCTGAGGACTTAGGTCTGTTAAAAAACAGCCATTACTGAGAATAGTAAGGAGTTGCCTGAAAAAGTTAAAACAGAATTACCACATGATCCCCCCACCCCATTCCACTTCTAGGTATATATCCAAAATAACTGAGATCAGGATACAGAAGAGATATTTGCAGACTCATGCTCACAATAGCATATTAACAAGTCCAAGAGGCCAAAGCAACCCAAGAGGCCACCAGCAGTTAATAAACAAAATGTGGTATATACAAACAACGGAATATTAGTCTTTAAAAGGAAAGAATTTCAACACGTCACAACGTGGAAGAAGCTGTTGTGAGTAAATGAGTCAGTCACAAGAAGATAAATACTATACAATTCAACTTACAAGAGGTTTCTAGACTTGTCAAACTTATAGAAACAGAAAGTAGAATGAGAACTGCCTAGCGCTGGGGAAAAGAAAAATAGAGAATTCTTTTAATAAGCATAGGCTTCTAGTTTTAGAAGATAAAACAGTTCTGAAGATTGATTGCACAATGAATATATTTCCATTACTGAACTGTATACTTACGTACAAGGTGGTAACATTCATATACATTATGCAATTTTCAATTTTAAAAAACACAGATGCTGCTTTAATTCCTGACTATATTTGATTTTCTCAATTAGTTTATAGTAATCCTTTCGATAGCGTTTGCTTTGCTGTGCCTCTTTCATGATAGAACAAATTCTTTGTTCAAAAGAAACAGAAGAGTTTGCCCAGAGTTCTGGACAAAATGGTATTGTGGTTTTTACTCCGGGGTCAGTGGTCGGTCCTTAACGGGACAGAACAAAGAGCTAATGTGATTGCATCAGCCCTTGCCCAGATTCCACAAAAGGTAGAGAAAGCACCTTTTGTGAGCAACTGCTAAATGAGTCAAACTCTGTAACAAAGTTTTGATTACAAACAATCCCTACAAGAAAGGTAAACTATACAATTTATCTCAAATATCAGGGGTTTTGGGGGGGTGGGGATTTATTTACTCATGAGACATACAGAGAGAAAGGCAGGCTACCCAGAGGGAGCCTGATGAGGGACTAGATCCTGGATCCTGTGATCATGCCCTGAGCTGAAGCCAGATGCTCAACTGCTAAGCCACCCAGGTGCCCCTCAGATATCAGTTTGAAAACCTAAACATGGGGATCCCTGGGTGGCGCAGCGGTTTGGCACCTGCCTTTGGCCCAGGGCGCGAACCTGGAGTCTCAGGATCGAGTCCCACGTCGGGCTCCCTGCATGGGCCTGCTTCTCCCTCTGCCTGTGTCTCTGCCTTTCTCTCTCTCTCTCTCTCTCATGAATAAATAAAACCTTAAAAAAAAACCCTAAACATACACAGCAGATGCTAAAGTAGTCAGAGGGTGTCTTTTATTGACAATAACTTTGACATTAAACGGTGATATACATCCTTAGATATACATATATAAAGGGGGTAGTACGAAATTTTGGTATGATAGTGGTATTGTGAGCAGGTACAAAAATCACCGAATTTTGCCTTGTCATTTGCTCCTTTTCAATGAAGGATTCCTGAAGGCACTGTACACACTATAGATGTTATCAGGAAAAAGTTAAACTTTAACAGTAGCTGTCCCAGCACAATATTAAGCAATATTGATAAAAATCTGAATGGGTCATGCAGTTTTTGCGCTTCCCATGTAATCCTGCCCTCTTTTATTTTCCCTAAACTTTGGATATGCCCATTCAGTGTCTTTTCAGGGTGCTATTCAGAAAAGGATGGCCAGAGCTCACCAAACTGTGTCCAGGTGCCCAAGCCAGCCACAATGATTTATAAAAAGAAAAATTGGTCTGCTCCAGTTGGCCGGGCCCTACCAAAGTCTGAGATAGGAAGATAAAAATAGGGATCCCTGGGTGGCGCAGCAGTTTGGTGCCTGCCTTTGGCCCAGGGCGCGATCCTGGAGACCCGGGATCGAATCCCACGTCGGGCTCCCGGTGCATGGAGCCTGCTTCTCCCTCTGCCTGTGTCTCTGCCTCTCTCTCTCTCTGTGTGTGTGTGTGTGACTATCATAAATAAATAAAAAATTTTTAAAAAAAGGAAGATAAAAATAAAGGGTGGAGATGGGTCCTGTCCTAAGGAGAACCCTATGCATTATAAAATCTGGCTTCAAATGGACTCTGCTTCTAATCAATCAGATTAACTACTACTGATTCAAGAAGGGAATAAAAGGAGTCAAGCAGAAGGAAGACTGGCATGAAAAGCATTCAGATGCCTCCTTCATAAAATGTATTAGTTTTACTAATATATAAAATATCTAAAAATAAATAAATAAATAAAATAAAATAAAATATCTTTTTCCTATCTGATAGCATCTTCACCTAATCACCGATGTTAATTTTTTGCTGAAAATCGGAAGTTACTTAACATTTACGTAACAAAAGAAGTTAAACACTAATAAATCATAATCCTGTTTATGCAGATTGCTTGGGAATTCCAAAATTGGCACTTTATTTTGGTACTGGCATATAAATAAATTATATTAATCAGTACTGTCAATGTTTTATGCCTTATTTTTGAAGTGTTAAAAGCTGAATAAATTTTAGCATTCCGATTCTGGAATTTTTTCCAACAGCCACATTGTTATTTATGAATTACCAACAAACTCTTTCTAAATCAAAAGAATTCCCAAACCTAGCAATAGTGATAATATTCTGGGTTCATGTCAAAAATTATCAACTGAAATTTTTCTTGGAGGTAGTGTTTAACAATTTATGATCTAAGAGATACTTACTAAGCAAAATTATTAATAAATTATAAGGAAACACAAATATTTCTCACAAGCAACTGATTGCATACATTAGCCTTTTGAACATCAAAAGATGTAAATCTTCAATGTCAGAACTTGAGAAACAAGTAGATATAAGCAAATTCCCTTCTATAAGTCAAAAAGAAATAGAGGTTAATAATAAGCAAAACAAATGTGTAGATTAATTTGCCACTGTTTTCTGCACTACAATCATGACTGCCTAATAATTTCTTTAATGTTTGAATTTGTCATCTATGCCACTATGATTTGTCTATGCCATGATGTGTGAAATGCCATGACTTTATTCTATACCTGAACATGAAAAACATGTACATGTTATATAAGCATTTCTATTACATCAGTGTTTTATCGGTTCTCATTACCTAAAAGCTCCTGTCTTCATTTCCTCATCTGTCATGTGGAAGGCATTTAATTAGATATCTTTAAATCTCTCCAGAATTCTAACACGCTGTAACTTTGAAGTTCAACTCATAGAATAAGTATTTTCTTTACCTAACAGGTTCTATGGAGATTTGATGTGAAGAAACCAGAAACCTCAGGACCCAATACTCGGTTGCGTAAGTGAGTCCCCCTGAATGACTTTCTTGGTATGACTTAGGAGAACAAATACTGAAAACATGAGTAACAGCTGATAACCCCCGGGCAGAATGATAGCTCAACAAAAAACAAATTTATTGAGTATTATTGAAATACTAAAAAATAAAACTTAAGTTCTTTGTATTATTTCCAGTCCCAGGAAAAACAAGAAAACAATATGAGTTGGCATTTTATTACACAGTCACACTCCTTATGGCCAGAATCAAAATATTTTTATTTTGGGTGTAATTACTTCTCATAGATGAATTTTTCATTAACATCCTAAATTGTTGCGGTTTTTTTTTTTTTTGCTGTCTTTTAAGTATCTCCTTATACTTATCTTTCTCCTACATGCAGAGGTACTTCAAACACTATTGAAAAATAACTCTTTTATTGCCAGTGATTCTCCATTTCCTATAGGAAAAAATCTATAATGTTTTTCATTAATAATACATTTTATGATTAAATGTAGCTTTTTCTTCCTGTTTCCAGTACCGCCACCATCATCACCCTTCCTGCTGCCCTGACACCCTTCATAATCAAACTCAATGACTTCACCATTTCTTTGACAATGTCTCTAACATGCCCCCACCTTTGCACATATTTTTATCCAAAATGTTCTTTCAGTTTGTTCACCTGCCAATCTTGTGACATGTCACATCTACCTCCCTAGCAGACTTACATGATTCTTGCTCTGAGTTCTGAAAGCAATTTAAATGCAGTTTCACATGTATACGGTTATCTAAAATACTGCCTCTGAATTCAGTGCATTATAAGGCTCATTTCTCATTTCAAAGACGTATAATTAATAATTTTAGTGAAATTCACTCAATCCTATGTCATCCAAAAACCAAAGCTTTTATACCTCATGGTGGAACCAACAGCTTCTATGAGGCCATCTATCACAGTATCCCCTACAGTGGGCATTTCTTTGTTTGAGGGTCAACCTGATAACATCCTTTATATGAAGGCCAAGGGAGCAACTGTTGGTTTGAACTTGAACTAATGTCAAGTACTGATTTGCTCAATGCATTGAGGACACTCATTAATGATCCTTCACTGGTACAACTTTTTTTTTTATTTATTTTTACTAGATATTATTTCTAGAGAGATGCTCATATGAAAGCCAGGCAGGCAGCAATGAGTCCTGATACGAAAACAATTAAATTATGAGTAAGATTTGCTCAATGCTTTGAAGACAGCCATCAATTTACATTGTGTCAGAGTAAGTTTTTACCAGTGGTTTCACAGGAAAAGTTTGTAAGATGCTTAAGGATAGTAGAGAGATTTTGACTTAATAAAATGAATCAGAAAAATGGTTAACAGAAAGATTAAAAGGAAGCACTGAGAATTAAGTTGAAGGAACCGTGAATGTTATAACAGTACTAATCTGCACAATTATGACTTTCAACATGAGAACTCAACTGTCTTAAACTCTTCTTAAAGTGGTTTATTTCTGTAAACCAGTATGACATTATCAATCTCAAATTCCCATTAAACACTTCCAAATTTTCTATGCTAATATTTTGATCCCATCACTGATAAAGAACTACAACTTTCAAATTTATCCAATTAAAACGATGTGAATACTACTTTTTTAAAAGATTTTATTTATTTATTCATGAGAGACACAGAGAGAGAGGCAGAAAAAGAAGCAGGCTTCTCACAGGGAGTCCAATGTGGGACTAGATCCCTGGACCCAAGATCACACCCTGAGCCAAAGACAGATCCTCAAGTGCTGAGCCACCCAGGCGTCCCTGTGAATACTACTTATAAATGCAGTTATAGTCTTAGTAATTTTGGTTATTCTTGTTTTATTTGATAGAACTGTAAAATCAAAAAGCAAGTAACTTGGAAGAGATATATTGGAATATTCCTATTTAAAAGCCAAATTATCTGGACCAGAAATATTTCATTTCCAAAGTATTTGAGGATATACATTAATTTGCTATACTCTTCCTATTATTAACATAGTTATGTATATATATTTTCCCCTTTTTGTTTCATGACTTTAGAAATAAAACTGAGATTAGAGATGCCTGAGTAGCTCAGCAGTTGAGCATCTGCCTTTGGCTCAGGGCATGACTTGGATCCAGGGATTGAGTCCTGCATCAGGCTCCCTGGGAGGAATCTGCTTCTCCCTCTCTCTCTGTCTCTGCCACTCTCTGTCTCTCATGAATAAATAGGTAAAATCTTTAAAATAAATAAATAATAAATTTTGAGATTATTTGGTTATATTATCATAGTGAACATTCGCATTTCAAAAGCAATGTTAATTTTAATTTAGCCCAACTGTTATTCATTCTAAATAAGTACACGAGAAGCACGTATCTTGTTTTTCCAAGGACTGTAGTTTTCAATTGGTAATTTTATGTGAAAGCACATCTTTCTAAAATAGATGTCTTTCTACATTTTTAAATGTTTAACAAGGTTAAGCTGTGCTCAAAAATGAAAACTTATTAGCTGTTAAATAGTGAATGTTATTATATTGGTACACACTGTACCCAATTCTTTGTAGAGATTAAGTAACTGTTACAAATATGTTTCAGGATTACTTCCCTCCTTTCAAAAACCCAGTGCTGTCACCATGGTTTTCACAGGACAGGGACAAAGGTTACCTCCATGGTTATTGCTACAGTGCTGGACTATAGCGCTTCATGATTTAGTTTGTAAGCCCTCTCTCTTTATTCACCCTTCTCTTCCTTGTCTGTTATAGTCCATGATCATTTCAACAGTAGAAACAAATGCAATTGGCAATGCCCTCAAGTGAAATGTTGAACACTTTCCAAATTCTAAAATGACAGTACTAACAAGAAAAACCACAATACCAAACACAGTCTACAAATGACAGGAACTCCTGTCAATACATTATTCCTCAAAATAATCAGATAAGATACCATTCCTATCCACTCAAAAGTGAAAAACTGAAGAACAGAAATGATTAAAAAAAAAAAAAGCATACAAGGTGTCAGAGTCAAGACTCAAACGAACACAATCCACTTCCACGCTGGTAATCACTAATTTACTGCTATACGGTCAATACCAGCTCCTGATCAGCTCTGCCTGGACACATCCCTGAACCTCATTATGGATTTGTCTCCTATCTCTGGATTATGATAGTATTTTGAAACCTGCTTATTAGATCTATTAATAATTCCTTACTGGATAATTCAAAACTTGTGTGTCAAGATGTTTTTTGTTTTTGCCTTTGGGACTTAAATCATCCTACTTTCTAAGCTAGAAATACTTGTCATCTCCCATCTTGTTTTTCTTTACAGCTTCAAGTCCTAGATATCCAACAAATTCCAGTCCATAAAAATCTCTGTAATTGCCTCTAAAAAAAATAATATTTTTCTTCTAGTGTTATGTGGCACTCATTTTTATCATCCACATGAAAATTTCGCTTATGTATTTTTTCTAGTTCTACAAATTATTTGATTTCCCTTCAGCTATAAAGAATGCCATGCGGTTATCAATCGTTCATCATAATCAGCTTACAAAGCCTCTGGATCAAGCAGTCTTCTGGATTGAGTTTGCCATTCATCACAAAGGAGCCAAGCACCCATTATGCCCAGCTTCTTACAACCTCACCTGGTTCCAATACCACTCTTTGGATGTGACTGGGCTCCTATTGGCCTCTGTGGCAATTGTTACTTTCCTCGTCATAAAATATTGTTTTGTTGTCAAAAGTTCAAGAAAAGAAGGGGAATAGACTTTTGAGACATAGTAGGCATAGTAAGCATAAGTAAGATCACTTCATTTAATTCAACCACTGTGGATCAAGTTGTGACAGACTTTCCTCCATATAAGACCTGTACCTCACCCAATATGTTTACTCTTGGCTAACCATATTGTTAGTTAATCCATTCTACCCTAAGAGGGAAATAGCCCTATATATTTTTTGACTACTTCCTTCAATATTCTTCTTGAGAGTCTTCAATTCTGTTCATCAAACCAAAGAGAGCATGGTACCTATAAAGATGGATTACATTCTACTTATAATTCTAATTTTATAAATCCTCAAACAGTTCTACTTTACTACTGACATAATTTCATAACTGAAAAAAACTCAGTAGAGCTTTAGTCTTTGACTTAAGAAGCCTGATTGTTTTTATTACACATCTTCAGAAAACATCTGTATATGTAAAATCAATCAAATAGAATACATGTGTCCCTGACAAAGCAAAACACAGCTGAACACTTGTTAAAAATGGACAATTTTTATTCATACCACTGTAGCAGGGGAGATCACAGTATAAACCGAGTTCAGGGCAGCCCTGGTGGCGCAGCGGTTTAGTGCCGCCCGCAACTCGGGGTGTGATCCTGGAGACCTGGGATTGAGTCCCGCGTCGGGCTTCCTGCATGGAGCCTGCTTCTCCCTCTGCCTGTGTCTCTGCCTCTCTCTCGCTCTCTCTGACTGAATAAATAAATAAAAATCTCAAAAAAAAAAAAAAAGAAACTTCTAAACCGAGTTCAACTCCAACTAAGACAAAGGTGACTGATGTTTTTAAGGGATGGCAGATAAAGAACAAAAAAGATCCTGGGGGGCTATGTGGAAATGGAAAATCACAGAAAATCACAGAGTAAGTAGAAAATTACTGAAAATGGCATGGCAAGATGAGTTAGACAATGTATGTGTTGTTGTCAGGATCACATTTTCTTGAGCAAAGATTCAACATGGAAGGTGGGGGCATTTTTAAGGACACAAGCCATGACCTAAGTACAAATGGAAGAGAAGTTAAAGTTTGGTCAAGTCCCTTAACACAGTGTTCAAGCAAGTCCTTGTGTTTGTAGTTCACACAAAAATATTCTTTCCTGTAAATTTCCTTTGTTATAGGAATTCTGAATGGTTCTAACTGGCTTCCTACCTAAAACTATGCAACCAGTAAAATCTTTGGTTAAAAGGACTAAAGATATTTTCCCCCCAAAGCTTTGGATGTCTGAATTCCTGTTCTCATTTTATTGAACAACTCTTTATAACTGGATAGGAAGACACCAAAAAAAGCAGAGTAATAATGATAGGTGGGGCCCAGTGAGATTTAGTCCAATCCCTATGGATTATAGTGTTAGATTTCCCTCCCCCTCCAATAAGATCTCCCATTTTTTGGCCTTACCTTGTCAAGTCAAATATTTCTAACTCCTTTAATACCTGGGATACTGAGGATATCAATACAGAAACTTAGGGACGCCTGGGTGGCGCAGTGGTTGAGCGTCTGGCTTTGGCTCAAGTCATGATCTCAGGATCCTGGGAATGAGTTCCACATCG
This sequence comes from Nyctereutes procyonoides, assembly GCF_905146905.1. Taxonomy (NCBI): domain Eukaryota; kingdom Metazoa; phylum Chordata; class Mammalia; order Carnivora; family Canidae; genus Nyctereutes; species Nyctereutes procyonoides. The sequence goes on along the minus strand of NW_026575023.1, from coordinate 3,731,175 downwards.
GTCTCCTCACAGGGAGCCTGCTTCTCCCTCTGCCTGTGTCTCTGCCTCTCTCTCTCATGAATAAATATATTTAAAAAAAAAACCAACAGAAACTTATATAACCTTTTATTAATTCTTTTCTCACATCACATAGAAATATAAATTGCAGATGGCATAAAGAGCCAAATACTGTAACAATTTTTGAAGTCCATGCATAACAAAGTATTTAAATAGCAAAAAGGTCTCCAAAGCTTTCCTTCAAATACTGGCAATAGAGCCTTTATTTTTTTTTTAAGATTTTTTTATTTATTTATTCATGAGAGACACCGAGAGATAGAGGCAGAGACACAGGCAGAGGGAGAAGCAGGCTCCATGCAGGGAGCCCAATGTGGGACTCAATCCCAGGACTCCAGGATCACGCCCTGGGCCCAAGGCAACCGCTGAGCCACCCAGGGATCCCCTTAGAGCCTTTAGACTTAGAACACAACTTACAAAGTGAATCACAAAAAGAAAAAAGAAACCAAGTTAAGAGCAGGTCTTCTGCCTGACAAGAGATGTATTTAAACAGTTGGATGTGGCAGCCCGGGTGGCTCAGCGGTTTAGCACCACCTTCACCTCAGGGCGTGGTCCTGGAGAACTGGGATCGAGTCCCACGTCAGGCTCCCTGCATGGAGCCTGCTTCTCCCTCTGCCTGTGTCTCTGCCAATCTCTCTCTCTCTCTGTTTCTCCCATGAATAAATAAATAAAATCTTAAAAAAAAAATAAACGGATGGAAATGAGGCACACTTAGCACTTTTGATTATATGGAGATTTTTATAGCATTCTTCTATACAACAAAGATTACTTTTAGCAATAATCACTGATAAAACTAATGATAATATCCAGAAAGGAAACGATGAATATTTTTATTAAACTTGGAATATATAATTATGTCACTAAAAATTAAAAAATAAATAGCAAAGTACAAAGAAAAAAGTAATGTATTAATGTTCTTCAATTGCATTAATATCTTCTTAGAAAAATAGTCAGGTAGGGGAGGGGACTGAGGAGAGAAACCCTACACATACACGTTAGCCTGAAGCACAACTCTGTGTGTACTACCTAAGCTGAATTTGAATTTACTTGTTTAATGAAGTAACTTCTACAAATAAGATAATGACCTTGTCAAAGTTGATCTTTGCAATTCATAGACCACATAGCCAGATACATAAACCTATGTCCAATCACAGGTGATCAAGAATTCTCTCATTCCTTTTAATTCTGAAAGGCTTCATATAAAGCAATATAATACTTATAGTTAGGAAAAGATGTAAACATAAAGATACATTTAGCAGAGTCACAAAAATCCCATTATAAATTCTAAAGATTGCAGTACTATCCATGTGTTTCTTCAAGACTGATTCTAGCAGCTTTCAAATGTCTAAAAAGTCCAAAAAACTTAAACACAAAACTCCAAGTGGTTACACAGAATGACAGAACTGATGCAATTTTTTCATCTTTATAATCCCTGTACTAGTATTGTTTATTTCAAATATATTGCTTACAATCAGAATTATGTAAGCACCATCGAGGTGGAAGACAAAAATCAAATGATTATGAACTTAATGATAATGCAGGAAGCTGGGTCCATTAAGTCAGGAATTGTGTAACTAAGAGTTTTAACTTCCATATTCCATATATGGAATGTCAAAGGATAAGTAATTCAAATATACTACTAGTTTTTTCTCATATTTTTAACTACATATTTAGGATTTCTTTTATTGTTAAAAATTCTATTTACTTGAGAGCTTGTGCACAGCGAGAGAGAGAGAGAGCGAAAGAAAATAGGCAAAAGCAGGGGGAGAAGAGAGGCAGACGGAGAAGCAGACTCCTCGATGGGCAGGGAGCCTGATGGGGCTAGATCTCAGGACCTGGGATCATGATGGGAGCCAAAGGCAAATGCTTAGTGGATGAGCCACCCAGGTGCCCCTCAGATGAGTAATTTCAAAATGAAGTTTATGAAATGGCAGCTATATAGAAGTCCAGCCTCAAAGATGGGGCTGAAGAAGGCCCATGGAGTCTGCAGCCTCACTGATCTCAAATGTATAATCAGAATAGACACACTAGCAGGCTAGATTTTAGATTCTTTGTATGAGTGGTAGCTAGCACAGTAGTGGTTAGAGGGAGTCATTTTGTTAGGCCCCCATGTAACCATCTCTGTATCTATCACCAATCTGTTCAAACAGCCATCATAGTAGCACTAGAGTGATCAGTTACTTGGTGCCTCTCCTCTGGTGGAATCATTCTATTGCTTCATTCTTAACTATAAATGGATAACCAAAGGTGAGCAAACATTTGGAGAAAACTAATAAAATGGCAGAGGTAAGGCTAAAATAGACACACACACATATAGCCCACCCCCTCAGAATTGACATAAGAATTTTGAGAAATGAAAGATTAGTAACTTCAGATACCAAAAATACTTCATTCATATAAAGAATAATATACTAATATAAAGAATATACTATAAAACAAAAAAGGGAAGGCTCTTGTATATTTTACCCCTCTTATGACCCATCTCGTATCTTTTCAGTCCATTTTTCCCTCCAGTTTTTGCTGGGACAAGGAGCTTCTGAACGGTTACAACCTAACAGCACAGAACTCTCACATTCTCACTATGACTGCATGCAACTACTGACAAAACTCACCTGGCACTCACATGTGTATAATCTAGCAGTATGTTCAACATAACCTCTCCTACCCTCTAGGTAGTCATTTGCAGGTATATTCCACACAGTTTTTCACTGGGTCTCAGTGAGATTAAAGCCCAGATGTTCAGGGATAATCAACTTGGTAATATACTTGTACTGACTTTCCTACCTCCCCTGGACTTCCCTGTTGCACCTTTCCCTGTCCCTTACTCCTGTAACCTTCGGATTTCTCAAAATACACTACTGCATTCTCATCTTTATCTCAGGCTCTGAGAAGAACACTGAGATCTTCTGTACCAGAACTGGCTTTGTTTTTATTCTATTTTATTTTATTTTATGTTTGTTTATTTATTTATTTATGAGAGACAGAGACAGAGAGAGGGGCAGAGACACAGGCAGAGGGAGAAGCAGGCTCCATGCAGGGAGCCTGATGTGGGACTCGATCCTGGGACTCCAGGATCACGCCCTGGGCCAAAGGCAAGGCACTAAACCACTGAGCCACCCGGGCTGCCCCAGAACTGGCTTTATTTTTTTTTTAATGAATTTATTTTTTATTGGTGTTCAATTTGCCAACATAGAATAACACCCAGTGCTCATCCCGTCAAGTGCCCCCCTCAGTGCCCGTCACCCATTCACCCCCACCCCCGCCCTCCCCCCCTTCCACCACCCCTAGTTCATTTCCCAGAGTTAGGAGTCTTTATGTTCTGTGTCCCTTTCTGATATTTCCCACACATTTCTTCTCCCTTCCCTTATATTCCCTTTCACTATTATTTATATTCCCCAAATGAATGAGAACATACACTGTTTGTCTTTCTCCGATTGACTTACTTCACTCAGCATAATACCCTCCAGGTCCATCCCCGTTGAAGCAAATGGTGGGTATTTGTCATTTCTAATGGCTGAGGAATATTCCATTGTATACATAGACCACATCTTCTGTGTCCATTCAGCTTTCGATGGACACCGAGGCTCCTTCCACAGTTTGGCTATTGTGGACATGGCTGCTAGAAACATCGGGGTGCAGGTGTTAAAAGCAGATCCAGGGCAGCCCGGGTAGTTCAGCAGTTTAGCGCCGCCTTCAGCCCAGGGTGTGGTCCTGGAGACCTAGGATCGAGTCTTGCATCCAGCTCCCTGCATGGAGCCTGCTCCTTCCTCTGCCTGTGTCTCTGCCTCTCTTTTTCTGTGTGTCTCTTATGAATAAATACATGAAATCTTAAAAAAAAAAAAAAAAAGCAGATCCACAAGATGAAACTTGGGAATTGGACAATTAACTAGTAATTGGCAATAATCATCTCATTGCTGATGACATGTGCAATGGTGACACTCCTAGAATTCAGTAAAATCACAATTTATGATTCACATAGAGGAGTAAAGAATAGGGAAGGTAAAGTACTGATTTACGGACTATATGGACATAATAGTAATTACATAGTATATAGAACGGGAATTTTTTTTAAAGATTTTATTTATTTATTCATGAGAGACACACACAGAGAAGCAGAGACAAGGAAGAGGGAGAAGCAGGCTCCATGCAGGGAGCCTGATGTGGGACTCAATCCTGGGACTCCAGGACCACACTCTGAGCTGAAGGCAGATGCTCAACCGCTGAGCTACCCAGGCAACCCCACAAAAATGGCTTTTGTTAACAGTTTTATTTTTTTTTTAAGATTGTATTTATTTATTCATGAGACACACACACAGAGAGAGAGAGAGAGGCAGAGACACAGGCAGAGGGAGAAGCAGGCTCCATGCAGGGAGCCGACGTGGGACTCGATCCCGGGTCTCCAGGATCACGACCTGGGCTGAAGGCGGCGCTAAACCACTGAGCCACCAGGGCTGCTGGTGTTAAAACTGTTAACATGAGAAGTTAACTGCTTCTCCCTCTGCCGGTGTCTCTGCCTCTCTCTCTCTCAATCCTCTCTGTGTGTTCTCATGAATAAATAAATAAAATCTTTAAAAAAATAAAAAAAATAAAAGGCTTGTAAAAAGAAAACAACAGCTCAGTTTAAACAAATATCAAATCGAAACATGCTGTGAAAGTCAGAAGTTCTCCTTGGCAGTATTTAGACTTCTTCTGAAGGAGCAGAAAACCAAATTTAGAATTTAATTGCAAAGATAACAGAGCTACAATGGAGACCCAACTCACAACTTCAACAGGCCTCCTACACCAAAGTCAGCCCCTGGCTAGAACCATGGAATCCTGAGATCTAGAGCGGGGGAACAAGCCTGAAAATATTGAATCCCCATATTTTTCTGGGTTCTGCTTCTGGGGGTAGGGTGGTAAAGAAAAATCTATCAGGGAACACAGTAAGGTTTCTACTCAACTAAACCTATGACTTGGTCATTCTGGACTCATATCAGTGAAACAGAAAATAGTTATTATAAGTGGGGACAAAAGACTCTGACAATTACCCTGATTAGGATCACAGTTCCAGGATAGAAACAACAGGGATTTTTCCACAACCCAGAAGATGTAGAGGAATGCCTAAAATTCAGAGAGGTAAGAACTCGGTGCCAAATGATAACTCTTAAGGGTGTACTTACAGCAACCACGATCCAAGAAGGATAAGGTAATAACTTGGGAATGAAGGCTCATGTCATCCCATTACACTAATAATTTAGAACAGCCAAACTGGTGGCCCAGAGAGGGAAATATGAAATTGGTAATAGAGGAGGAGGATGATAAATACTTATTCCCTCAGGCCCAGGTGCATAATGAGGACAAAAGTTTTTTCTTAACACCCCTTTGTTGTAAAAGCTGAACTTGGGCACCATTTTGAAAACTCTATCATTGATTGGACTTAATAGAGGGCACCGAGGGATAAGAGTTTGCAAAATGTGGACTATATTTATCATTCATTTTGTCCCACCTTACCTCTTCATTGATTTCTACCTCACCACCACTCTCATTTTCCTTCAGCCATTGCATTGTCAACCAATTTCCTTAAAGGGATAACCAGACACTGTCACTTATCACCTGTCCTGACAATTTTGCTTTCTGCCCCAAGTTTCTCTGTTACTGTGTAGAGCATCTAATAAGAAGCTATGCTGACCACATGAATATCCAAATATGGCAGAGAGCACCATACGCAAGCCTTGACAAATGGGACACAAAAGCCAATAATACATTCTCTTCTTTACCATTTTTTAGGTGGCCTAACCTAAGAAGAATTCTACACACCACTTTAGATGGTCCCAGCAGGACAGAAACCACAGCAGGGACCAGGATGATAATGAAACTTGGTACTGGCTTTCCCTTCATCCTTTTCCTACACACCTGTTTCATAGGATCAGTTCTAGAAACAAAATAGTAATATGCAAGCCCCTTTCTTAACTGCAGCTTTCCACAGGAAAATAAGCTCAGAGAGATACTCCTAGAAGATAAATTATAGTAGCTGAAATGGAAATACATGAAAACAAGACATGTTGAAACATAAAGAAATCTCTGAAAATGTATAAACAAAAAGACAAAAATGACAGAAATTGTGAGAAAGTATTACTCTAGGTAGGGGTCCAAGTAAGATAAAATGAAGAAAAAAAGAACTGAGAAGAAAAAGAGCAGCAATTAGCAAAACAAAGCAATGAAGTTTTCCAGAATACAGACATGAATGTGATCTTCAAAAACAGCCAATGGAGAATCAAGCTGGATGCATAAAATATTCATCACCATAAAATTTTAAATGAGGATAAATGGAAGATCCTAAAAGATTTGAGAAGGAAAAACTTTTGATTACCTGCAAAGGAATAGGAATTGCACTTCCCTAAGCGTCTCATCAGCAACAAGAAAGGCTAGAGGACAACAGAGCAATGTCTTTATTTTTCTGAGAGAAAAGCATTTTTTAATCTAGAGTTTTATATCTCTCCAAGTTAACTATCAAGTATTCAGAAAGTAATACAATTTCAAATATTTTAGAAATTAAAACAAACTCACATATCCTTCCTATATCAAAATATATTGTTAAGCTGCAATAACCCAAAAATCTTCCAGTCTTCAAACAATAAAGGTGTACTTCTCTCTTATGTTTCATGTCCACTGCAATTAAACTGAAAGTTCTGTCAAATTATCCTCATCCCAGAAACCAGGCTGACAGAACTGCCATATCTAGAAGATTTTTGGTAACTCTCACATAAGACAAGAGGCTTTTTCACTAAGGGAAAAGCAAGTTAATTTTAGACAACAGAAACATACAAACTTACAGTGTGCCTGGAAGGTAAGTGGTGTGTGCAGGGGAGAAAAATATATGGTAAACAGCACTGATGACCATTAAACTTTCTAAAGCAGTTATGTGAAGAATTTGATCCAAAAAAAAAACCTCTAAATCAAGAAACAAAAAGAAATTGGAACCACTAAACAGTGGACTCTTGGTGGATATGCTGTGCCAAGTCGTATAGTTAGGTTGGAGAAGGAAGATACACATGGCTCCAGGTAGAAGACCTCTTAGTTAAAAATGAATAAAAGAGGAGATGACTGAAGAACTGGAAGAAAGGGAGGACATGACCAAGAAAATTATGGGGGGGCGGGGCTACAGGGAGTTTGAGGAGGAAGCAATGGCAAAGAAAGAGGAAGAAGAAATATGGGGGTAGAGGGGTGAAGGAGTAAAGAAATGCAATTAAAATTTACCCTAGGAATATTATCCATTCAGGAGCATGGGTGTCATGACATGTGACACGTACAGAAGTAAACAATATTATTTGGCTTCGGAGTGAATAATAGTTGCAATATACAAAGCAAAGCAAATTATATTTACTGACTGTTAAGAATCAATCTACAAGGGATAGAAACTTTAACTATGGTTACAAAACAATATAAATGTTATTAACCTTGACAATGTAAAAGCAGTACATTGTAGAGTAGTTAGTTGAAGGCAGGAGGTTAATGGAGGTACAAAGATAGGTGCAAGGACAGAAGAACCAATGTCCTCATCTCACAAAATAAAGAGATGGGTGAAGTTATCTCTAAAAAAAGACATAGTGGTTGCAGTTTCTCAGTGAAGGAATAGAGACGAAAAATGTGGCTGATTTGGAAAGAGGCAGTAAGTTTTATGAAGGTTGGGTAAATTTATTAAATACATGTACATTATCTAAAATACAAATCTTGAAATAGCTATATATTATTTAGCTTTAGAGATAAACAACTATCAGCAAAAAAAAAAAAACAAAAACAAAAACTGAAATGGTTAAATAAGGCTGATTATCAGAAGATACATCTCTTTCAATATAAGCCTATTATAGATACCATTTTATCTGTCTAACCACATGGATGAATTCTTAAGTTTTTGCTAAGTTGCTTTCTTTTTCTTCCCCCTTCCCCAATGAAGTATTATCATTAAAATCAAGAATTAGACAAGAATGTTTAGTTGTTAGTCTCTTACTCAGTATTATACTGGAAGGCCTGGCCAATTCAAAAGAAAACTACGTAAAAATAAAATTTGGAGCACAGGAAGAAAATTTGTCCTCACTTGTGGGTAATATGGTATCAAGAAAAATCAAACACAACAAATGAAAAGTTATCACAGGTTATTTAAGTTCTCAGTATTAAAACAGTGTATTTCTGGGGCACCTGGGTGGCTCGGTGGATTAATAAGCTCGTGATTTCGGCTCAGGTTGTGATTTCATAAGTTGTGAGATTTAGCCCTGCTTTGCTTTGGGCTCCACATTCAGTGGAGAATATACTTAAAGATTCTGCCCCCCTACCCCTCCTACCCCCGCACCTCTAAAAATAAATAAATAAATAAATAAATAAATAAATAAATAAATAAATAAATATCAGTATATTTCCTAAGAGAAAATAAGTCCATCATAAGGTATTGTAGAATTTGTCACAATAGCAACAGAAACATAAAATAAATAAAAATAATCCTAATGAGGGCAGCCCGGGTGGCTCAGCGGTTTAGTGCCGCCTTCAGTCCAGGGCATGATCCTGGAGACCTGGGATCGAGTCCCACATCGGGCTCCCTGCATGGGGCCTGCTTCTCTCTCTGCCTGTGTCTCTGCCTCTCTCTCCCTCTCTGTGTTTCTCATGAATAAATAAATAAATTAAAAAAAAATAGTCCTAATGAGAAATGTGTAACACAAACTGGAAGAGAATATAAAGATTTACTTAAAAACATAAAGACATGAAAAAAAAATGGCAAGAACTACCATGTACCTGGATGGGTAACCTCAACATTTAAATTATTCTCTCCAAATAATTAATGGGCTTGATGAATTTATTCAAAATCCTGAAAATATTTTTAAAAGGCATAAAAATGTTATAGTTATTATGGAATAATCTTAAATGCACAAAAATAAAAGGAAGATTGAAAGTGAACAATACACAGTTATAAAACACTGTGGCCCCTGGTGCAAATACAGATAGGTAGATCAAAGAACAGACTAGCATCCAAAATTGAACCAGGCGTATATAGATACAGTATAAGAGGCTTGGAAAATCATTCAGACATGATTACTCAATGATAATGGTGTTGGGACAATATGCAATGAGATCTCAGAGCCATATTCTTACAAAATCAAATTTTAGATCTGAGTATTACAGATTTAAATGTAAAAAACAAAAAAAAACTTTAAAATTTAAAAATTTATGAAAAACTGAAAATGAAAACAGCAGAAAAATCAAGAACCCATAAATGAACTAATTACATATTTAAATGTATGAAAGATTTAAACTTTTCAATGAAGGATGATACCATAAAAAAAGATAACCTATCATTAGTAGAGAATATATATCAGAAATCATTAATATTCATACATGTATTATTCATGTGCATAAAGTACTCCCAAATGTATGAGCAGAGACTAGGAAAAGGCAATTGCCAGGAAAAGAAATATAAATGGCTAAATGAATTTATGAAAAGATGCTCAAATTTATAAATAAATACAAATTAATACAGAAATGAAATGCTGTTTTTCTCCTGTTAAACTGGCAGGAATTTTTTTTTAATATTTTATTTATTTATTCATGAGAGACAGAGTGAGAGAGAGAGGCAGAGACAGGCAGAGGAAGAAGCAGGCTCCATGCAGGGAGCCCGACATGGGACTCAATCCCAGGTCTCCAGGATCAGGCCCTGAGCCAAAGGTAGGCGCTAAACCACTGAGCCACCCGGGCTGCCCCAAGACTGGCAGGAATTTAAGGGCTCTAAATATTCCAGTACTGACAAGAGAATAGGGGCCAGTCCCAGAGACTATTTAAGTAAATTGTACAACTGTCTCAAGAATGACTTGACAATGCCTATCAAAATGTAAAATGAGGGATCCCCGGGTAGCTCAGCAGTTTAGCTGAGCAAATATGAATTTGCTCACCATTTTTAACAGAAGCTCTAAGACTAGATATTTGTGTTGGGACAGTATGCAATGCAGTTCAAGACGGTAATGCAGAAAAGATCCTGAACTTGCCTCCTCCCACAGACACATGGAATCTACAGCTACATATGTAATAATTTCCTCTTTTACATAGGGCAAATGAGAGAGGTCACACATTTAATAAGGCAGACAGGAGAGCCTGAGATCCAATTCCACCATAAACCCCACCCCCAGTGCACTGAACCACAATTAGAAGGGAACTCACAACCCCAAAGCTTTTTCCTGAAGAGCAATAGCTTAGTTTCCCAAAATTGGATACCCCAACTTTTAAGACCCCCAAAACATACAGTCTGAAAGCTCATAAAGGACTGTAATGAACTGAGAATAGCTCTTAAAGGGTTTGCATGCTGACTCACCCACCAGAGAGCCCAGCACAGAAGCAGCCATCTAAAAAAACCTCTAAACCTATGTGAAAGAAACATTTGCTAACCTTAGAAGCACTGGCCAGGGGGCAGGAGTTTTTTGGGATACTCTCAGGGGATGGAGGTTGCTGAGAGCCACTTTTGACACTTTATCTCCCCTCTCCTCTCATCACCTTCAGACTCTCTACCACTCTCCAGAGAACCAGAACCCCCCAGAAGGAAGCTTTTACACTCATCTGATCCCCAGGTCTTACAGCTGGTGTCCCTGATTTTATGGCTGCAACTCAAGGGAAGCTCTTGATTACTTGGCCCTGGGAGGCCTGTGGGGCTTGCATTTCTGGGTTCCCTGGGACTTAACAACTGGAAAGGCAGCTAGCTCTTGGAAGATTATTATCCCAAGGGTACTGCACTGATAGCAGACAGAAGCACATCCTCTTTGTGAGACAGAGCCTATCTCCAGGAGCTTTGGCTGAAGGGCCAGCTTCTAGTCTGGCACACTTCTAGTGGCTTATGGAGATGCTCTCAGGGAACTGTTAAATAAATTCAGTAAAGTTAATAAGCTACAAAATCAGTATAAAAAATCTGCATTTCTATACACTAATAATGAACTATCAGGGAGAAATTAAGAAAAACAATCACAATTACAATTGCATAAAAAATAAAATACATAGCAATAAATTTAACCAAGGAAATGATAGGCTTGTGTACTGAACACTACAAGACATTGCTGAAAGAAACTGAGGAAGATGCAAATAAGTAGAAAGATATTCTATACTCACAGATGGGAAGAATTAGTATTGTTAAAATGTCCATACTACCCAAAGCAGTACACAGATTCAGTGCAATTCTTACCAAAATTACAATGGCATTTATCACAGAAATAGAACAATCATAAAATTTATATGGAAACAAGTCTCTGAATAGTCAAGGCAATCTCTTAAGAAACAAAGCTGGAGGCATCACAATCCCGGATTTCAAACTGCATTAAAATGCAATCATAATTAAAACTGTAGGCTATTGGTGGGGCACCTGGGTGGCTCAGTCAGGTAAGCATCAGATTCTTGATTTCAATTAGGTATTGACCTCAAGAGTGGTGAGTTCAAGCCCCACCTTGGGCTGTTTTACATCAAATGCAAATTAACACAAGATGGATTAAAGACCTAAACTTAAGACCTGAAACCACAGAACTCCTAGAAGAAAACAGAGGTGGCAAGCTCCTTGACATTGGTCTTGGCGACGATCTTTTAAATAGGACTCTAAAAACAAAGGCAAAAATAAACAGATGGGACTACATCAAAGTAAAGAGCCTCTGCACAGCAAAGGAAATCAAGATGAAAAGGCAACCTACAGAATAGCAGAAAATATCTGCAAGTCACTTATCTGATAAAGGGTTAGTAACCACAATATAAAAAAGAATTCATAACAACCCAAAAGCAGAAAAAAGAATCCAATAGGGCAAAAAGAGGCACATGGGTCGTTCAGTCAGTTAAGCATCTGCCTTCAGATCAGAGTATGGTCTCAGGGTCCTGGGATCAAGCCCCACATCAGGCTCCCTGCTCAGTGGATAGTCTGCTTCTTCCTTTCCTCTGCCCCTCCTCCCCACTCACGCTGTCTCTCAAGTATATAAATAAAATCTTTTTAAGAAAACAGGCAAAATATCTCAATAGACATTTCTCCAAAGAAGGCACACAGATGGCCAACAGGTACATGAAAAGTGCTTATATTGGGGATCCCTGGGTGGCTCAGCGGTTTAGCGCCTGCCTTTAGCCCAGGGCGCAGTCCTGGAATCCCAGGATCGAGTCCCGCGTCGGGCTCCTGGCATGGAGCCTGCTTCTCCCTCCTCCTGTGTCTCTGCCTCTCTATCATAAATAAATAAATCTTTAAAAAAAAAAGTGCTTATATCACTAATCACCAGAGAAATGCATATCAAAACCACAAGGTATTACCTCTTATCTGTTAGAATGGCTATTATCAAAAAGTCAAAAAATAACAAGTGTTGGTGATGATGTGGAGAAAAAGGAAACTTGTGCACTGTTGATGGGAGTGTAAATTGGTTCAGCCACTGGAGAAAACAATGTGAAGGTCCCTCAAAAAATTATACAGTTGGGCAGCCCATGTGGCTCAGCGGTTTAGCACCACCTTCAGCCCAGGGCGTGATCCTGGAAGTCCGGGATCAAGTCCTCCGTCAGGCTCCCTGCGTGGAGCCTGCTTCTCCCTCTGCCTGTGTCTCTGCCCCCCCCCCCTCTCTGTCTCTTATGAATAAAATTCTTTTAAAAATTATACAGCTACCATGTAACCTAGCAATTCCACTACTGAGTATCTACTCAAAAAATGAAAACACCAGTTCAAAAATATATTATGCACTCCCATTTCACTGCATTACTTATAATAGACAAGACATGGAAACAACCTAAGTTTCCATCAGTGGACAAGTGGGTAAAGATACGATACACACACATATATGCATGTGCGCACACACACAGGAATATTACTCAGCCATAAAAAGAATGAAATCTCATCATTTGCAACAACAGAGAAACCTTGATGGTATTATGTTAAGTCAAATAGATCTAACAGAGAAAGACAAAGATCACATGATTTCATTTATGTGAAATCTACAAAAAAAAAATCAAAACTCAGACTCAAATACAGAGAACAGATTGGTAGTTGCTAGAGGGGAGTGGGGTAGTGGTGGGAGAGCATGGTGACGGTGATTAAGTACAAAGGTCCGGTCCAGTTATAAAAGTAGTCATGGGGGATCCCTGGGTGGCGCAGCGGTTTGGCGCCTGCCTTTGGCCCAGGGCGCGATCCTGGAGACCCGGGATCGAATCCCACATCAGGCTCCCGGTGCATGGAGCCTGCTTCTCCCTCTGCCTATGTCTCTGCCTCTCTCTCTCTCTCTCTCTCTCTGTGACTATCATAAATAAAAAAAAAAAAAATAAATAAAATTAAAAAATAAAAAAAAAATAAAAAATAAAAAATAAAAGTAGTCATGGGAATACAATGTATACCACGGGGAATATAGTTATATATACAACACACTGCATTAACTTTGTAAGGTGAAAAAAAAAAAAAACTTTGTAAGGTGACAGACAGTAACTGTTGGTGGTGACCATTTTGCAATATATACAAATGTCAAATCACTATCATGTATACCTGAAGCTAATATGTCATATGTCAATGATACCTCAATAAATGTTAAAATATGATTATTGGCTATGGAGTCAAAACAATGAGGCTTAAAATAAAACAAAAACAATGAAGCTCAAAGCCTGACTTTATTAAATGCAATAAAGTCTGAAGCACCCACCAGAAATGCTATGATGGTTAAATGACATCATAAAAAGTTTTTGCTTTTCCTAATTTGCCTTGTGCTGAAAACCTTTCCTCCACATCCACACTTGGATCTGATGGGTCTAGTTATAAAACATATCGCTGTAGGACTTCTGGATGAGCTGAAGTGTACTTTAAAATGATGTTTGTCCCTATTGATCCTGTGCCCTCACCCTCTATTTTATCCAGATCCATGACCTCTTCCCAAATGCTTGACTGTACTTTAGACTTTGTTTCAAGGTCTAGTGAAAAAGCAAAGTTCCTCAAATATTAAGAAAAAAAAAGTTCCATTCTATTCTATCATGCAACATAATTTTGGCTTTGTCTTCTTGCTTGTTGGATTTATCTTAAACCAGTTTCCTGAAGCTGGCAAAATAGTTTAACAATTCCAGGCTTCAGTCACATAATTTAGTTCCCCAAGGTAAAAAAGTATTTCTTCCCTGAATGTCTCCTGAGAGCAAGTAAACCTCTTTCCCGGAAATCCTCAAAACTCCCATGGCATTTCACTGGCCTATCTATGTATGGTAAACTGCTCAGTTGTAAGCCAAGCCCTGGCAAAAGAAATGCCATGCCCTGATTTAGGAGTTCCTAGGGAAATAAACTAATATAGGCCAATCAGGTCTACTCTGATGATGGGGCTAGCTAGTTTTGAATGACATGGGTTATAGTGGGACCAGATATGTAAGTGATAGTTAAAGAACTGTTTGGATAAAAGAATGAAGACCATATAGGAAATCAGTAACCCCATTAAAATTATTTAAAACTCATAAATAAATAAATAAATAAATAAATCTTATTAATACAGTCAGTAGTGTCTGTTCTCAAAGCTCTCAAAACTGTGTGCTCTCATGGCAGCAATGACAGACAGCTGCTATACTACAATGTATAGTTCTAAAGATGTCTACTTATAAAGTATAATAGCCCGTTTTTGAATGACGTTTCCTTTACTCAGAACATGGGTGTGTAATTTTGAAATAAGACACGACAAAAATGAGGATTTAACCTTACCCAAAATCCCCAGAAGGAAATCTCTATGTAGTACATATAGATTTCATGTGCACTTAAAGTTTGAAAATACAAAAATAAGAGCAAAAATTAATCTCAATTAACATTCTATCCCCACAGATTTCAGTTAAAAACTCTTTAAACAGATGGAAAACATTTCTTTCATCTGAAGAGAATGTTCTATGAAAACCACTTGTCTTAATTTGTACCATAATTCTCATCCACTTCTGAAACATACTACAAACTGGGAAGCATGCAGTTTTACATTCTATAAACTAGTTATTTGCCAACGGATATATATCAGCCAAAAACTGAGCTTATATTTCAGAATTAGAGTCCCTTAGAAACTTTGAGAGGCTAACTGCAGCTTCCTGTCTTCTCACCATATAATTTAAAAACAAAGTTCCTTTCACTATCATTCAAAGCCATATCTCTAACAAGCATTTACTGACCTGTTATACCCTGAATATCACTAGTAGGATTGAACAGTCTTTCGGATGTCACACAGAGACACACAGAAAGAAGAAACTGAAAGGGAAACAAAAGTGGAAGATTTAGAAACAAGGAAGAAGCAAAAAATTAGATGATTTGTATGACTTTATATAAATCAAGCTTTAAGATTCCTCCTATTCCTACAATGAACTTGAGGTCTAAAGTTTGCATCCCATCCCACAAAAAAAACGTCTGGGCCAATGTCACACCTCATTTTTAATAACCATATCAAATTGGATTAGGCATTTTTTCTATACGCTATCTAACCATTTTAAAAATCAGGATAAAATGATTTATATTTCAGTCACCCTTACCTTGAAGTCAGGGAATTCTAGAATAGTCAGTGAAACGCAGGCAACAATTCTCATTTCCTTCTTATTCCATACATCCAACATCCCCTGGGATAGTTTTAACAGTATGACAAACAGAATCTATGTCCTTCAGAAGACTGACCAATGCATTCTACAGCAGGATGAAAAGAAATATCCACAAAGAAGCTATGCCTATTACAAAATATTCTCAGTGAGTGTAAAGTCAGACATTCAGATATTAGTTCTATATGAAATCATGCGTTTGATTACACATCTGTTACTTTGATTTGGAAACTGTGCTTTCTGATGTAATTTCCCTGCAGCTGACCATATTATCACCTGCTTCTTTTGCTTTCCATACTGCTGGTCAAAGAACCCCACTTCCCTGAACACACATTTTATCAGAGCTGGCTCTGTGAAACTAGCATGGCTATTCAGTCCTTTTGAGGAAATGATACAGAAATTCAGCGGAAAACTGACACTGTTAAGTATATGGATGATGGAAGCCTGGAGGTGGTGATAGACTACAACTAAGAATAAAGCCATTATAGGAGAAAGCAAAGCCAAAAGAGAAGTGACATACCTGAATTCAATTTCATTCCCTTGAACTTTTACTCTAGCTAATAAAATTCCAGACTGATTTCTAAATTTTGGAGGATCCCTGGGTGGCTCAGCAGTTTAGCGCCTGCCTTTGGCCCAGAGCACAATCCTGGGGTCCCAGGATCGAGTCCTGCGTCGGGTTCCCAGCGTGGAGCCCGCTTCTCCCTCTGCCTGTGTGTCTGCCTATGTCTATCATTAATAAATAAAATAAATTCTTAAATAATAAATAAATTTTAAATAACTGAATCTTGTTTTTGACTTGAACATGTTACAATGTATGCTACTGATAGAGATTTTTAGGCTTAACATAGAGTTCATGGAAGAAATCATGCCTCTTACAGTAAGAAAAACTATCATGTCTTCAACTAATCAAACATTTCAATTTTACAGGTCTATTATTTTGACTCCTCTTCACAGGGGGTAAAAAATTTATAAAGCAATCTTTTACACTATGTTCCTGTCAGTTTTGTCATCCGAGAGAGAGAGAGAGAGAGAGAGAGAGAGGTTATTGGGAAAATTAAATGAGCTAATAGAAGTATACAGAATAGTTAGTAAGAAATCAATAAATGTTAGCTCCTTAGAATTAAATGGAGAGTTAATAAGCTTAACACCCAAAATACAAAGCATAGGGTAACATCTATGTGACTGGACACGTCAGGAAAAGCCTCTCCTTAATAAGAAAGCTTGAAGAAAATATGTTTAATATCCTTAATAGAACCTACCACCATTGTTTTAATAGATGTTCTATAAATTTATGTTGTTTCTTTCCAAAACAGATGAGGTAACTTCTTTAGAAACACCAAATTAGATAAAATATGGATGGAAACTTGCTCATCAATTGCTACTTTTGTACTATGGGGCAAGTTTAATCTCTCTGACTCTGCCTCTCCATCTGTAAAAATAGGAAGTAGGATGTTACAGAATGAAATAAGCCAGTAATGGAAGCAGCACAAAGTACCTTTACATCCTGTCAATTTGATTTCTAATTTATTACTATTATTTCAGGGACATGACTTTAATATTACCTATTTTTGTATAATTGGTTATTTCTTAAAATAACATTTTTGGGGATTCTTGTACATCTCAGAAGACTTCAGTTTAAAGATCCTTAGCTATTAATTTCTGTAACTTATTGATGAATACAAACATCAGTGAAGTAACCTCCCTTATATTACTATTTCCAGGCTAATTAAAGGCAATGCTGCAACTAGAACCCAGGTTTCCTAAAACACCCAGCTTTATGTTCTTTCTTCTCTACCACTCTGCACACATTTAAAATAAATCCTTAGGCTAAATCAATTAAAAAAAAAAAAAAAAAAAAAAAAGGGATCCCTGGGTGGTGCAGCGGTTTGGCGCCTGCCTTTGGCCCAGGGCGCGATCCTGGAGACCCGGGATCGAATCCCATATCGGGCTCCTGGTGCATGGAGCCTGCTTCTCCCTCTGCCTGTGTCTCTGCCTCTCTCTCTCTCTCTGTGTGACTATCATAAATAAATAAATTTAAAATAAATAAAATAAAATAAAATAAAATAAAATAAAATAAAATAAAATACTTAGGCTTTATTTTTGAAACACGTAAGTAAAACTACTAATTATGAATGCATGGAAAAAAAAATTTCTAAATGCCACGGAGAATATAAAGCAGTAAACTGATAGTTTCAAATTTCTTTCAAGAGTTAAGTTCCCTCAAGTCCTTTTCAGACCAATAGAGATTAAATGTAAAATTGTGATCGTGACTTGGAACAGAGTGCAATGTAAATAGGTAAACAGGACACTATGTGAAAAAAGTGGTCAAATATTTATATATCCCAAATGTTTAAATATTCAACCTAATAAAAGCCAAACTTTCAGGTATAACTCAAGAAACTGAAATGCAAAAAAAGGCTTTCATAAACTACATTCTAGCATGGCCCTCTATTTTATATACCTTGTTACCACTGGGAAGGATTGATGGTTAACTTAAACTATACAACTGTAAAAGGTTAATTTAAAAGTGCATTTTAAAAGTAAAATAGGGGATCCCTGGGTAGCTCAGCAGTTTGGCGCCTGCCTTTGGCCCAGGGTGTGATCCTGGAGTCCCGTGATCGAGTCCCGCAT
Organism: Nyctereutes procyonoides; assembly: GCF_905146905.1. NCBI lineage: Eukaryota > Metazoa > Chordata > Mammalia > Carnivora > Canidae > Nyctereutes > Nyctereutes procyonoides. The sequence continues at coordinate 3,712,950 of NW_026575023.1, read as the reverse complement.
CGGGCTCTGCATGGAGCCTGCTTCTCCTTGGGCCTGTCTCTCTGCCTCTCTCTCTCTCTCTCTCTCTCTCTCTCTCTCTCTCTCTGTGTGTGTGTGTGTGTGTCTCATGAATAAATAAATAAATAAAATCTTTAAAAAATAAAGTAAAATAGAAAAACAGCTTTAAGGTAATTCACTTATCAAAGATGAAACAACAAAAAACCTGAAATAAAACAATCCTGTGACCAGAGTAGATCCAAAGCTGTTATCAGATGAATACTTAACCAAATATCAACATAATCCCATCTGTGCCATTAGTTCTTATATTAGAATAGAACTAAGCTTTTAATATAATTTGCCTAAGTCAATCATTTCTGCTAAATAGGCAAGGGAGGGGAGCAACCAGGGTTCCTACAGTTCCTAAACACAAAGCATTATTTTATGCCAGTAATGGTTAAAACAAACTTGCAACCAGACAAGAAAGAAGTACAAAAGGTAAGTGTCAATCTTTACCAATTTATTTTATACAAAACAGTAGCAATGTAGAATATGGGAATTATTTTCTGCTGCCACACACGCAAGTTGTGAACATTCCAAGCCAATGTATACAGTTTGGAGGGGAAAGCTAAACGAAAGCATTAACCATGCTACTGAACATAGGAATTTTTTATTTAAAAAGATTAAAAATTAGATAGCAATGTCTTCTTAATATTGCTCTCATCATTGAAGACTGAAGAAAAATAAAAAGTGACTTTTTAAGATTAAAAAAAGAGGAAAAGGGAGAAACAAAGAGGCTGCTACAACACTGCCATACTGTCAAACCATCATACTTCAATATTTGCATACTTGATAGCAGCATTATTTTTACTGAACCATGTGCAACTACATTTAGAAACACATCAAAGCAAAGTATCATGGCAGTCATCAATCAAGATCCAAAAGAAAGAAAACAAACAAAAAATAACTCTAGGATAAACACATTATAAGTAGATGAACATTTATGGAGAATGAATCAATATCTACATTCTTGGACTGTTCCACTCTGCTCCAATAAAAGTGTCAACTCAAATTGTTAACTGTGTATTTTTGGAGGATCTGAGTTTTTCCAGTTCTTATTATACTGCATGCTTGGAACAAAGAGGGATATAATAAACCCTTCTACACAATGAACTTTAAGTAGACCGCTGAAAATAAATTTACTACTTGTAAACACACACAAAAAAGAAAAAAAATACAGGATTTTTTTTTTTATCTTTAAACAATCAGTGCTTCCAAAAGCGCATTATCTTCTATATCGACCTCTCTCCCCTCGGTCTCTGTCCCGGTCACATAATCGCTCTCTTTCTCTTTCTCTATCACGTCCTCTATCTCGTTCTCTGTCTCTTCTGTTATCTCTAGGGCGGTCTCGCTCTCGCTCTCGATCTCTTTCACGAGGTCTACTTCTCCGACCACTGACAACAGCTTGTGTGCGACGAAGGAAATCATCCACCCTCATGTCATAATCATGCTAGAAAAGGTTAAGAAATGGGTTAGCTATGTCAAAAGTCAAATGGAACTTATGAGTCCCTATATTATGAATTACTGTACGGTAAAGAAAAAAAATCTACAAAAAGGCACTAATGCATTAATTTGCAAATGCAATTTTGACACTGCTTAGAAAAAAGACCTTGATGTCTTACTAACTAGACACCCACAACAGAGTATTTAAATCTTATTGAAACTTACTTCATGCAGTTTCCTATATAACTTCAGTGATTTTTCCAACCAATCTTTTTAATAAGATTTAGGTCAAAGTAATCAACCTAGTGATGATCATTGATCATCAACCATCATGGATACAAGCCTTATACCAACTATGCTAAGTATCATCAGTGTTTTTTCTACAACTGAACCCTTTTTTTCTTTCCTTCTTTGATTCTACAAACTAACCCGAACCCAGTCTGCCCTCTTATGGTAAAATCAGGAATTCTTACATTACAGATTTTCTTTCAAACTAAACCACTGTTAATGACAAACAACTTATGAAATACAATAGAATTTTAAGAAAATAAGTACTCTAGTAAGATTCTCCACATAGATCTACTCCACATAGATCTCATAATACATAAAAGGCTGATAATACATAAAAGGCTGAGGAAGACAAGAGAAGGTAAGATGAACAACTGTCCAAGTGAGGTACAAATTCTAGTGACTACTTCTAAGCTTGAGCTCTGCTCTAGCTTTTTACTCTTAGTTCTCATCTTTACTTACTGACCTTGGTATTTTTTCAAAAGTCATCTTAAATATTCAGAATATAAGGTTCAAAAACACAATGCCACCTTACCTCTCACACACAATGAATACATGAATATTAGCATAAAATATATATACTAACCAAAAATTTACACAAAAAAGACAAATACCCTTTAGTAAAAGACTCTTACAAAGAATTCCTATTTTGAAAATAATGTAATCATCTATATAAAGCATTTTTTAAAATACAACTCATTGGGGATCCCTGGGTGGCTAAGCAGTTTGGCGCCTGCCTTCAGCCCAGGATGTGATCCTGGAGTCCCAGGATCGAGTCCCGCATCGGGCTTCCTGCGTGGAGCCTGCTTCTCCCTCTGCCTGTGTCTCTGCCTCTCTGTGTGTGTCTCTCATGAATGGATAAATAAAATCTTAAAAAAATAAAAATAAAAATACAACCCATCTAGCCAACTAAGATTTCATCATACATAGGCTGTGTATGTCTTCCTGTGTGAATGAAAAAAAGCCTCTTAGGATTCTCAAATTGTTTCACTATTAAAGAACCTAATATGATTTGGTTTTGAATTAATATCTTTATGAGAATAAGAAAATAAATAACATAAAAGTATTTCAAAGATAGGCTAGGCTGCTCTGACTGGCCCTCTCAAATATGCATGCTCTTCAACTAAGTGGGAAGATTAAAAAAAAAAACTCATCACCTCAAGGGCGGGGGCGCACAGGTGTCCAAACTGTACATCCTATTTTTAACAACAAACTACTTTTCTAAGACTATCAAATTTACACACAAAGGAACTGTAATAACAAGTACAAGGAGACAATTTCAGTTTAAAAAACAAAGTACTATTAAGGGGGAAAAAATGAACATCAATCATTTATTTAATGAACACACACCCAACTAGTATAATGAAAACCCAGAAATCTCAAACTAGAGATTGCCTTTCATTCATCCTGTTTTGAAGTGATCAAAAAAGCTTTTCAAATCAACCATATCAAATTATTATTTTTTAAAAGACTACTTATTCATGAGAAACACAAAAAGAGAGAGGCAAAGACACAGGCAGAGAGAAGCAGACTCCATGCAGGGAGCCCGATGTGGGACTTGATGCCAGGACTCCAGGATCATGCCCTGGGCCAAAGGCAGACATTCAATCACTGAGCCACCCAGGGATCCCCATATCAAATTATTAGAACCAATAATTACTAAATGACAACCATCCATCTGCCTTCCTTAGTAACATGTTTATCGTTTGTTAGCATCATCTTAAGAATCAGATACAGGAGGTGAACTGACAAAATTTGGAAGAGAAATAATAAGTAAATGAGACTAGAGATGACCTGTTAATTTACTACATACCATCTATCCTATGAAAACTGAGTCAAAATATACAGAAATCTTAGAAATATCTATTTGCAATAATAATTAGTTATTAATTGAAGACCCCTATACAGAAATAAAATATCCTAGTATACTTTATCTCTAGGATATTACCTACGAGTTATATGTAGGAGTTGCCTCAATGTATACATCTGTTTGATCAGTGGAAATACAGCCTATTTAAATAATCCAAAGGGATTAGCCATTTCTAATAAAAACAAGTTGTAAATTACTTCAAAACAGTATGCACTATGAATATGAAACAGTCTACCACTCAACATACTCTGGTATCCCTATAGTTATTATCTACAGAATTCAAAGTAGTTCCCTCACACTTGAGCCTTCTCGTGCACTTACTACTCGTTTATCTCTGTATCTTGCTTCATGTGGTACTGGGTGATGTCCTGAGTAAGGGGGATGAGCTTGAGGAGGTGGAGCATGGTGCTGATAGTAAGGATGGTGTGGAGGTTGTTCCATTCCAGGATAAGGAGCCTAAAAAAGAAAACCACTTCCATAAACATCTATCGAATTACCTTGTAAATAAACTGTTCTTAGAATTCCCCTACCCAAACTACCTATCCCAAATAAATAATTTAATAATCTGTACTATCCATTTACTTTGATGGCATTAAGGTTCTTCAAAAACCTTCCTAACGTACTTGTTGAAAATATATGTGTGTTGAATTAATTATACATCCTTTAGGATTTAACATGCTTACGCTTTCAGACCATATCATTTAAATAACAGAACACAATGAACCCTCACACAGTGCTTACAATGAGCCAGGCACTGTCCTAAGTAAGATCTTTCCACATCTTATTCCTCACATCAACCCAATGAGATTGGTACTGTTATTCCTAGGTTGCATAAAAGAAAACGGAGCCACCAACTGGTTAAGCAATTTGCTTAAAATCAGACTGCTAGTAAAAAGGTGGAGCTGAGTACATCATCAGTATCCTGCCTCTAGAATCAATCTTGACCACTATGTAAACATCTACCCTCCAGGACCTAATTAATTTTTAAATGCCATTATAAAATAAGTAAAAGCAAATCAAAGGTTACTTTGATTGGCACCAAGTTAGTTGGCACCAAGATAATATTTTGGCATTTTAAAACTTTCACAGAAAAGGAAAGTAATCTTATAATTCATCTATCTATATACAGTACCTTAAGTGAAATAAGTCAGATGAAGAGACCACATTACAGGCAGCATTTAAAAAAAAAAAAAGATAAACACAGTAAGAACTACTTAAACATCCAAGTTCTTTATTTCTCAGGAATTAATGCTTCAGCTATCCTCAAAACCTTAAAAGATACTCTAAGAATAAAATTCAGCTTTCTTACAGAAAGAAAAAAATTAAAAATTATATATGGGAAAAAGTTATGTGCAGGATTTAATCTTATTTTATAGAAAGAATTTACTAATAAGCACTGGGATCAAGCACTATGCTAAACTTTACATGTATTTTGTAAATTATCTTCTCAACACTCGGCATGAGGTAAACATTGATATTCATTATATTTCAAACCATACAAAGATAAGCACAATGCCAGTTTAATTCACCAACCCAGTGTAAAGCAGAGCACCTTGCACAGAATGAGTGCTAAATACTAATTTGATGGGCCAAAAAATGGACAAATACCAAGTTTTATAGATAAGGAAAACTAAGGAACATATGAAACTTGCCCAAGGGAAGAAAAGGGAATTTGCAGAAAAGGGAAGGCATTTGAATTCAGTCAGTTTGCAACACTAGCCACTACAATAAACCATAACACTTATCAAGCTTGTATTAACACAAATCAAATTATTCATTAGTCATTTTTTTTAAAAAAAAAAAGCCTCCAACTATTTATCACTGAAGATATTTATTTTAGGTCTCTTAATGGGTAACTTAACAATCACATTCTAAATAAGCATTCAAAATAAATAAATGAAACTGTGAATGAAATTAAGTAATTTGCAAAAAAAAAAAAAAAAAAAAAAGAATACAAACCATTCCTTGCCAAGGTGGTGGTGGTCCCATGTTATGAAACTCCCTCACATAATCATTGTAGGACTAAAATGAAAAATATTACTGTCAATAATAAAAATCCAACCCAGCACTATAAAATAAATCAGATCCTGGTTTTGTGAACATTAGATATATAAAATGAAATACTTACCCCATTTAAAAACACATCTCGGCGAACTCCTGAAAATCGTCTGTTGGGAATAAGATTTGTGAAACTAAATTCAGGTAATTCATAAACTAGTTCCAAGAATGTAATTTAAAACTAAGCAAGAGTGAACCCAACTTACCTGTCTACTTCCTGGTATCGAGGATCCTTTAAATACCCTGTTCAAACATCAAGCATTTTAGTAAATCAAATTTATATTTTTTATTATGGCATTACAATTAAGCCTTCCTTACCACTCATTTCAATTCTTCCCATGAAATATAGTGATGCTATTATTGTATTATTCCATTTTCATTTTCTTCTCAGATTACATGATAATCTAGGAAGTAACTAAGTAACTTACTGATATCACAGAATTATAAACTGCTAGAGAGGTTTTCATATGAATCTTCTAAATCCATACCCCAATTCTCGCTAGATAGAAAATTTCTTCATTCTGCACCATAAGGAAAGTAAGGGCAGAGGAATTATCTTGAGGACACTGTAACAGGACTTCCTTAAAACAAATGTTTACCGTCCATCTTAGGTATACACAAGCTTTGCTAAGTCAACCAGATAGTTTTAAAAAATGCAAACTTAAGGGGGAGGAAAACAAAATTGCAAAAGTCACAAAAACGAAGCTTATACATTAAGTGAAAGAGCCATAGTGAAAAAAGAAATATTCTTTCTCAAAAGAAAGAAAGAAAGAAAGAAAGAAAGAAAGAAAGAAAGAAAGAAAGAAAGAAAGAAAGAAAAATATTATTTCTCCCCTTCTTTAATAAAGGACTCAGCAAATTAAAATGTAAAACATCTGCGTGGCCATGTTACTCTCTGGAATATCCCACTCTGAAGAATGAGGTTTTGTTTATCAAGCCACTTGTTAGGTAAAAATGCTGTTATGCTAACACCAATTTTCAAATTACCTAAATTTTATAATACGGTTTTAAGTATTATCTTCTCTTAGTTTGCCTTTTTAAATTCTGATTAGAGGAAACACTAACTGAAAAGCTGCTATGTAAATTACAAACCAAAATATTTCTCATTCCCTCTAAAAACATGTTAAAGATTTTTTTTTGTTTAGAAAAATATGGTATAATTTCAGTTTCCAATTAAAACTATGCATCTCTTAAGATACTAAGCATATTAGGAAAAATAAGCATAATAAAGTGTAAAATTACTGCTTTCCCTAACCACTTTTAATCTTGAAACATTTGTGCAGTTTCCATTTGTGAAATAATTATAAATTAGCAACCCTGGGTAATTAACGAATTATGATAATAAGTCACACTAAAATAGATTAGATAACCTTCACAAAGTAGAATTTAAGTGACAACTATTGATAATTTCTTATGTTTAAGTAGTCCTGTCCTAAAGTTTTCTCACTTTTAGAAATACAGGATTACAATAAAATGGTTTTGTGTTGTTGTTGCTGTTTCATAATTTTAAGTCAAATATCTGCAGGATTATAAAATATTAACCTGGTCTCTGGTGAAACTCAGGGGCATAGTCAATCCTTGGTTTCTTTCTGCTGTTATGAATATCATAATCTTCTGGTCGACGCCTACACAAATTAGACACATTAGAAATTAAACCAAAAACTGCTGGGAGAACAAACAGCAATGCAAGAGTTTCTGACAGAAGTACGTAGAAAGAATAGCCCATTATTTCCTTTAAAATAACATCCTAATTTCTGGTAAACAAATCTTAAAATTTCTAAATTTTACTTCCTCTAATTATTGTGAATCAATCGTTGAATGTATTGCTGGAAATAGATATTCTCTACAATCCTCATACTATAATGAAAAACTTGGAAAAAGTAGTCTGCTCAAAATATATAAATCAAATTTCAGTATTCTAAACAAAAGTAAATGAGCCGCCCTCAAATTAATGTAATTTCCAGTTTAACAGAACATTTTCTCAAAATCTCCATTCAGATGAAAAATAAATTTAAAAAAACTATCATCATTACACAACAGGTAACTCTAAAATCTATATATTCAAACTTAATACCATTTTAGAAGAACTCTAAACAAAATTAAGAATTTCTTAGTTCTTTTTGTTTTGCACAAAATTAAGCTTTTCACATGATCATACAGAAAATTTGATACTTATTAGAAGTGATTTTACAGGAAAGTTTTGAAAATCTTAATATTTGGAAAAACTAATTTCTATAGTTAATAACATTTAGGAATTAAGGGAATTTTTTTCTAGAGACAATGTCTTAAGATAAAATTGGAAAGTAATGGGCGGTTTTTAACAGAGTTCATAAAACATGTTCAAATTCTTTTACTGTCTTCAGAGGGCTGCTCCTTACGATCTCCCATGAATCTCAATGGTTAATGTAATACATCATCAGTATACTTCATTTTATTTAGCATTTTAATAAAGAGCTACACAAAATAAAAATTCCAAGTATTTTTGGTATTAAATATATCTTTTTACCCTTAATGTCAAATAAAAACTCTATAATAACCTGGCATCACTAGTTTTCCAGCTATTTCTTTGAGTTATCAACTGCTTTCATTATCTTTTCCAACACAAGTTCACTTAAACTTCAAAGTGCAATAACCCCAATCCCCCCAACAAAATAAAAACAGTTGCATCTACAATAAATAAGACTAAGAAAATTAAAAGCTGGTTTAAAAAATAAACATACCGCTTTCTTGTAGTTTGGGGAGTGCATTTACGACCGGTATAAAACATGATAGTAACAGTTCATATAGTAGTCCAACTACTGACTTTAAGCTGTAAGCCACATACATATATGGAGGCCCTGGCAGGCTTGAGAGAAGGTGTAGTGGTGTAATAAGTATAGTTTGCAGTCCATTGCAAAACTGAGGTAAAAACTTCACTTGTATATATTGTATTGCACTGGAAACCTCTTAGCTTAAAACTTCAAAAGACATCTTGGTGTTCAGTCCTTTAAGGCCAAAAATAAGGGGGCTCTGCCAGGTTTCCTCCTACCTACTCGACAGTGTCCTTTTTAAGCTCAAAGAAATGGGGACTCTCTTGTTGGATTATCTGTACCTACCACAGGATGTTTCCACCAAAAGGAAACTTAACCAAAGGTTTCATCCCATCAACCATACATCCAACAGTCTTTAGCAGAATATTTTAGGTTTAGCTGTATGCAAATCTACACAGGGGAAGGTGTTGGGTAGAAGGGCTTAAATCAGTCCTTTGCAAAGACTTCTCCAATTCTGTAACAAGTTAAACCCCCTTTTCCTGGAAAATGCTGCTTAGTTCATAAAGTAGTGATCAATAACCATGGCGATCCTCTAAAAAACACTTTAAGTCCACAGGTACTGCCAGCATCTGGAAAAGTTGTAAACAGACACAGCAACAGCCCTTCTTTTCGGTTTGTTGCCGGGTCTCCCAGGGCCACTTGATCCCCTTTGGAAAGAACCTATTGTTTTCAGAAGCTCAGCAAGATGTGTGAATTCACTGGGTACATGTTAGAGAATATCTGGCAATGGGGTTAACACATCACGGTGATAAAATTTGAAACAGTCCCAATAATGCTCCTCTTGAATATCAAAATAACTTAAAATATTTTATCCTCTAAATGAGGCGTCATCTTCTGAAAAAACATTAGTGATCCTTTATAAAAGTCCCATATCTGATAAGGCTTATCCAGAGACACACCTGAAAGAAAAGGCTTTTTACAAAATATTAACAATTTTTGCAAATAAAGACTTCCTCCTCTTCCTCCTTTCTAGCCTGTTCTGAGCAACAAAGGCCTACCTCATTTCAATCGTATACATTGTATAATCAGATTATCTAATTTAAACTGGTTATCACTCTTTAGCAAATTATTTTTCTGCATAAGGAAAGATCCCCATTTTCCTCTTGAAAAATGACTGAGACCAAGGTGACCATGTGAAATCCTCAATGAAGCCACAAACTAGTCCATGCAGCTTGATTTGAGGATTTTCTCTTTCTTCTTTACCGCAGGACAAACTTTTGACGAATCACATTCCTCCATCATGTTATTCTGATACATGTGCCTATTATCAGTCCAAAGAACGTTTCTAACCTTCCCACATCCCGGACTGGTTCTCGACGGGATGGACGTCCTCTTGATCGGGGCTGAGAATGCATTCTTCTCTTGTGACGCATTTTATGAATGACCTGATACAAGTCAATACTTTCATCAGGGGGAAATAGAAGACAAAGCTGGGTTCCACATTCAAGTTCAATTTCCTAGAATAGGAAAGTAGTAATTTACAAGACGAGAACAGGAGAAACTTTCAATAGACTTGTATTTTCCTGAAGTACAAGAACAAAAACAGACTGACTTGGAGACTTCCTTCTCAAGGTTGATGTTCATACAGGATTCCAAAAACTTCCTTAAAAGATTTTGAAAAAAACCTTTCAAAAGTGTTTCATGGGGACGCCTGGATGGCTCAGCGGTTGAGCATCTGCCTTCGGCTCAGGACGTGATCCCAGAGTTTCAGGATCAAGTCTGGCATCAGTCTCCTGCATGGAACCTGCTTCTCCTCCCTCTGCCTTTGTCTCTGCCTCTGTGTCTCTCTCATGAATAAATAAATAAATCTTAAAAAAAAAAAAAGTGTTGGGATCCCTGGGTGGCGCAGCGGTTTGGCGCCTGCCTTTGGCCCAGGGCGCGATCCTGGAGACCTGGGATCAAATCCCACGTCAGGCTCCCGGTGCATGGAGCCTGCTTCTCCCTCTGCCTGTGTCTCTGCCTCTCTCTCTCTCTCTGTGTGTGTGACTATCATAAATAAATAAAAAAAAATTTAAAAAAAAAAAAAAAGTGTTTCATATATTCATAGAAGGATAAAAACTAAAAGTGTAGAATCTCCAAAAGTGTAAATACACCAATGTAGCTGCTTAAAACTCTGACAGTTGTCCTCTGCAAACAAAGGAACATTTCTTTGTGCAAAATACAAAAATATCAGGACAAAGTTATCTACTTTAACTCAGCGGGGGTAAAGAGCGTTAGTGTGTGCCAAAAACTTTGATAATTAGGACTGCTAAATACACTAATGCAGTAGATTAACTACAAAGACTAATGTATGGGCTTTTTTAAATGAATTTTTAACTAACAACAGTTTCATCTATGAGCAATGAGAGTATACCACTTCTGGTTCAAAGTTACTTATAGAAACTATGAGGGTCAAAGATTTGGGTTTATTTTAAGCCACCACGCTTTTAACTTCGTTTGCAGACTTGAAAACCTGGGCACATATACTTTTCATACAGCTTCCTTCTTATTGAGAAAACCTCAGTGAAGATGGCATATATAATGGCATTTCTAAAATTATACAAAGTGCAGTAAAAACATAATGAAAAACAATTTAAAATTAGGACCAGAATTTCTCTTCAAAAACTTTTCTTTCAATTGTATTAATGAAAGTAACATATAAAGATACCTATCTTTCAACATTTATGGAGATCTTACTAAATGATCAAAATCACAGTAATCATGAATTCCAAAGAGAACATTTTCCTGTAATCTTTTACATGAATTATTTAAAAATATGGCTTAAAAATGTCCTTCAATAAAAATCTTTAAAAGGATTAAATGTGTGTGTTTTAAATAATCAATTAAAACAACAAACCTGTCCATCACGTCCAATCTTTACTGGTTTATGTTCATTCCAAGGATTGGTGAGATGAGCTGACTTAGTGAAGGGTAATTCACGCCTAAATACAAAGTAATATCAATTATATTCTTTTCTAGAATCCTTTAGGGACCTTATACTACACTTCAGCAGTTAATCCTGATTTAAATGTGACTAAAATTTAAAGAATCACTTAGACTAGTAGCACTTATCTCCCATAGAGGGAACCCCTTTAGAGATGCATTCCTTCTGCATTCTCCAGGGTTCTAAAAAAAATTTTTTAAATAAAAAAAATAATAAAAAGCTAAATAATATAGTGCTTAAGAACATGAGCTTAAAAACGAAGACAGTCTGGGTTTAAATCTCCTAACTTCTCTTGAGCCTGAGTTTCTTCCGCTTATAAACAGGGGTATAACTACCTACACTTCAAACTTGTTCTAAACAGTGTGCAAATGAAATGATATATAAAATGTTTAGCTATCTCTTGCTTCTGTGTTCTCAAAAAATTGTTTGTATTAACTTGTCAACAAAAAGTTGAACCTTAATCAGACAGTTAATACCAAATGAAAGTAAGCATCCCCTATCCTTGGTTCAGAGCTGCTCTCCCAGATTCAAATATCCTCCTCCTCTTTTTCAAAATAAATACTTTATTTTACTTTTTATTTATTCGAAAGAGAAAGAGCAAGAGAGAACACACTCATGAGCATGAGGGGAAGAGGGGGGGTGAAGCTGAGAGAGAAGCAGACTCCTCGCTGAGCAGGGAGCCTGACATGGCTCCATCCCAGGACCCTGGGATCATGACCTGTGCCTAAGGCAGAAGCTTAACTTCTGAATTAACGACTGAGCCACCCAGGCACTCCAGTCCTCCTCCTTTCAATAATGCAATACTTCCTACCACCCATGGAATGCCTCTTGACAATATATTTACTTATAAATTCATGTATCTCCACACATTAATTATGCTCTTCACTTATATTATAGTGCAGTACCTATATAACTTAAATCCTGGCTCTAAACTCTGAGCCACAGGGCAAAATGGTCTCATCTCACCAACATAAAGATATCCTATACTTTTATATTCTTTACCAACCTAGCACAATGCTGAATGCAAACATGACATGTAACCTGTTACTTGTCAAGGAATAATCAAATTAACAACACCTGATAAGGTTTTATCTATGTGTGCATAAAGGCCAAATTAAATAAATGCTTTAAGGAACTATTCATTATATCCATGATACACATAAAATTGCTCAGCCCAAAGACATACAAAGATGAGTAAGAAAAAGAGCTGTTTGAAGGGTGGCTCAGTTGGTTTAACAGCCAACTCCTGATCTCAGCTCAGGTCTGATCTCAGGGTCATGAGCTCAAGCCCCATGCTAAGCTCCTCACTGAGCATGGAGCTTACTTTAAAAAAAGAAAAAAGCTGCTTGCATCCCTTAATTTATTTTCACAGTTACCAAAAAAAGGATAAATGAACATACACAATTACTTGGGTAAAAGAATGGGTACCACAAATAGAACAGAGAAGTTTTGTTGTTTTTAATACGGATGGTCATATCTATTTTGGAGAGAAAGAAAATAATCAAAAGATGTTTCCTGGAAGTAGCATATAGAATATGGCTCAAAGAAGAGTGACCCAGGAAAAGTCAAATGTTAGTAGCTAAGGAAGGGTCACATTTGAAGCAATGAAAGAGCCTGTGCAAAGGTATAAAATAGAGAAGAAAAAACACAAACAAGTGATTTGATCCAGTGGATAAGCTATATAACCATTTATTCTGATCTTATACGAATTTTCTTAAAAGTGAACACAGAATGCTAAATTTTTTAACTTCTTTAAACCTTGGGAAAAAAGAAAAGTGTATCTAAAGTCAAAGTAACACAGTGGCATACTCTGTGGTGGTGGTGATGCGAACGTACGGGGGAATCGGTTATGAATGCTGAAAATGCTCACTAGGTTTTAAAGCTTGAATTCCTAGTGTAACACTCATCTTACTTCACACATCAAGAGTGGTTCAAGAATACATATGTCTAAAAAAATAAAAAATTTTAGAAAGAATATATACATCTACAAAATATATACACTTTTTTTTCAACTTTTCAGGCCATCAGAAGTTAGGAAAAATAAGACTATCACTAACAAGTCTATACACAGCCTAGAATATCCAGAGGGAAATCTCCAGTTAACGATTCTTTGTATTTTAATACTTTCTTAGATTTCCCCTCTAAACTGCCAGTTATTTTGTTTCAAAGATTTTATTTATTCATGAGACACACACAGAGAGAGAGAGACAGAGACACAGGCAGAAGGAGAAGCAGGCTCCATGCAGGGAGCCCAACACGGGACTCCATCCCAGCTCTCCAAGAGCAGGCCCTGGGCTAAAGGCAGCACTAACCTGCTGAACCACCCAGGCTGCCCTAAACTGCCAGTTAAAAAAAGTTACAGGAAAGGAATAAATAACCTACAAGCCACCAAAATTTAGGAAAATTACAATTATTACTGCAAAAAGTTATTAGTTATTTAAATATTAATGGAATACTGAAGGTCCAAAGTAAAACCATGTTATGCTGGTTGAGTCTCTTGGAGTTATTAATCTTTGGTGGCACTGGTTCTAACTAGCTAGATTCCAGAGACATTTTACCATGTTGACAAATCTCCACCAGCTATCAAGTGAGAATTATGAGGTCCTTGGAAAAACAGGACTCTGAATACATTAAGAGAAACCGCAGAACTGCAATCCTCACAATTACAGAATAAGCATCCTAAAAGTTACCTTTGGAACAGATGTGTAATGACGAAGCCTACAGATGACTAGCTTTACTGTGAGTACTTTAGAGAACATTGAAATAACTCACTGATTTAAGGGGCCTGGTTAAATGGGCCAAATTTAACAAAAGAACATGTAACCATACAAAGGTTCTATTGTACTAGGTAGTGTTTGATTATTCAAGTTAAAAGAAGTAATGGAGAAATTCTAAGAGAAGAGAGAAAATGGGTTATTTGGAATGGACACTAAAGGGGTGAGCATAAAATATCAGTAGATTTAAATCTGGATAAATGACATTTCATAGCGCACTGCCTTATTTTGAGCTAACTCTTAGTGACAACTTAAGTAAGTCACTTTTTGTGGTTCCTCTTGTATCTAACATGTATCATGCTGTTGTAAACTTCAGTGTGTCCACAAAATACCTGAACTATCAGAAATTCAACAAGTGTGTGGTGTCTATCAAGATACGGCATTTTGACAATCAGATGCTACTGATGCAAGTTATCTATGGACCACACCTAATGAAACAAGTTTAGTTATTAAATTCAAAGGGTACTTAAACAAGTCTATCATGACTTTTGTATCTGAAAAAAAAAAAAATACTGAGAGCAGTTACTGTTACTGATAGCAAAGCCTTACTTGTTTATAGTTTGATACAGAAAACTTAAGAGTACAAGAGACTTACCCTAAAGAAATACCAATGTAATAATTACATGACCCTCCAGAACTTTTAAGTATAATAAAACTACTCTTGAACATAAGTATTTTAAAAATTAAAGTTACATATACAAAAAAATTAAAGTTATAATTTTATTTAAGAATATTTTTTTCAGGTCAGCCTGGGTGGCTCAGCGGTTTAAGCGCCTGCTTTGGCCCAGGGCGTGATCCTGAAGTCCCGGGATCGAGTCCCATGTCGGGCTCCCTGCATGGAGCCTGCTTCTCCCTCTCCCTGTGTCTCTGCCACTCTCTTTCTCTATCATGAATAAATAAATAAAATCTTAAAAAAAAAAAAAATATTTTTTTTTTCAGGAGGTGCCTATCTACTGGCTCAGTCGGTTAAGTGTCTGACTTTGGCTCAAGGTCCTGGGATGAAGTCCTGTGTTGGGCTCTGCTCAGTGGGGAGTCTGCTTCTCCCTCTCCCTCTGTCCCTCCTTTCTCAAATTAATGAAATCTTTAAAAAGGTGGGGGGGGGGGTCCTGGGCGGTTCAGTCAGCTAAGTATCTGCCTTCAGCTTGGATCGTATTCACGGAGTCCTGGGATAGAGCACCCCACACTGGGCTCACCACTCAGCAGGGAGTCTGCTTCTCCCTTTCCCTTTGCCTCTCCTCCTGCTGCTTCTCTCTCGATCATTGTCTCTCACTCTCTCGCTCTCAAATAAATAAAATCTTTTATTTTTTTCCAAAGATTTCATTTATTCATGAGAGACACAGAGATAGAGAGGCAGAGACATCGGCAGAGGAAGAAGCAGGCTCCATGCAGGGAGTCCAATGCAAGATTCGATCCCAGGACCCCAGGATCGTGACCTGAGCTGAAGGCATATATTTAAAAGATGCTGAGCCACCCAGGCATCCCTCAAATAAATAAAATCTTAAAAAAAAAAAGAGCATTCTTTCGGGGGATGGGGTGGCAGTCAGTTAAGCATCTGACTCTTGGTTTCAGCTCAGGTCATGACCTCAGGACTGTGAGAGCAAGCCCCAAATCAGGCTCTGTGCTCAGCACAGACTACTTGAGATTCTCTCTCATACTCCCTCTGGCTCCCTCCCACTCATGCACGCATGAGCGTGCTCTCTCTCAAGTAAGTCTTTTTATTATTTTAAAGATTTTATTTTTTTGAGAAAAAAAGTGAGAGCGAGCAGGCACAAGCAGAGGTAGGGGCAGAGGAAGGGGGGCTCCCTCCTCGCTGAGCAGGGAGCCAGATGCGGTGCTCTATCCCAAGACCCTGGGATAAGGACCTGAGCCGAAGGCAGATGTTTAACCAACTGAGCCACCCAGGTGCCCTCAAATAAGTAAATCTTTAATAAGAAAAAAATAAGAAAGGGCAGCCTTGGTGTCTTAGTGGTTTAGTGCCACCTTCAGCCCCGGGCATTATCCTGGAGACCCAGGATCAAGTCCCACGTCAGGCTCCCTGGAGCCTGCTTCTCCCTCTGCCTGTCTCTCTCTCTCTCTCTAATAAATAAAAATAAATCTTCAAAAAAAAAAAAAAAGGAAAAAAAAAACAATTTGGAAAAAAAAGAAAAAATAAGAAAAAGGAAATTCTTTCCAGGTAAACCTAAAACTTAATTAAAATACAATAAAGAGGGCAGCCCCGGTGGCGCAGCGGTTTAGCGCTGCCTGCGGCCCCGGGTGTGATCCTGAAGACCCGGGATCGAGTCCCGCGTCGGGCTCCCTGCATGGAGCCTGCTTCTCCCTCTGCCTGTGTGGCTGCCTCTCTTTCGCTCTCTCTGAATGAATGAATAACTAAATAAATAAATCTTTCAAAAAAAAATACAATAAAGAAACTTTACAACCCAAAATCTTGTACAGAAAGTTAGTAAGATGGACTAGCTGGTTTTGTACGCCTTCTGCTGGTATACACATTTCAAACAAGTTAATAAAATAGCTAATACAATACGTCAATGGAGAGAAACAGGAATACAATAATATATGAACAAATTAAGCTCATCTTCTGAAATTAAGAAAAAGGGCAGCCCAGGTGGCTCAGCGGTTTAGCGCTGCCTTCAGCCCAGGGTGTGGTCCTTTAGACCTGGGATCAAGTCCCACATCGGGCTCCCTCCATGGAGCCTGCTTCTCCCTCTGCCTGTGTCTCTGCCTGTCTCTCATGAATAAATAAATAAAATCTTAAAAAAAAAATTAAGGGATCCCTGGGTGGCGCAGCGGTTTAGCGCCTGCCTTTGGCCCAGGGCGCGATCCTGGAGACCTGGGATCGAATCCCACGTCGGGCTCCCGGTGCATGGAGCCTGCTTCTCCCTCTGCCTGTGTCTCTGCCTCTCTCTCTCTCTCTCTCTCTCTCTCTGTGACTATCATAAATAAATAAAAAAATATATTTAAAAAGTAACATTCAAAACAAAATTTGCTGCAACCAGTCTAAAATTGGGTATTTTGCCTCCTAATCCTAGGACATCATCTCCAAATATTTTCCAGTAACATCATTAACATTTCTAATCATAAAGCCATGAACTTCTTTGGCCTTCACAGTTATAGCCATCCAAATAAATCAGTCAATCTGCTAAGAAATTGGAAGCATTTTGTTTTCCCTATAAAGAATTTTTTAGTTTTATGATTTTAATTTGATTATAATTTAAGTATAACTTAACTACAATCCTAATTTCTAAACAATCACAAATTTATACTTTAAAACTGTTAGGTGTAATGGGAGTAGAATAATATGACCTACAGTCTCAGCACCAACACTGCATTCCAAAATTATAATTATCCAATTTTTCATTATGTTTTTCTATGTTGTTACATGGATAATTACTTTTGCATACTACATTTAAGTAATTAATTAATTACTTAACCAATTTCCTATATGGAAGAATTTAGATTGCTTCTAATTTTACACTATAGAAAGTAATGATGGGATGAGGAGCAATGATCTATTTATGCAGATAGCTTTTTACCACTCTATCAACAATCAACCTAATGCACTATTTTTAAAAGTATCATTGCCCACGTATCTTCATAGTCCTTCACTGTCCCTTAAGTAAAAGTTTAACTCCTAGGGTGGCCCCCGTTACTGTTCATCTTTGCTTTTTTTTGTTCTCTTTAACATCTGCTTCATAAAAAAAGGTGGCTCCCTATTCTACTCACATATCAACCCCCACCTTCCCACCTCCTTACCCCCATGGTTTGTGTTTTCATGCTCATGGGCTGGTTTGCCTTCCAGAATATTAATAGCACTTTTTATTCTTATTATCCAATCTCTCCATCTCCATCAAATCCAACACCTAAGCTAACTTTAACTTACAAAAAATACGTATCATCTGTTTCAGATTTTTTTTTTTTACTGAAATTAATTTTACAGGCAACAGATGTGTGCATGCCACATAAAGTTCACTCAAATAACTAGCTTTTTATGTTAAAATAACTTTCTAGGTCCAGAATAGAACTGCTTGTGTCCAAGGAGCCATTTCAGCAAGCTTATTTAACTTTTGTATCCCTGTTAAGTGCTCGGTTTGACAGAAATGCAGTATATCCAATCAGCCAATTCCCAAATACCAAGCCACCTCAGTCTGGAGTTTCTCATCCCAAACAAGGCTGACAACGTAGCCGTATCCAAACATTTTCTATTTGTCTCTTCCCTTTTCCTCATTCTTTATCCTACAAAAAGCCTTCTACCTTCTGCCTCATCCTATAGTTCTCCACAGGACACTGACCTGAAGTGTTAAAAGTTTATATCACCTAAATTTAATTTAATCATTTTTAAACAATGTACAATCATTCAATAAGAATATAAAAATAGGGATCCCTAGGTGGCTCAGCAGTTTAGCGCCTGCCTTCAGCCCAGGGCGTGATCCTGGAGTCCGGGGATCAAGTCCCACACATCAGGCTCCCTGCATGGAGCCTGCTTCTCCCTCTGCCTGTGTCTCTCTGCCCCTCTCTCCCCCCGCCTCATGAATAAATAAATAAAATATTTAAAAAAAAAAAAGAACATAAAAATATTGGTAATAACTAGGAGCTCAAAATGAGTCTATTCTTCTGATACATTTAAATCTTAATTACATCAGTATCAAAATATTATGCCAACTAAACACGATTTGCCAAATTAAGCAGCCAGTTGTTCACAACTAAATTAGTCACCTCCAAAATGTTAGCCATGTTAAAAAGTGACTATTTTCCTATTCCAGTTACAAACTTACTATTCTATTACTAACATAGAGAATGGAATACATAAAACTCCTGACTAAATAAAACTTTTGCCCTTCAATTATATTAGATTATGCAGACAGTGAACAAGACAAGCAAACACGGTGGAATTAGTTTTATTTTAGTACTGCCAAACTTTCTGGATCCAAATCAGACTAGGAATGAGACCAAAAAAAGAATAGTAAGTAAAAATAAATTAAAACCAAATGACTGTGGAGTTTTAACATTACTCCCAACTGGTAGCCTATTCAAAACAAAGGCAAATTTAATCATCTACACAACTGTGTAATTTACCTGCAAATCCAGTCAATTTTAAAAACTCCTCCCAACATTTTAGCATTCATTCCAGCTGGCAGCACCCAATGTATAGGGGATCCTCCATGATGTGATTCTGAAGAAAGCCTTGCAAATCCTAAGGGAATCAAAATAATATTAAAATATACATGCTACTATAAATGATGTTTTTATATATCCACATTATTGTCTTCTTACCTTGAAATTTTCCACTCTCTCTGACAGAAAATATTAATATAACACTCCTTGCAGATCGGAATGCAGCATTTAATTTCTTCTCATTTACAGGCAGAGTGGACCAAACACCCTACACAAATGATGTAAAGATCAGACAGAAATTAATGCAAATCTTTCATCTTAGCAATTTTATCTGCAATAGACCAAGACTACTGACACTGTTTTGCTTTAAATTCAAGTAAGCTATAATAAAGAAAAGTCTTATCAACTGTCAAAATAATGTACTAATTTATTAAAAACTCAAGAAAAATAGGGAGAAAATTCTCAACCTTCACAAAATCATTAAAGTAACTAGAAAACACGTTGGGTCAGGGGTGTCAAAACTTTTATGAGCTAGAATTCTATATAACAGAAAGAACCACCTATAGCTATTTTAATATCACAACCATTTACTATGGTAAAAATAAGATGTTTGAAGGTGAATAATACATATATATATTTCTCCTTTAAAAAGTGCCTAGCCAAAATAATTAAAAAATACTGTATTGGTAAATCCATCAGTGAAGAATTTGTCCAGTTCCTAGCCTTTCTCATTTTTTCTATTTAAGTTCAAATTTTTATTCATCAATAGTTTGACTAAGAAACCTGTGTTGTACATAGAACCAGAAAAAAGCTATTAATTTCTAAAGCACTTTAATTACTTATTTGTAACAAGATTAAAATAGAACAATAAAGTAAGGCAGAAACTAATTCAGTTCAATCTGTTCATACAATCAAGATCTCATTCACACTAAGTGCTTAATACTTTTGCTTTAAATTCAATATAGCAGAGCAACAGGATAAACTTCCAGTACACAGCTATTTAATATATTACTCCTTCCATTTAAAAAGTTTGTTGGGTAACCATTAATGTGAAATATACGAGATTTTTACACTGACAAAAATAGGGTTGGAAAAATTACTTTCTAAAAATCAATAGAAGCTGTAATGACTCCTTTTAAACCAAGAAAAGAAATATTTTATAATGCTGTAACAAACAGATATATGTTTGTAGCAAAAACGTAAGCAGAAAATTAGTATCTTACAATATCCTATAGCAACTGGACATATCATTTTTGCAAAGCCTTGGGTGGGCGTTTAAGCTAACCTCTCCCTTTTCTTCTAAATCCAAGTGATGTTACTTCTAAATATAAAAAAATAAAAAAATCTCTCCATAATAGAATGATTTCTTCTCAAGAAGATCTCAAGGTATAAAATCAGCATTGATATAAAACAAAAAATGTTAATTGCATAAACTTTTAAAGTGTTAGTACAGTAACTTAGCAACCAAATTCAGAAACACAAAAATCAAAAGAAACACTATTTTACAGTACAAAGTATGAAACACACATATTCTTCAATATCAAGTATTTTGACTTCTAATATCATCTTTAAAAGACTTAAATTACTACCAAGATGCCTCATCAGCCACAAAGCAGACCCTAAATGGCAACTGGACTGTGAATCCTGAAAGCTTTAATGAAAATCACAGTATACTACTCAAAATATTTTAAGTCTACCTTCCATTTAAAATTTTCAAGATTGGGATAGTTTCAAAGGAACTGATGCTAATACCTTAGCTTTGGCAAGAGACACATTCTCATGGTTGTTACTCTTTATGAGAAAAAATCTTGCATCCTGTAGGACATATTTGAGTTTACTGGTTTGATCTGAAAAAAAGAAATCCAAAGTGATTAACCGGAGGCCATTATCACAAAGGGGTAAAGCTGTACTGAAATTAGCCCTCCACAACCCAACTAAACTTAAAATTCATCATCGCCCATTCGACCTGGAAAGCTGAGCCACAACACATAATAGAGCAAAGCTAAGAAAAGACACCAGCATTCTGTAAGAAGTTAAATCTAATCTAGTGATGTTCCGATATATCAGATTCACATTTAATTATGAAACGGCTATAAATTTTATTGATTTCTTTTACAAGATTATTCATTTAAATAGACCGTTATATGCTATTAAAAATATATATTCCATCTACTATGTCCAAAACTAAAATACCTTGCTATCGTTCTAAAAGATATGCAGTAAGTATATGTGGAGCTGTACCTTTTGTAAGACTACATTATTAACCCTTTTTTTTTAATGTAATATATCAGAACATTACTACATTAAAACCAACCATTAATGGAGAACTAATAAGGCAAAATAATGACTTTATGCAGCATGCAATGAAAACAATTTCAAATTTAAATGATACCTTTTCGGACAGCACGAACGGAAGATGATAATTTCTCATGCTTCTTTTCTGAACCTGTATTTAGCCAAAGTACATTTGTTCAGATTGAGCTTTAATAGAGATAAGACAAAATTTCTACAGTCTTGTCACATAAAGTTCTCATTCAAGACAAATTATTCTTCCTGGCGCACCCACACACACAAAAAAAAATACTTCTCAATGTGTACGAGTGTTTTGTTTTTTGGGTTGTTTGAATTTTTTTTAAGTATGTATATCTGAACAGTTTCCCACTCAGAAAACTAGTCACTGAATCATCATCTTCCAAGAAAAAAAAAAAAGTGAAATTCCACTTAAGCAGTAACAGAACAGGATTAAAATAATAAGAAAAAGCTTAGTTTCCTCTAGAAGTATTACACTGAACATGCCAAAAATCAATACTAATGAACATCAACAAATTCACACTAAACTACAGCCTCCACACTTTCTACAGCAAATTATATTAGAATCAGTCAGATATGATCACAAATAAAAGTAAAATGAGGATACCTGCGTATGATTCCGATGCAGAGCTTCCACTTCTATCAAAAACAATTGGAGAAATTCCTCTAGCTCTCTTCCTTTCCTTCTTTTTCTCATCTAAAAAGAATCAAACAAGATTTTTGAAAACATTACAATATAGGTACAGGTACTCAAATAAGAATATATCATATGCCTGGTTTTTGCACAATCCCTAAATACTACTCATTGCTAATCTCTTCTCTAATCCCTTAGGTTCCTCAGAAGGTATTCCATTTCAAAAACACTGTTCAGGGCAACCCCGGTGGCTCAGCGGTTTAGCGCCACCTTCAGTCTGGGGCGTGATCATGCAGCCGCGTCCTGCATGGAGCCGGCTTCTCCCTCTGCCTGTGTCTCTGCCTCTCTCTCTCTCTCTCTCTCTCTCTCTCTCTCTGTCTCTCATGAATAAATAAATAAAATCTTAAAAAAAAAATGTTCAAAAAACAAACATGTTGTTTCTCCCATCAACTTCAATCAAATTAAAAGCACATGGTCATAACTGAGAACTACTTATCCTACATAAAAGTAGTACTGAATAACATTTTCCAAGAGAAGGAAAAATCTGCAAAGCAAACACAGCTTTAATTTCAGTAAAAAAATAGTGTTTCTTTCTATATACCAGATACCACTGTTCTAGTCATCTCTCTAAAAAAGTATACTATCATTGTTCAGTACAATTCCAACGCTGATTCTTAGATGTCTGACAAACCCCAGAACTCAAAACTTTCCAACTGTCAAAAAATAGTAATACACTAGAGTAAGTTAGGGATTTCTGTTCTGGCTGCCACTGCTTGCTTTTATGTCTTCAATTCCATTCTTCTTGTCCATTTCCCTCTTGGATTACTGTTCTTTTCAAATTGAATTTAAAATTTACTTCTAAAATGTTATGAATAGCCTATACGTTTCTACTAAAAAGCTGAGAATGTCCAGTCGACAGAAGAGGTCTGCATTACCCGTCATTTAAGAACAATTTCAAGCTTAATTTGGAACTTTATAAGCATATAAACAAAGACTTAAAATGGAATTAGGCTCTCCTGTCTACGTTTATTGGTATTTTAATTATATCATTATAAGTTACTTTTCAGCCAGGAGAGAAGGAATAAACATGGCAGAAAATGCACACATTTATTTTTATAAAAATAGCAAAAGCTAAAACGAAATGATCCTGCATACAATTTTCTATTATGTAACAAAAAGGAGTTACCTATTTAAAAAGATTTAGCTAAATTACCTCCCTAATCCTCATAATAAGCTCATAAGATCCTTAAAGCTATTATTCTCATTTACAGAAAAGAGGAGTAGCTAGGCAACTTGGCCAGGGTCCCATGTTCCTGGATGGTAGAACCTAGTTTCAAATGCAAGTTCCTCTACCTTGAAAGTACAAGACCTGAGCTCTCTTCTGATTGAGCAAATAGAAAAGATATTTTACTTCTACTCCTGAATTCCAAGTCTAATTCGTTTGAAGATGGAAAATTCCAACAACATTCTACATTCCTTTTCTTTAAATATCTTCTTTCCTTTTATTATGTACTGCTGTCTGTCCAAACAGACATAACACGAAGTTTGTTACGTGATGATTTTCCTAACACAGGGCTGAAAGAAGAGCAGGGCAGTAAATACTGGCACAATTACAAAACCAAGCTCATTTAAAGCCAGCAACCATGGGGGCATAATAATATCTCAAAACAACCAGCTACAGAGAAAAGCATTTATTTCCAGGCTTGCTTGCTTTGAATGATGTCTGAACTTCTAAAAATTTTAAGAATCCTTTTCCTCAGGGCCAACTATAAGACTTCAAGTGAACAGACTAAAGCCTTTTTAGTGTAAAATTACTAGAAAACCTCACCCAAATAGATGAGAAACAGAAGATTTTGTCAAATCCTCAATCTCTTTCTCATACATGTGTTTTGTTACTGGATACATATTCCTATATCGTGCCTAGCACTCAGCAGAAACCCAATTCAGTGCATCAATGAATGACAGAGACTAAAAAGTAAAACCTTACTAATTTTTTATTTAAAAATTTTAGTATGTTTCTTATCATTTTTTCTCTGCGCATGTAAGAGTCTAATCATTATGAATCGACCACTAATAATACACACCTGATGCTGATTAAAAACAATACCGTTTAAAGTACTGAAAGGATCTCTCACTAATGTGATACAGAAAAAAAAGGAACAAAGTTGAGGATCCTGCTCAACTGTTTGGTTTTCTAAGAGAAAATTTCAACTTTTAAAAATAAATTATCATTAGAAATCTCCAAGGATTTTTCGTCTGTTTTTGTATAAAACACTCCCACTGCTCTTAAGTTTATGATCTCCTCTATTATTCTCAGGTCAAAAGAACAATGAAAGTGATCTAACAAACTTTGAATGACCACCAAAGTATACCCCTTCCGAATCAAAAAAAGGTACTAGAAAACTAGAATCTAGAAAACTCATATTATAGAAACTAAACCATAATCCCTTGTGTTCAAAAATAGACATCTCCTGGGGTGACTGGGTAGCTCAGTCAGTTCAGTGTCCAACTCTTGATTTCAGCTCACGTCAGGAACTCAGCGTCCCGAAATTAAACGCAGGGTCAGGTTCCACACTTTGCAGGGAGTGCTGGAGATTCTCTTTCCCTTTACCCACCCCAGCACCCCCAGCCTGTCCCTCATACTCTCTAAAACTAAAAAAATCTTGAAAAAAAAATAGACATCTCCTACTTAAGGAGTTCCAAATTCACCCCTTTTTCTTTCACACATTTTTATGAGAAACTACTCCCTGATTAAAAATAGTAACTTCCAGGACACCTGGGTGGCTCAGCAGTTGAGCATCTGCCTTTGGCTCAGGGCATGATCCTGTGGTTCCTGTGGTCCCAGGATCGAGTCCCACATCAAGCTCCCTGCAGGCAGTCTGCTTCTCCTCTGCCTATGTCTCTGCCTCTCTGTGTCTCTCATAAATAAATAAATCTTTAAATAATAACTTCCTGCACACTAGATACAGTCTCTAAAACATGTTGCACATAAGGAATCTTCCAAGGAAAACCCAGTTTCCTTTATTTTTCTTTCTTTTCTTTTTTTTTTTTTTTTTTTTTTTTGGTAAAGATTGTATTTATTCATGAGATGCAGAGAGAGAGAAAGAAAGAGAGAGAGAGGCAGAGACACAGGCAGAGGGAAAAGCAGGCTCCATGCAGGGAGCCCGATTGTAGGACTCCATTCTGGGACTCTGGGACCATACTCTGAGCCAAAGGCAGACGCCCAACCGCTGCGCCACCCAGGCATCCCCCAATTTCCTTTAATAAGCAAAGTAAGAATTCCAGATATCACTTTTAAAACAATAAATCTCTTCTAATAAACAGTTTTAATATCAAGGTTCATGAAACCATGGGCTACCATTCAAGTTGAAATATCTTATTCACAAAAAATATGGATTATCAAGTACCTTGCTAGTGATTAACATCACCTAGGAGCTTGTTAAAAATGCAGATTTTTTAAAATGCAGATTATTTCAGATCTTACTCATTTAAGTAAGTCTTCCTTGTTTGACTTATATTAAGACAAATAAGAATTCTTAACATGGATATACAAAAGATTCCGATAATAAAATGTCCCCGACACACATTCATCACAATAAATGAACATTCACTGTCATGTACTTTTTGTTCTCTATCCATTATTATCAATTATTAAAGATATGTTATCCCATCAGTTTGAAAAAAAAAATGTGATGGGAGAGTGCAATTAAAGGTTCTACATAGTTTGGGGCACCTGAGTGGCTCAGCTGGTTAAACCTCTGCCTTCAGGTCAGTTCACAATCCCAGGGTCCTAAGGTCAAGCCTCGCATTCGACTCCCTGCTGGGGGGGAGGGAGGAGTCTGCTTCTCCCTCTCCCTCTGCACCCCCACCCCTGCTCACATTCTCTCTTGATTTCACTCTCAAGTAAATCTTTAAAAAAAAAAAAAATTCTACAAAGTTTTATATCAACTGCAACTACTCATCTACTCAGTTTAACTCTTTAACCCCCTTCAAAATCCTCACTAGGGGCACCTAGGTGATTCAGTGGTAGAGCGTCTACCTTTGGCTCAGGTTGTGATCCCAGGGTTCTGGGATGGAGTCCTGCATCAAGCTCCCTGTAGGGAGCCTGCTTCTCCGTCTGCCTATGTCTCTGCCAATCTCTCTGTCTCTCACGAATACATAAAATCTTAAAAGAAAAAAAAAACTCCCAAACCTAGAATTCCAGTGAGCAAAAGGTTGAAAGCATTTCAGTTACCAATCTCTAGAAAATAGCTGGCCATCTGCTCTATCATCTATTCAATTTTAAGAATATGATTTACTAACAATGTACTATTAAAATGATATTAATAAGAATGTACTATAAAAATGATAAAATTTTATAACAATGAAGTTATGGGCTGCCCTGGTGGCACAGCGGTTTAGCGCCGCCTGCAGCCCAGGGCGTGATCCTGGAGACCCTGGATCGAGTCCCACGTCAGGCTCTCTGCGTGGAGCCTGCTTCTCCCTCTGCCTGTGTCTCTGCCTCTCTCTCTGTCTCTATGAATAAATAAAATCTTTAAAAAATAATAATAATAATGAAGTTATAACGATCCTATATAAAAGAATGCATTTTTTCTTAATATTCCAACGTTTCATTCATTTAGCATATGTAGCATATCTGGCTGTATCCTGACAAAGGATAGCCATGACAGTAAGCATAATCATCATAAAATGGGCAATAGATTTCTTAAGTACCCTGACCGCTCCTTGTTGTTGTACACTCTGAATTTCCCTTCAAAAGATCCCCCCACCTTAAACTAGTGACAACTACCTACCATTCCTATTATTTACATCTCGTAGATCAGATAGGGATAAAGTGGTAGGACATGTAGTACTGAAGGAATGACCCAAGAAAGCTCTTAATTTCTCCACAAGAATTTTAAACTCCTATTTTCCACCTCTTGTACTTTTTACACCCAGCCTTTGGGAGATCCTGCCCAAGTCAGTCAGCCTACAGATAGAGAATTGGAAAAAGAGTGTGTACGCCCAAGAGAAAGAATAAGTTGTTTTAATTTCTATTACCATAAGACAGAAATCTAAAGGCACTGAACGTGGAAATACTGCAATACCTAGTAGACAAGTTCCATATCAATATATTTCAAGTACATGGGCAGCCCCGGTGGCTTAGCGGTTTAGCGCCGCCTTCAGCCCAGGGCGTGATCCTGGAGACCCAGGATCGAGTCCCATGTCAGGCTCCCGGCGTGGAGCCTGCTTCTCTCTCTGTCTGCCTCTCTCTCTCTCTCTCTGTCTCTAATAAATAAAAAAAAAAAAATAAAATAAAAAAATCTTTAAAAAAAATATATATATATGTATTTCAAGTACATCAGACATCAGTGTTTAAATAACCTGTTCACTAGTATGAAAATCTAAGAATTGGGACACCTGGGTGGCTTGGCAGTTAAGCACATCTGCCTCCAGCTCAGGGTGTGATCCTGGAGTCCAGGGATCAAGTCCTGCATCAGGCTCCCTGCATGGAGCCTGCTTCTCCCTCTGCCTGTGTCTCTGCCTCTCTCTGTGTGTGTCTCTCATGAATAAATCTTTAAAAAATTTTAAGAATTTATAACATTAAAACCTGAAATACATTTCCATATAGTAATCAGATTTGTATTCATTTAGAATACAATCAATAAGAAGCTGGGAAGCAGATTTACTAAGATATATAAATCTTACTCAAATGTATATATAATACTCAAAAGCATATAATTATAAAAAAAAAAATCACAAGACAACCTTACTAACATCCCACATCTCGAAGTATTTCATAATTCAACTAAAGCATGTTCAGAAAAAAATCAGGTATTTTTTTTTTAAAGACAAACTTGTATATACAAAAATTAGTACCTGATCCATCTGTGCCTGAACCAGATCTAACAGATCCATCTGTGAAGGAAACGGATTCAGAATCAGAGTCGCTAGCTTCACTTCGAGTATCATAATCATTTCCCTCTTCCTTCTGGTCTCTCTCATCCTGTTCATATTCTTCTTCCTCCTCCTCCTCCTCCTCTTCTTCCTCCTCCTCCTCCTCTTCTTCCTCCTCCTCCTCCTCTTCTCCATCTTCATCTACTTCTTCATCTTCCTCTGCATCTTCTTCTACTTCTTCATCTTCCTCCACATCTTCTACCCCTTCCTCTTCATTCTCAGTATTATTGCCTTGTTCATCAGAAGAACCACTGCTGCCAGTCTCATGGTCAGAGCCATATTCTTCAGAGTTTACTTCTTCCTTAGAAGATTGGCTGGATCTGCTTGCACGTCTATCCACTTCAAGCCCAATTCTCTGATGTTTAAAAAAAAAGGGAATCAGCAGTCATATAACAGACAAGGTCAGAGTGAATAAATAGTTCTAAAGCCTCAATAAGAATTGCTTTGTTTTACATCTGCAATAACACTTACTACCTCAGAACCATCTGGTGTAGGGGATTTGGTCCTCCTTTCAGGATCTCTTTTCCGTAGACAAGTTTTTTCAGGTTGACTCTTATAAGGTTCTCTAGAAGCACTGCTAGACAAACGAATCTTCCGATCAGCTTCTAAACGCTTGCTTCTTTCAGATCTTTGATATTCCTCATTTTTATACTCTCCAACTGACTTTCCCTTTGTACTAACTATTCTTTTGTTGTTGCTAACAGATGAGCTCAATGGCTTAGAAATCAACTGTCTTGAATGAACAGAAGGTTTTTGTCGCTTGATGTCAGTAGATTCCATTCGGTCACTTTTTCTTTTTGATCCTTAAAAATACAATTTAAAGAAAGCATATAAAAGTGTTTTAGGCATTCTATTTGCTTCACCAAAGACTGACAGATAATATGTACCAGAGGAAAAAAAAAGGCAAATTTCTTTAAAATGTTTTCTAAAATGTTAATCATTAAAAAAGCTTGCAAATATAAATACTACCCATTTGAAAAACAATAGATCACTTTTATTCATATAGAATTGGGTACCATAGTTTGTTATGATTGTACTTTTGGTGTTAACAGATTCAAGGAATAAGAAAAAAAACAAAGTCACTTTCTTAATAAATTAAATCTCTATTTAAACTTATTTTAACAAAATTTAAAAATATTACATACCCTTCTTCTCGTTTTTATCTTGTTCACTCTCTGGATTATAAAGTTCATCATCCTGTTCTGGTACTTCAGTCAAAATATCATCAAGAACATTAAGTTCTCCATCTGAAAGCAAAAAATTAAAAATAGGGAAAAATCATTACCATGAAGCATTTATATTTTACTACTACTATGTTGGGTCTAAGTAAATATGAAAACATAACCCTCAAAGACCTTTTATTTCAGGACCAAATACAAGACTAATTCTATAAAACCATTCACAGTAAAGAACATGATACAGACCTCCTACGAAGCCAGGAGTAGTAGTATACACCCACCCCATAGAATATGAAAGGATAAACTATGAGAAAAGAAAATGTCAAGAACTTCTATATCTGTATCCCATCATATAATTTCTCATTTTTCTAACTGCTCTAAAACGTACACAAAATATTAGTACAGAAATACATGCAGGTAACATAAACACACACACTTAAATAAGGATGTGTACTCAAGATACTTCTTGATTACCAAGAAAAAATAATTTTAAGTAGAGGAAGATGACAGATTCAAACTTAACCAAGGTGAGTCAAATCAGTATCACAGACCACCTGGCATGATGCACACAACACATCTGTGATATTCCTTTTTTTTTTTTAAAGATTTTATTTATTTATTCATGAGAGACACAGAAAGAGAGAGAAGAGAGAGAGAGGCATAGAGAGAAGCAGGCTCCATGCAGGAAGCCCGATGTGGGACTTGATCCTGGGTCTCCTGGACCAGGCCACAGGCCAAAGGCAGCACTAAACCGCTGAGCCACCCAGGCTGCCCCATCTGTGATATTCCTAAAAAAATGCAAACTCTGAACTTATATGTGACAAAATATCAAATAAACCAAAATGAAAGGTCATGCACTACAAGCAGTAAGAAATTACTCCAGATTAAAGGAGAATAAAAAAGACATAACTGAATAAAAAACATAACTGGGAAGCTAGTGAAATTATAATAAGGTCTGTAGATTATAATAAATATCACTGTTTCCTGATTTTGATAGTACTATCATTAAGTGAATGTCCTAATTCTTAGGAAATACATACTTAGGTATTCAAGAACAAAAAAGTATCATGCCTGCAACTGACATTTGGTTCAGAAAAAGTGTGTCTGCATGTATCCACAGAGAAAATTAGGGGCAAATGACCTCAAGAAAAACAATATGGGAAGTTAACATTTGTGGAGTGGTTGAAAGGTTAAAAAAAAAAAACAAAAACGCACACACACACACAAAGAGTACTTTTGTGCTGCACAATCAAAAACATTTCAGGCTGCTGATATAAACTACGAAACATGTTAACTTGTTTAGACAAGAGAACTATTGACTATAACTGACATACTAATGATCATGAAAACCTGTAACTCAGTATTTGCACTGCATCCTTAATTCCTGCCACATCCAACAGAACAAAATAAATCCTAGAAATACATGCAAATATTTACTACTTTAATTTTTTTTTAATAGGGGTGCCTGGGTAGCTCAGCTGGTTAGGCATCTGCCTTCAGTTCAGGTCCTGGGACTGAGCCTCAGGTCCAACTCCCTCCTGTGGGGGGGGGGGGGAGGTCCTGCTTCTCTCTCTATCTGCCCCTGCTCATGCTCACTCTCAAATACAAAAAAATCTTTTTAAAAATAAAATAAAATTGATTTTTTTTTAATAATACACTAAAGCTAACGGTAAATGCTTTGAACCTAAGCATTCTGGTGCTTATCTTCCCAAATTTAAAGTGTGGTAAAGGGAAATATAAAGTCATGAACACTGATGAGATAGGACAATTACATTTCCAGTCAAAAAGCAAAGCCCATTCAAAATTATAGCAAGGGCTACTAACCTGACTTAAGGTCTATAAACAGGATAAATGAAACTAAAGTATCTCCAAAGGGGGACAGAAATCAGTGACTGAAGAGAACTAAAATATTTAATGTAGGTATATGAAAGAAAACAAGGTTACACAGGGTACAGAAAAAGTAACATCTCAGTATTTGGAGTCAGACACAGTTGCTGTTTAAGAGCACATCTTCCTTAGTATTTTGAGTCAGACACAGTTGCTGCCAAGAACATCAAGGGGGCACCTGGGTGGCTCAGCTGCTGTGCACCCTGTCAAATAAATCTTAAAAAAAAAAAAAAAAAAAGAGTGGACTTTACTATTTTTCTAAAATGAATATACATACTATATGGATTTCCTTACTTTAGCTCTCCAGTCAATAAAAAAGTAAATCCAACAGATCTTCACAAAAATTACATTTCTAAACCAAAAAAAAAAAAAAAAAAAAGCCTATCACAATGAAATAGGCAATTAAGTAAATATAGTGCTACACAAATCTTTCCATGAAATTACTAGCTCTGTATTACAGAATCAACCGGAAAGCCCGAACATTTACATGAAGTTATATACTTTATATATGCTAAATCTAACACAGAATGAAGGAACTGCTCAGGTTAATTTAAATCAATGCAAATTTCAGGCATATTTAAATCATGGGTTCCCTATAAAAAGGTATTGTTTAAAAAAGTCTTAACTGTATTAAGTCAAATGCAGAGACTAGCTGCTGTTTTTAAGCTACAAATTTTTAGGACAACAAATATTAAGCAATACTTACTTTTTTAACATTTGGCACTTTCACACATATCTTATATACATATATGAAACACCTAAAGTATGGTTTTTCATCTATTACTTCACAGATACATAAGTATAGGGTGGCCAAATTCATGTCTAGAGATAGATAGGTACAAGCCTACAGTTCAGGTTTTCTAAATCTAGAGTTAAATTAGATGGGGAGTATTAAAAAAAAAAAAAAACCTTTAAACAAAGTATAACAAAAATGCAAAATATTATTAAAGAGTCATGTTTAGGGGATCCCTGGGTGGCTCAGCGGTTTGGCGCCTGCCTTTGGCCCAGGGCGCGATCCTGGAGTCCCAGGATCAAGTCCCACATAGGGCTCCCGGCATGGAGCCCGCTTCTCCCTCCTCCTGTGTCTCTGCCTCTCTCTCAATCTCTGTGTCCATCATGAATAAATAAATAAATCTTTAAAAAAAAAAAAAAACTAATGTACCACAGAGCTCTGTATAATTGACATTATAGCATTTTGAAATTTACTTTAAGATCAAACACTACATCCTAACTTGATGGTCTACTTATTTTTATCCATTTTATATTTCATGATATCAATAATCGAACTGTGGGGGCAGCCCTGGTGGCGCAGCGGTTTAGCGCTGCCTACAGCCCAGGGTGTAATCCTGGAGACCTGGGATCGAGTCCCACATCGGGCTCCCTGCATGGAGCCTGCTTCTCCCTCTGCCTGTGTCTCTGCCTGTGTGTGTGTGTGTGTCATGAATAAATAAATAAAATCTTAAAGAAAAAAAACATTTAAAAAAAAATAATCGAACTGTGGTATTTAATCCCAATACTGGCAAAAGACCTGCAGAACAAATTCAGCCTATGGTTTATTTATCAGTAATGTTTTTTGCATCCTAAAGAGGTTATGTTTAAGGGGGGGAGGGGGGGCATAGAACATGTGACAAACCCTATGTGGCCCCCAAAGCCTAAAATATTATTTACTATCTGACCCTTTACAAAAAATAGTATGCCAAGCCTTAATATAAATGACATTTTAAATTATTTTCTCCATTACTAAAACCCCTTATATATTCACTTAAATATAATATACAGGAGAAAGATCTGGATCTAGAAGAAAGAAAATCCAGGTTATCATATAAGAGCTAGGTATCTTCAGGAAGGTCCCAGTCTGAGCTCCAGTTTCTTCACTTCTGGTAAGAGGCATTTAGAATAAAAAGACCAGTGTTTGGGGAAAGGAAAAGGAGCACACTTATTTGAATGTGTTTTAACCTATAAGCCATTCCCTATCACTATCAGATTCTAATAAGCCCTGCCTGCCACAAACCTTTGTGCTCATGACTAGGGTACATGATAACACAAAATCTGGTCCAGAACACAAAAATCCTCTTCTTTTTTTAATAAATAAATACATGTTCCGAGTACCTATTGCTGTATAACTACAAATCCCCAAACTTAGTGGCTAAAACAATAAATCATTTGTTATTTATTTCTGCTGATGGTTCTGGGCTCAACTAAGGTCTCTCATGTGGTTGCAGTTCAGAGGGTGGCTAGGGCTAGAATCACCTGAAGCCTTGTTCATTCCGTGTCTGGCTGGCACCTATACTGGGAAGACTCAAAACAGCTAAAGCTTCCAGGGCGTTTCTTTCTGTGGGCACTCTCCACCATGGCAGCTTCAAGGTAGGCAGACTTTTTACATGGTGGTTTAGAACTCTAAAGATGTATATCCCAAAAGAGAAAAGGCCAGGTAGAAGCTCAGGTCAGTATTTTATTCAGAGGTAATTACAAAAGTCAACCCGAGTTTCAAATAGAGGAAAACAGACTCCACCTAACAGATGGTAGAAGTGTCAGATACTTGGTGGGTGTTTTCAACTATCACCAACCATCAACTTAGTTTTGTTTAAACTTAAGGATTTTAATTACAAATGTAAGGTGTGTTTTTAAAAACCGAAATACAGTTTTAAAAGGTTGAGTACTTATAGTACTGAGCTATTACAAAGCTAATTTAAGCTGCTTTCTCTGACCACTTCTTTCATGGCTAGGAAAAGTACACTTTGTACTTATTTCACTTTTTCAACCCAGAATGAAGTAATTATAAAGTAAACATATTTTTTAAGATTTTTTAAAATTTATTTATTCATGAGAGACAGAGACACGAGCAGAGGGAGAGGCAGGATCCACGCAGGGAGCCTGACGTGGGACTCATCCAGTCTCCAGGATCACTGGGCTGAAGGCGGCGCTAAACCGCTGAACCACCCAGGCTGCCCTAAAGTAAATCGTTATTTTAATTTCTCAGAAGCTACTGCTGCTGAAGACCAATCATCACTGGAATATCCTTTTTGGGGAAAAAAATTCTCTTAAGAGACAAAATAACACCCAGTAGTTCTCTAGAGTGATATTTAAAGTACCTTAATAAATTTAATTTTATTTAAAAAAAACTTAATTTTTATTTTATTTTTAAAACAAATGTTTAATAATTTTGAATCACTGTCTTAAAATATACTGTATATTGTATTATTATCATTCTGTGCATTTTACATTCAATTCCTTCATAGTAGCCTAACAGCTGCACCCCAACCTAAGACTATTAAGAGTGAAATGAACAAAGGTTAACAAATGTCAGATTAAGAAGAATTCTATGAACATACAATTCACATACTACAAAAATAACTAGTAATATTTGAGATAAAGCACTTCATGTAGTTTTTGGTTAAGTCTGTATAAAGAATACAATATTTTGGGGATCCCTGGGTGGCTCAGCGGTTTAGCGCCTGCCTTCGGCCCAGGGCACGATCCTGGAGTCCCAGGATCAAGTCCCATGTCGGGCTCCTGGTATGGAGCCTGCTTCTCCCTCTGCCTGTGTCTCTGCCTCTCTATGTCTATGATGAATAAATAAATAAAAGCTTTAAAAAAAAAAAAAGAGTATTTTTAAAAAATTATTTTAAAAACTCAAAACTGTTTAAGATGCCACAAAATGAATTTTGTCACAATTAGCTCAAAATTATTCATTAAATAGTACTGCTATTTACAACTAAAATTCATCCAAAAGTTATACCCTAACAATTATAATACGATATAGCTCTTAGACACTGTTGTGAAGACTACAAGGATTCAATACAAAAATGCACACACCTTGCATTTTTAGAAGGGCTATTTGGTCATTCAAGACCCAGATTCTCACCTGCAAGCAACCAGCAGGAACAGTGCTGATACAGAGAAGGTGGAGTATGTCAAGGTTTACAAAAGACAATCTGGGTTTATGCCTGGTAAATATGTGTGTGTGTGTGTGTGTGTGTGTGTGTGTGTGTGTGTGTGTATATATATATATATATATATACACAAATACTGCCTGCACACAAACTATCCTTGCTCTTTTACTTTTCTTTAGCCTAATACCTACATTAACTATCAAACAAGTACTTTATCTTTATCTGCCTGACCCCAGGATGCAGTAACTCCCGAATAATGTTAAATAGCTGCAAAAAAAAATTGGCATGTAAGAGACTTTATGAAATAGAAATAGCAAGGACAATCCTACACAATTCTAGTGGATTAACTACTTCAACAAAATTCAAGCACCATGTTGTCCAATCTTCCAAAGTTTCAAGAGGATTCCCAAACTCGTATTTCCATTTGAAATTGACTGACTTAAATGTTGCTTCAAAAATAAAACAAAAATGAAAAAAAATAAAACAAAAATGCAGGTTGCTGCTAGCTTGACTCCTCTGGGGAAGTGCAATCATCTGTGAAAAATTCAGTGCTCTTAGCATACCAGAATTACACCTTAATCTTGAAATTCCTGGCCCAGGAAGGCCACAAACCTTAACTCTGGGGTTATCAGTGTAGAAAATTAACCTTTATCTGAGACACAGCCACAGTCCTTTGTTTAGGACCCTAAAGCTTCTGGATCAGGAGATACAAAGTATTATTTATTTGAGGGTCCAGAAACAAACTAAGACCTAGTGTACTTAAAGAAAACCTGGCAGTTAAATATACTACACATCCTGTTTTACAACACAGAACACCGAAATACACTGTATCTTTTAATTCATTTAATATAGTTTTAATGGGCTTTGACACCAAGATTTTCTGGAACCTCCCCTTCTGTTACATTTAACATTAGACCAGTCTCAGTTAGTGTTTTGTTATTCAAAACTGTCATTCCGCTAAATGAAGTATAGAGACTTAACATTTTCCACCCCACCCAAATTTGCTGCTCTCCAATAAGCATACAATCTGAAGCCTAAGGAGAGCATTTTAAATTTTTTATCCTATTTCTATTGAGTAGAACAAATACACTGGAATACCAAATACATAGTCTATGCTTTCTAAAACTCTAAAGTGGACCAAAATAAGGTCAACCTTTGGGGCATCTGGGTGGCTCAGTGATTGAATATCTCTGCCTTCGGCTCAGGGTGAGATTCCGGGGGTCCTGGGATAGAGTCCCACATGGAGCTCCCCGCAGGGATCCTGCTTCTCCCTTTGCCTGACTCTCTCTCTCTCTCTCTCTCTCTCTCCCTCCTCGTAAATATATAAATAAATATTTTAAAAACAGTCAACCTCTTTCTAAGCACTCACTACAGTGAGGGCTATACTACGTACATAGAACATGTGTATGTATATATACAACTGTGTGTGCATATTTATATGTACTTGCCTGTGTGACTGTGTGTACAAACAAATTAAATGGAGAAAACTCTTAGCTTTGGATAGCAGTAACAAACGTCTCACAGTTACCAATGGAGTCCAACCTTGGAAGTCATTTATTCAAGGCACTGAGTCATGATTAACTGTTGTTCACCAAGAATCTGGTGAACAAGAGAGACACACTCTTGGCCCTGATGGAGCTTTCAGTCTGGTAATGTGGAAAGCACGTTACTTATTAAAGTGGTAACTCATTATCCTCATTTTGGGTATATTAAACTTTTACATTGTTTTTCGGAGAGAACTTCCTAAGAGCTTAAGAAATAAAATGAACACAAGAGGTTTAAAATAGAAAAGACATGCATTCCTTACATAGAAAAACTACCATTAGTTAACACCACCAACATTCCAGTATCTTTCAAATCCACTTTTTGGACATAGAATCACCACAGGAATCAGAGGGAGTTGGCAATTTGTCATATATAGGTTTCAGCTTCTAAGTACGGGTATTATAGAGCATTATAAAAGTTAATGTCTGTTATACAGTTAATGTACAAAGCCCAATAATCCAAGGACTCTATCTATAACCAAGTCTTTTAACTGTTCTGTGACTAACAGCAAATTTCTGCAACTTAAGTTCAGTTCTTATCATGATTCTACACCATTCATGAAATCATCTAAGGCCTGTGACAAGTCTAAGATTCTTAGAGAGCTTAACTTTATAATTTCATAATGTTTCATATAAGATTACTAATGACAGTAAGTACTTCACTTCCCACTTTTTCTTGTTGAAGTATGGGAAGGAAGAGTGAATTAGGTATTCTAATTCTGCTTATTATTCTAGTTGTGTGACAATGATTAAGTGAGACACCTTGGACCTTAGTTTCCTGATTTGCAAAATAAGTTATCCTAGAAATCTTACTACACAATAAACAATTCCAAGTTTGTATTTGCTAGCTTTCCCAGTTAACTAGAGACAATCTTTGATCTAAACTATAAAGGTAAGCACTTATATCAGAGATTTTAAAATAGATGTAAATTCAGCTACAGAGATTAAGTTTTTTAAAAACTACACAAATGTAAGATCTTTCAAAAGCTGGATGACTTATCCTAAGTATTGCTAATAGGTGGCATTTTAAGTCCCTAAAAATGTTATAAAGTGTGTTTGGATTGCACTAAATCCATTTCAAAAAAAAAAAATTTTTTTTAAACATAGCCTACTTCTTTCCACAATGTACATTACATTACTGTATCTACTTCATTACTGGCAACAATTATGTTCGTTTTAACAATGAATTCTTGGGAAGTACTTGACTTACTCATTTTGTATTTGGTCTATTTCACCCACCACAACCACCACCCACTCCCACACACACAGCTCATAGATTACATACACTCTGATACAAATGGTGACCGAAATAATTTGTTAATTAAAATCATCTACTTTAATAACTGACTTTACTAGTAATTAAAAGCAGTTTCTTCTCATCACTATCACCGTGCAACCTGAAGTGCACATTCCTTTCAAACTTCTCAAAGGGGGGGTGGGGGTGGGGAGGGGTAAGATTCAATGAAAATTCCTTACACTAGTGCAACCTAATCACTAAATTGCCTTAAGACAGCATCAACATCTGAAACATATTCCCACGTGCCACTTCCCAAGCCTGTCCCTATTCTTGAGCAGTTTGCTGAAGCATGAAGGCTCTTCTTCCTCTTAAAGAGAAAAAATAAAGAGATCATGGCCTACGTGCAACTTGACCCTAGAATCCATTTAACAAATCCCCCACCCCCAAGTTAATTAGCCACACAGACAAGTAGATCTGTGAGATCCAGAGCAGCAGCTGTGCCGTATTTTTTTTTTTTTATCAACTATAACCTTTCCAAAACTACCAAGGTAATCTTGAAGTTAGAAAAAGACCCCCCCCCCCCCAAAAGCAGCATCCAGTGCAGATCACTCGCTAGACGGGTAATGATCCGGGATATGTACTCCTACCTGTAGGCCTGGGAGGTCGGTATTTCAAAGCACATGACATTCCACTCTGCCAACACCAGTTCTTCCTGTATTTCACTGTACTGTTATTCCTACAGCTTTCTATAAATTACTCCCATTTGTTCCCGTCGTATCCTTTGGGGGCTAGCACAATTTGTTTCTATCAGAATAGCGGCCAGGATTTTCTTTCCTTTTTTTTTTTTTTTTGTGTGTGTGTGTGTGTGTGTGTTTGTGTGTGTGCGTGTCCGCGCCAAGTCTACATCAGATAAGTATCTTTCCAAACATAACGTCTTCCAAAACAAGGGTCCGAAAAACCAAAAGAGCAATTCTTGCCACTTTGCCCTATTTAACAGGAAGCGCCGTAAGTGACTTGCAGGTATTTTTTTCGAGACCACTAACTGCACCTGTAACAAACTTCTTAAAACACTGCTCTCCCAACTCGGCTGCCAGTCTTGATCGTGGCATTAAGGGCTCTCGGAATTCTGCCTAAAAGAAAGAGTCGTCCGGAAAATACGCATTACATCTGCATCACCCTACCAGGAAGTAAACCTGGGGGCCTGCCCCTCAGCCGCGCCCAGGACTGCGAAACGGAAAGGCAAGAGGGGGAGCAGGATTAAGAACCACCACCCGAGGCGACGCGGAGTACTAGGTCGAACGGACACCGAGGACGAAGAGGCAGGCCCGGTTGGGCTCTTCCAGGGAGTCCGAGTGCCCCGGATGGGCAGCACCGGCCGGGCGCGGGGCAAGCTGACCTCCCCGCCCCCGCCCCCGCCCCCGCCCGCACCCCCACCCCCACCCCGCCACGACGCCGCGGCTCACCCACCACTCCAGAGCGTCGCCTCCGCCCGGTCACCTTTCTCCGCACTAACCTTTCTCCTCCCGGCTGTCGGCCGCCATTGCTCCCCTCCTATTTCCGCCGCCGCCGCCGCCGCCGCCGCTTCGATGCGACTCGCGCGGGCGCCGCAGCCGCGGCAGCCGTGGCTCGGGCACGTCCGTCAGTCCGGCCGCTGGGCTGCGCGCTGCTCACTTGGCCTCCGCCGCTCACCCTCCTCACTCGCCCTTTCCCTTCCTGCTCCTTCCCTTCCTCCTTTCACTGCAACCCCTGGCGCCCCAGGCCCGGCCCTGTCGTTGGGATTCGGGGACGGGAGGGGGCGACGGGGAGGGAAGGGAAACAGATGGCGACGGCGGGCGGCGCTAAAATGGAGCCTGCTTCCTGCGCGAAACAATCCCGCTCCCGAAATGCCCTGCGCTGTTTACGCTTCGTTCCTCCCTGGAAGCGTCACAGTGCGGAGAGGGGCGGGGCAGGGGAGCGTGGTCACGTCGTCACGTCGTCACGTCGCCCCGTCTCCCGCAGCCCGGACGTCCGCCGCTTGAGGCTCGGCTCGGGGACTGGGTCGCCCGGGTCGCCGCTTGCTGGGCGGTGGGCCGCGCGGGGTGCGCCCGGGTGGCGCCGCTTCCTCCCTGGAAAGGCAACAGACGGGCCCCCGTCGGGGCGAAGGCGCTTCCGGCTGTGCCGCGGGACTGCAGACTCCGCTCGAACCCGGGGGCGGGAGAAGCCTGGGCCGCTCCTTGGCGGCCGCCTCTTCCCACCCGGTGCCCGAGGCCGAGCCAAAGGCAGCGCAGGATGCAACCGGCTGACTCGTCCCCAAAGAGCCTGCTGCTTTTGCTGTTGATTTGAGGGACTTAGTTCTGGTGTATCTCAGTATAGCTTTGTGATGCAGAGTCCCAAATGTGATTTAAACACTTACCGAGGCGCTGGGGGGCACACGGTCGGCTTAAACAGACTTTTGAGAAACTGAAACCACAGAAGTGGCCGAAAGTTACCTAACTACATGATACGGTAAAATCTGGGAGGAGGGGGAAAAAAAAAATCTGCAAGGAAATCTTCATAAAGTTCATAGTCCAAAAAAATAAAAAAATAAAAAAATAAAATAAAAATAAATAAATAAAAATAATTAAAAATAAAGATGAAAAATAAAAATAAATAAATAAAAATAAAAATAAATAAATAAAAATGAATAATAAAAAATAAAAATAAATGAATAAAATAAAAATAAATAAATAAAAATAAATAAAAAATAAAAATAAATAAATAGATAAATAAAATTAATAAAATGGAAAAATAAAAATAATAAATAAAAATAATAAATAAAGTAAATAGATAAATAATAAATAAATATATACAAGTTAAATAAATTAATTAAAATAAAAAATATTAAATAAATAATAAAAAATAAAAATAAATTAAAATAAATTAAAAAGTTCATTGTCCAAAAGATTGAAAATGTCCCTTAGCTTCACTGTCCCATAACTGAGCTCACAAGGGAAGGAAATTTTGAAGGGAAGAAAGGGCAACATTGTCACATAAAAGCTAACAGCTTGTTCAAAGGAAGACAAGTAGTGTAGAGTGCCTTGGTTTTTTGCTGGCCTTTGTAACAAATTGAGGCCAAGCTCATGTCAGTGGGAGGAGCCCAAAGAGGGCCTGCAGGAAAAAGAGGAAGAAGAAAACAGGTAATGTAAAACCCAGCTGCTTATCAGACTCTTAGGAATGAAGGATAAACAACAGTATTTCTGCCCTTAAGGAATTCTCCAGTAAAATGTATGGAAGAAACAAGATAACAGAAGATTCGTGTGTAATAGGAATAGCTGAAAATTGTGTGTTCTTACTGTGTGCCCAGGTAGTGTTCTAAGTATTTGGCCTAGACAATCTAATATCATCTTCCAAAAGCCCGATTTTATTATTTCTAGCTTTATGTTACATAAAGGGAAAGTGAGGTAATATGAAATTAAAGTGCTCAAGGTCCCCAGGAGTGGTAACAAACATAATTCAAGTCCAGGCAATTTACCTCCGGCCCCCACCCAATTGATAGTAGAGCCTCAAGTAAAGGCAGTGTTACTGGGACTTTCAGGGGCATGTCACTCAGACTGGTGGAGGGTACAGAATAGAGTCAAGGAAAGCTTTCTGGGGAAGGGACAATTAAGCCTACCTGAGAACTGAAAGACTATTATTAACCTAGGAAGAAAGGGTAGAGGTGGTGGGTAGAACGATGTTTTTCAGGAAAAAAAGGTCCAAGGTGGCAGAGCCGCCCTGGTTGGATTCAGGTTGATATTCAATGGTTAGGTAAGAGAAGGCTGAATCAAGAAAAGCATTATATCATGTTCTACTCGCTTATTGATTCAGTCAGCGAGTGTTTTATTAAATTCCTGTCCAGTCCCAAATATTGTTACAGACTCTAGGGTTTAAAAATTCATTTATTATATAGAATCTAATTTCTTCAGGGAGTTCAACTTTACATTCTAATTAAGGAGACAAGACATAAGTAAACAAAAAAAATTAAAAAATCATGATGAACTCTATGAAAGAAACAAGTAAGAGGCAATTATAGCGAGGCAGGGTTGGGGAGGGGAGCTTTTTATGTGGAAAAACTAGTAAAGGCCTTATTGAGGTGCAGTTGAGACTGATACCTAGTAACAGGTGAAGAAAAGAGTCTTCCAGGAAGAGAACAGCACATACAAAGGTTCTGGGGGAAAAAGAGGCCATGGTATGGTCAAGGATGTAAGAAGAATGCCAATGAAAGGGATCCCAAGGGCCTAATCAGGACCTCGCCTGAAACAAGAGCAGTACAAGATTTGAGGAGACAGAGTTTCAAGGTTGAGCCCACTGGAGGGCAGGAATGGAAAACACCTTGCACCTTCCAAAGATTAATGCCTAGGGATCCCTGGGTGGCGCAGCGGTTTGGCGCCTGCCTTTGGCTCAGGGCGCGATCCTAGAGACCCGGGATCGAATCCCATATCGGGCTCCCGGTGCATGAAGCCTGCTTCTCCCTCTGCCTATGTCTCTGCCTCCCTCTCTCTCTCTCTCTCTGTGACTATCATAAATAAATAAAAATTAAAAAAATTTAAAAAAAAGATTAATGCCTATAAAATGTAAAACCAGTCATACATAAGTTCAAAGTCATCAGCACTCCTCAGAGGAAAACAAAATCTGGAGTCTCTGAAACATATTTTTCACAATACTCAACATTAAATCAGGCAAGACACAAGAAAAAAAGAATCAATAATCAGGCAAGACTAGATTACATTACACAGCTTGCAAATTGATGCCTGCTGATCTAAGATTTTCTTCGAACCAACACGGTGTTTGTGTGCTTTTGTTGACATGTAATGCTTTTAATCACTTTTCAATAAGAATCATCCCTCTCAATTGCCTTTACCTGGCCAATATTACTGATTGAAGTGTCTATGTATCAAGTGTGCGTTTGCCCTGGAAAAGGTCTGTAGAGTAAGGAAGACTCAATCCCAAGTCTTAAAGAATATCAACATAGGGAAGGCAAATATACAGTGTGAATCAAAGACATCTGATCATACCGGAAAACTGATCAGAGAATGCTAGGATCCTGTCAAAATGACTCAGAAGAGCTGCTAACTGAAGTGGCTCCCACTAGCCAAATATGAGACATTTTGTTCCTCTGTAAAGATAAAATTGCATTGGATTATGTTTCAATCGATAAATTCTATAATAGTTAAAAAGAAACAGGCCCCTCACTCCTCTTTGGATGATGCTAACTAAGGAACAAGTTATTTTAAAAACTTGTAAACAAAGAGAAATCATCATTAATCTTGTGTTTCCAAGTAGAACTGTATCTTGGGGTTACCAAGCAAATAGTTGATAAAGTTTCTCTATGAACGTATATGAGCTAATACATGGCCGGGGTGAAGCAATGATAAACCTAGGACTGCTATTTTATGACTATTAATGAAATACAGATCAAGGCAATGATTATTAAAGGTTGCTAATTTATATATCAGAAAGACAATCAGATTTTATGTGCCCCTTGATGGATATACATAACATTATCTATGAAATAATCTTGCCAAAAAACTAAACCCAGTGGTTTTTTACCAGGGAAAATTCTGTGCCATGGGGATATTTGGCAATTTTTGGAGAAATTTATGGTTGGCCCAACAGAAGAAATGCTAGTAGCTCATAATGGGTAAGAGCCAGGGGTACTGTTAAACACCCTATAATGTACAGAAGTCTAAAGCTATCCACATACACACCCCTACCCACTAACAAAGAACTATCTTACCCAAACGCCAATAGTGCTGATGTTGAAAAATCATGCTCTAGGGGATAGGAAAAGCACAGGTGAATAAGTTAAGTAATCCATACAAATACCATTAGCAAAATCCAGACAATAGGAAATTCTACAGGAGTAAGTATTCTATACATTAAACATATGAGAGATGTGAAAATATAAACAAATTAAAATATAAACCAGTACATGGATGTTATAGGTTGAATTGTGTCCCCCAAAAGAATATGTTGAAGACCTAAACTGAAGTACCTCAGAATGTAATCTTATGTGGATATAGGGTTTTTTCATATGTAACTCATTAAGGTGACGTAATAGTGAAGTAGGGTGTGCCCTTAACTCAGTAGGACTGGTGTTCTTACAAGAGGAAAAGAGACACAGTGATATACACAAGGAAACACGCACGTGACAACAGAGGTGGGTTGGGTGATAAAGCCAAGGAGCTCCGAGGATAACGTGCTAAAACCAGAAGCTAAGAGAGCCAAAGAAAGAGTCTCCCCTACAGGTTTCAGAAGGAGCGTGACCCTGTCTACATTTTGATTTCAGACTTCCAGCCTCCAGAACTGTGAGAATAAATTTCTATTGTTTTAAGTCACCCTGTTTCAGGCACTTTTTTTTTCTTTTTTTAGCAGCTCTATGAAACTCATACCTTGGACCTTATTTAGACGCTGATTTTAATACATGAGTACACACACAAACACATATTCATACTCACGTATACCTATCACAAACTTCAAAAACTGAGTGAATTAATTTTAAAAACTTGCTGTTGATTTTTTTTTTAGTTGTAATAAGTTAAAACACATATTCATACTCACGTATACCTATCACAAACTTCAAAAACTGAGTGAATTAATTTTAAAAACTTGCTGTTGATTTTTTTTTTAGTTGTAATAAGTTATGTTTTAAAAAGAATTCTTATAATTTCATGACACCCACTAAAATATTTGCAGATGGTATGATGCAGAATCCAAGATTTGCTTCAAA
The DNA here is from genome assembly GCF_905146905.1 of Nyctereutes procyonoides. Classification (NCBI taxonomy): domain Eukaryota; kingdom Metazoa; phylum Chordata; class Mammalia; order Carnivora; family Canidae; genus Nyctereutes; species Nyctereutes procyonoides. Next base: position 3,668,292 of record NW_026575023.1, on the reverse strand, counting down.
ATAAGCGATATAAGAACAGAAGTTATAGGGTGGTTAGCTATGAAACAAGCATGCTTATGAGTTGAAAATGGGTGATGCATACATAGAGACACATACTCTCCTCTCTACTTTCTTAAAAATATACTTGAAAAGAAATATATTTGAAGTTTTCTTTTATAATCTTAAAGAACAAGAGAAACAGCCAAAAAAATTGAGATGATATCAAAATACCATTTGATAATCCATGATTATGTTATCAGAGCTAAGCAGGAACTGAAAATATCTTCTCTCATGCATCCTAAAGATGAGATCTTTTTATAAAATAACACAATCAAGAAGTTAGAGAGGGAATGTCCTGAACCATGGGAGATAGGTTTATAAAGGTTTAAAGAGGAGGAACGCCTGAGTGGCTCAGTGGTTGAGGGTCTGCCTTTGGCTCAGGGCGTGATCCTGGGGTCCAGGAATTGGCTCAGGACACAATCGAGGATCAAGGCTCACATCAGGCTCCCTGCGAGGAGCCTGCTTCTCCCTCTGCCTGTGTCTCTGCCTCTCTCTCTGTGTCTCTCATGAATAAATAAATAAATAAATAAATAAATAAATAAATAAATAAATAAATAAAATCTTAAAGAAAAGATTTAAAGATACCTTGATGGGAATCAATAAGCATATTTCAATATGTATTCTGCACCATCTTCTGGAATCAGACTGAATTCAAGTCTGGTTCCTAGTAACACTAGGTCCTTTCTGGTTAACAAATTGTTTGAAACTCTTCCAGAACTGCCAAAGAATGAGGAAGGATCACATTTACCAAACCACAGTAAATATTGCTGAACAATTGAATGTAATGTAGCAGAGTGCTTGGTGTAGCGTGTTCTGGCTTGCACAATTCAGCATATTATATAGTCTTAAAATAACATATGACTGGCACGTTTACTTCGAACTTTTCTTTCACATATATTATCTCATTTAAACTGCATGCTCAGCTGGTGGAGTTATTTACTATAACAACCAACTTTTAAGTTGAAAAAGTCAATAAAAATATGAATACTAATTAAATATTACACAGTATTCTTACATTTGAAATTATATTAGTCTTCTGATTTGAAACCAGGTACCTGAACCTTTTCTTCTGCATCTAGATATCAACATCAAGTTTCTTTTAGTGTTTGTTTTTGTGTGTACCACAGAAGACTGCCTTGCCTCCTTTAACGAAAATTATATTGGTTTAATTCTTGAAATAGGAAACAGATTTTCGAAATATAGTATTAAAAATAACCAGGGTTTTGCACAGCATTTAAAAAATAATTACTCCTAGGGTATTTAAAGATTCTGAGCTTCTAAAATTGTTCTATTTCTCAATAATATCAGTAGCTGGCATTTACTCAGTACTGACTGTGCAACTCAGCTACAAATGCTGGCTATATTCTTCCTCACTTAATCTGGATTCCACAGCACTACACTAGGCTAGAATGAGAAAATTCAGGGTGAAGTTACCAGAATCCAAATAGGATAACTGTATAGTGTTGACTGCTAGGAATTGGGGCCATGGATAGAGGGACAGAGCCAACCTCTGGTAACCCTACAGGGAGGGAGTCATGAAAATCAACAGGTAACCCTTACTTTCCTCCTACTTAACCCTGAATATAGGTGTCCTTGCTCCAATGTCAATCTCAGTCTTCTGTTTGTTTGTTGGGGGCTGTAATGGGAATCCAGGCTGGCAGAGCAGGAGCGAGTTAGGGAGCAGGATTCAGGGAGCCCTTACAAAACCAGTAAACCAGTAGCAAGTGCTGTGAAAGGCACAAGCCAAAAAGTAAAATGGACTTGAGGTACTAAGAGCCTCTCATGACCCGCTTGGGCTAGCCCAGTGACGAAGGAAACCGACAAACTCATGTTCCACAGAATTAAATCTGTAAAGCAGAAAAGACCTGAGTTTGAGACCAGCCCAGTCCTCCAGCTCTGGGGTTGTGCAGGTCTGGAAAATCTAAGGAATGTGCCTAATGGTGCTCTATTTCCAGTTCTAAAAAAAAAAGAAAGAAAGAAAGGAAAGAAAGAAAGAAAGAAAGAAAGAAAGAAAGAAAGGGAGGAAGGGAGGAAGGAAAGAAGAAAGAAAGAAAGAAAGAAAGAAAGAAAGAAAGAAAGAAAGAAAGAAAGAAAGAAAGAAAGAAAGAAAGAAAAAGAAAGAAAGAAAGAAACTCCTTTTGTTCCCTTCTTCCTCTTTGAATGGGTACAAATTTAGTTCTCTTTAGTACTGGAAGACATTCCTCCTACCCTTTCTCCCTCTTGGCCAAAGAAAGCACCCACAAAACAGTCAGACCTGGTCTCCCAGGTATTAGGGACAGTTGGATCACTGCTTGGATTATGTTTCAAAGTAGGACAGTAAACGCATTGCATGCATGATTTACCCTCTCCTCCCCCATCCTATTCCCATGTCAGGCCTCTCTGGTTATTACAGAGTTTCATTGATCCCAGCTGCAGCTGTCTGGTGATCTGGTCATTGTCCTCTGGATAGCCATATGATACATTGGGGGCTGAAGCCTGTTTTTCTCGTCTGCTCAACACGATGTCATCATAGGAAAGTGCGAAGAGAATGTGGTCTGTGGTCTCTCTTGTGTCCCTCTCTACCTCTCACTCACTCTTGTATATTCCCCATCTGTGTCTCTTGTTCAAAGGAAAGGAAGAGGCAATAAGGAAGAAGACTCTGTATTACTTATCCATTTCTAAATAAACATTTGTTACTCTTAAAAACAAACAAACAAAAAACAGGGAAAAGATAGCATGTTTAATATATGGTGCTAGATATCTACATGCCAAAGAATGAACCTGGGCATCTATCTTATACCATACACAAAAATCAGCTCAAAATGGATTAAAGACTTGAATATAAGACCCGAACCATAAAACTCCTAGAGGAAAACATAGGGGTAAGTTCCTTGACATTTGTCATGACAATGACTTTTTGGATTTGGCAACAAAAACAAAAACAAGTGGGTCAGCTTGGTGGTCCAATGGTTGAGCCTCTGCCTTTGGCTCAGGGCATGATCCCAGGATCCGGGAATCGAGTTCCACCTCGGGCTCCCTGCGAGGAGCCTGCTTCTCTCTCTGCCCATGTCTCTGCCTCTCTTTCTCTCATGAATAAATAAATAAAATCTCATGAAAAAAAAAAGTGAAACTACATCAAACTAACAAAGCTTCTGTATTGTAAAGGAAACTATCAACAAAATGAAAAAGTAACCTATGGAATGGGAAAATAATATATCTGATCAGGAGTTAACATTCAAAATGTATTTAAAAAAAAAAAAACCCTTACAACGCAAGAGCAGAAAAAAAAGACCAAAAAAAAAAAAAAAACAACCGTCCAATTAAAAATAGGTAGAGGAACTATATTTTTCAAAAGAAGATGCACAAAAGAAGATGCACGTAGCCATCAGGTATATGAAAATGTGTGCAACATCACTGATCATCAGAAAAGCAAGTCAAAACCACAATGAGGTATCTCACCTCATACCTGTTAGAATGACTATTATCAAAAAAGAAATAAAGAACAAGTATTCAGTAGATATGGAGAAAAGGGAACCCTTGTGCAATGTTGGTGGGAATGCAAACTGGTACAGCCACCATTGAAAACACTATGAAGGGGCAGCCTGGGTGGCTCAACAGTTTAGCGCCGCCTGCGGCTCAGGGCGTGATCCTGGAGACCTGGGATCAAGTCCCAAGTCAGGCTCCCTGCATGGATCCTGCTTCTCTGCTTGTGTCTCTGTCTCTCTGTCTCTGTCTCTCTCTGTCTCTCATGAATAAATAAGTAAAATCTTTAGAAAAAAGAAAACAGTATGAAGGTTCCTCAAAAAATTAAGATAATATTACCATATGATCCAGCAAGTCCACTTCTAGTTATTTATCTGAAGAAAATGAAAACATTATCTTGAGAAGATATCTGCACCTCCATGTTCATTGTAGCATTATTTGTAATAGCCAAGATGGAAAAGCAACCAAAGTGCCCATGGATTAATGAATGGATAAAGAAAATATTGGTATGTGTGTGTGTGTGTGTGGTGTGTGTGTATACAATAGAATATTATTCAGCTATAAAAAAAAAAAGAAGAAGAAGAAAGTCCTGCCTTTTACAACATGGTTGGACCTTTGGGACATTATGCTAATTAAAGTAAAATAAGTCAGACAGAGATAGACAAATACTATATGACATCATTTATATGTGGAACCACATTTATATGTGTGAACCACAGGCACCTAGGTGGCTCAGTCAGTTAAGTGTCTGACTCTTGATCTTAGCTCAGGTCTTGATCTCAGGGTCATGAATTCAAGCCCCACAATGGGTTCCACACTAGAAATGGAACCTACTTAAAAATATAGAAAATAAAATTAAATAAATATAAGTAAAATTTAAAATAAAATAAAATAAAAATGTTTAAAGCTGAATTTATAATTATAGTTATATAATATATAGTTCATAATCAACCAGATTGATGGTTGTCAAAAGCAAGGAGTAGGAAGGTAGGCAAAATAAGGATAGGTGGTCAAAAGGTACAAACTTCCAGTCGGAAGATAAAAAAGTCCTGGGAGTGCAATATATATCATGGTGACTATATTTAACAATAGTGTATCGCATTTTTCAAAATTGCTGAGAGAGTAAAGCTTAAAAGTACTCATCACAAGGACAAAATTTGTAACTGTGTGGTAATGGATTTTAACTAAGTGTCCTGCGGTAATTATTTCACAATATATACATATATCAAATCATTATGTTGTACACCTAAAACTAATACAGTATTATATGTCAATTATAGCTCAATTTAAAAAAAAAAAAAGTAAAATCAGCAGAAACAGAAACAGATAAGCCAGAGGCCATGAATAAAAAAAAAAAAAAAAAATCCACAGGGTCAAGACCAGAAGACTAAAATGCTGTTTATGGCATAAAGAGCAGCCAAAGTAAAAAAAACAATCAACACTAACTCCCCATAATGATGACTTGATTCTGGGAGAAGGAAATAAGAAAGGTATTTGCTAGAGATGAGATTAAGTCAGCAAAATCTGTGAAACAATCGGAGCTATTTCTTGTATCTTAAATTATATTCCAGTTGTTTTTTGTGGCACTTGCCTAAAAGGCTGTGCATCGGTACCCTCCGTGCTCTGTATAAGGAATCAAAAACATGCTTCCTAACTGTGACATTTTCTTTCTACTTTTCTTTTATTGACCGTAATTTTATTTGCTTACATTTTTAAAGATTTTATTTGTTTATTCATGAGAGACAGAGAGGGAGAGAGAGAGAGAGGCAGAGAGATAGTCAGAGGGAGAAGCAGGTTCCATGCAGGTAACCTGACGTGGGACTTGATCCCAGAACTCCAGGATCATGCCCTGGGTGGAAGGCAGGCACTAAACCATTGAGCCACCCAGACGTCCCTATTGACCTTAATTTTTAATCAATGTTCTTTAAGTATGTATACCTTGTATAAAGGAAAACTATTTAGTATTTTGTGTGTGTGTGTGTGTGTGTGAGAGAGAGAGAGAGATATCCCTCAGTTTGCCTCAAGTGACCACAGCACGCTCTGTAGTCCCATTACACTTGCTGTTCTCTTTGTGGCTACTTGTGTACATGGCTATCCAAACACATAGTGAGCAGTCATTTATCCTCTTGGCGAGCCGTAATTTATCCTTAAAACCACCATCTTAGTTTTTGAACCAAAATTGGGATGTATATACTTGGAATACCAGAACAGTACAATTCTTTATAAAGTGTTTATGAAAATAAATGGTAAACAATTTTTAAAATTTTTTTAAAATTTTAGAAATGTATGATCCGGGTAGCTCGGGTGGCTTAGCAGTTTAGCGCCACGTTCAGCCCAGGGCGTGATTCTGGAGACCCAGGATCAAGTCCTATGTTGGGCTCCCTGCATGGAGCCTACTTCTCCCTCTGCCTGTGTCTCTGCCTCTCTCTCTCTCTCTGTGTGTGTCTCTCATGAATAAATAAATAAAATCTTAAAAAAAAAAAAAAAGAAATGTATGATGCTTGAGGTACTTGGGTGGCTCAGTTAAGTGTCTGCCTTTGATTCAGGTCATGATCTCAGGGTCCTGGGATAGAGCTCCACATGGGTCTCCCTGCTCAGCAGGGAGTCTGCCTCCCCCTCTCCATCTACCTCTCCCACCACTCATGCTCTCTCTCTCTTTATCTTTCTCAAATAAGTAAATAAAATATTTAAATTAAAAAAAAAAGTGGGGGGGGAACTCCTGGGTGACTCAGCGGTTGAGCATCTGCCTTTGGCTCAGGGCATGATCCTGGGATCCAGAATGGAGTCCCACATGGAGCTCCCTGCATGGAGCCTGCTTCTCCCTCCCTCTCTCTCTCTCTCTCTCTCTCTCTCTCTCTCTGTCTGTCTCTCATGAATAGATAAATAAAATTTTTTTAAAAATCACATTGTTGCAGGGATCCTTGAGCTCAGGATGGTCAAGAAAGAACTCTTGAGACATTTTACGTTGCAACTTAATATATTTAAGTAGCACCGGGACCAGACTGATGTGTAGAAAAGGCTGCGCTTTGCCTATGGGAAGCTGGTGGTTATATACTTAGTGTTCAAGGGGGAGGGCCGGTGCAGGGAGTATTAGATCATAAATGTTTGCTTCAAATTTCTTTCTTTCTTTTTTTAAAGATTTTATTTATTCATTCATGAGAAACACAGAGAGGAGAGAGAGGCAGAGACACAGGCAGAGGGAGAAGCAGGCTCCATATAGGGAGCCCGACGTGGGATTCGACCCCGGGTCTCTAGTAACAGGCCCTGGGCTGAAGGCGGCTCTAAACCGCTGAGCCACCCAGGCTGCTTCAAATTTCTACTTGTAAAATTACTTTTGCAAGAATTTTTCTGCAAGAAATTCAGCTAGGTATTAACTATCAGTGAGATGTACTGTCATGAGACCCTTTAAGAATGTAGCAGCCAGCACGTATTTGATCCTTATCGGAATTATGCAGGCTCTGAGTCAGCTTTCTGGGCTAAAGGTGAACATTTTTTTTTCTTTTTGCTTCTATTGCTCACAACATTGTCAAAATTAAGATTTAATGACATACGACTACATTTCTAATTTCTTTTACTGGCTCAATTTACTTCCCACTGATTTATAACTTATCGGTCATTACTTATGCCAAACACTATCTTCTTAAAGGGCCTCTATGTCTTTAAGAACAAACATTCAAATTCATGGAATAAGTTCGAGTTCAACCGGGTTGTAAGAAAAATTACACATGATTTCTTAACTCTAAGAACTAAAAAGACTTCCCGTCTGCTGTTAACCTTAAAACGCTGTTCTACCCAGTTTCCCTCAAAAGCGTTTTTTAGGAGTAATGCAGTTAATCATCTAGCCTGTCCTTCAATATTCAAACAAATTTGGCTCAAATTCACATAAATGGCATAAATCCTGCATATCTCCTGCTTCCAATTGTTCAGCTAATTCTTGGGAAGAGATGGAAGGTTGGTGGATGGCTTCCATTTGGTGTTTTTTTTTTTTTCTTCTGAACAGTTAATCTACTGGCCTTCCGCTTGTTGTCCCCATTCTTTATAAGAGGGTAAGGGAATAGGACAGAAATGTTTTTCCCTCTCAAATAAATTACATTATCCCTACCTGTATCAAATTAATCAACCAAGGAGGCCATTGGATTGAGGTGGCTCTAAACATCCTGCTGACCCATGTAAGCAAACCAAACCCTCAGCTTGTAAATGCCTCAATGTTACTACATCAAAAGGTAAAGACAAACAACAGCTAACTAGGCTTTAAGCTATAGCCAATCAATAATTTCCTTACTGTGATGAGCACTGGGGATTACGTACAACTGATGAGATATTGAAAAGTACATCTGGAACTAATGATCTACTCTGTTGACTAATTGAATTAAAGTAAAAAAATAATCTCGTTACCTTACTTCAGCTTTTTCTTTATAAAAGTCACTTTCCAGCTCTTGTGGGTGGAACACCCTAACTATTTCTGGTTTGGCACCACCCAATTTGAATTGGTTTTTACTCAGCTAAACTCAAAATTTTTAATATGCCTCAGTTTATCTTTTTAACAGCACACAGAAGCACAGTCCATTTTAGTTTTAAATACATTTTCTTTTTTAAAAATATTTTATTTATTTGAGAGAAAGAGAGCAGGAAAGGGACTAGGAGGGGGAGGGGGTGATGAGGGGGGAGGGGAAGAGGGACAAGCAGACTCCCTGCTGAGTGGGGAGCCAGACCTCCGCTGGATCCCAGGACCCTGAGATCATGACCTGAGCCAACATCAGACATTAACCAACTGAGCCACCCAGGTGTCCCAAGTTTTAAATATGTTTTCTACCTCCATTCTATAAGATAACACAGTCATCATATTTTTATTTGAAAAACTTATAAACCTGAGACCACGCCAATATGATCTGTATATGTTTATAGACACTTTTAGAATAAAGACTATGCAATGCTGATCAAAGGTAGTCAGTCATTCAGAGGAAGGACTACAAGACGGTTCTTTTTTATTTTATTTTATTTTTTTAAGATTTTATATATTTGTTTATGAGAGACACAGAGAGAGAGGCAGAGACATCAGCAGGAGGGAGAAGCAGGCTCCCTGTGGGGAGTCCCATGCAGGACTTGATCCCTGGGATCATGAACTGAGCCAAAGGCAGAGGCTCAACCGCTGAGCCACCCAGGCATCCCACAATGTGATTTTTAAATTGATGTGTCATATTCCATCATACAAGATGAGTTATTGGACATGGTGTTCACTTGCAGACTGTCATACCTAATTTAAGCAAAATTTAATAATTTAAGCAAAAAAGTGTGAGATGACTTAAACTCTTTGGAATGGCAGGAACTAAGTGAACTTGTGATAACTTCCACTTGCCTGCTAATTCCCTGTTCTGGAGGCAGCACTGCCTCTGGGATGTCATCAAATCACAAAGTGGTGACCAGCAGAACCACGCGAGCTCCCCTGGATTTGCAGGACCAAAAACAGCCACTGCCATGAGTCCTGCCTCCATGGACCTGGTGTCCAAACCTACCCAGGACCCTAACAGTGAAGCCATGTGGGAAATGCAGTCTTTACCTTCCAACCTCAAAGGCACAGGACTATCAGAGGTATTAGAAGTAGACTAATATGGAAAGTGGAACATTGAATCATAATTTATTTAACCATTCTTTGAATTTTGACTTTAGATTGATACATATTTTCCCTCTGATAAATAAATTCCTGTAAGTGAAATCTCTGAGCCAAACAATATGAATTCTGTTCAAGTTTTTTATAATTGTTGCAAATTTGCCCTGTTGGAAACTTATACCAGTTTATACTCTTTATATCTGTCTTTGTTCCATATTGTCAATCATGATAAATGCATTTGTACTTTTCTTTCTTCTTTTTTTTTAAAAAAAAAGATTTATTTATTTGAGAGAGAGAGAGAGAGAGCCTTAAGGGTAGAGTCAGGGGGAGGGGTAAAGGGTAAGGGAGATACTCTCAAGGGGACTCCCTGCTAAGCTTGGAGCCTGGGGGCTTAGCCGATTTAGCCACCCAGGTGCCCTACTTTTGTACTTTAAAAAAGGAAAATGACACAGGACACCTGGGTGGTTGAGTTGGCTCAGCATCTGACACTTGAGTTTTGGTCAGGTCATGATCTCAGGGTCAGGAGATTGAGCCCCTCTAAGGCTCTGCACTGAATATGGAGCCTGCTTGACATTCTCTCTCTCCCTTGCTCTGCCCCATCCCCTACCCTCCCATTCTCTCTCTCTCTCAAAAAAAAAAAAAAAGAAAAGAAAAGAAAAGAAAAGAAAAGAAAAGAAAAAAGAAAATGATACATCATTTAAAAACTAAGAATTTCAGGGGCTTCTGGCTGGCTCAGTAGATGGAGCATGTGACTCTTGATCTTGAGGTCATGAGTTGGAGCCCCACATTTAGGGTAGAGTTTACTTAAAAAAACACACACACAAAATAACAACAACAAAAAAAAAACCTTAAGAATTTCTTTTGCTAGTGAGTTTGAACATTTTAATTCTTACATAGGTGAATTACAGTCAAGTCTTCACCCATTACCCCAATATTTCTCAACGATGCCTTTATTCATTATCTCAAATGATAAGAAATGTAACGTTTGTTTTGTTCATCCATGCACACGTATTGCTAGTTAAATAAGTGACTTAAAATCTAGTGGCCTCTTACTATAGCCTGTACTGATAGACAGACAATCCTTTGTATGTCTTTCAAATAAATATTTAAGGAAAAGTTCTTCTTCTACTGTCCTAAAATTAAACTTAGGTAAGCCTGTAGGCTTTAACTTAAAATAAGGTTATGTAACTTGGTTATGATGCAGCCACTTCAATTTTGGTGCAAATGCTAGACTTGAATTGTATTGGAATATCTATCAGTATAGTTTTATGAGGTCTGTGGGTTACTTGTAAATGGGTCCAGCCTCTGAATGTCTTGCCACTCACAGTAAGAGCTCTGGAGGGAGAGAAGCTCTATAAGAAAGAGCTCTTTGATTCAGGGGGGTCTGAAAGGCCCAAACAGACAGCTGTCATTCCATCTGCTGCAATCTGCTAAGGGAATCACTATCCTTTCCTTATTAATGTGGCTGGATGAATTCTGGGGAGCCCTTAGATTTTCAGGACAACAGTTGATACATCTTTTTCTTCTACCAGGTGGCAAGTTCAGCATCTAGACTGAAATGTTAAGAGAGATTGATGGATAGATGGACCGACTGATTGATTACTTGCTATTACTGGAGCCAACAATTCTTCCTTTTCTTCCCAAACAAATATAGAGAGATTTAGAGGAGGAATTAAAAAGAAGCCTTGTTTTATTCATACTTAATGAGTTAGAGGGGAAAGAACTTTTCTAAATTTACCTTTGAAACCAGAATATTAACCTTTTGCTAGATTAAGGCAAGGCCTCAAACATAAGCAGTACCCTAAAAAGCTATCTTTAAAGGCTGACTTGTTATGAGACTGTACACTGTCATCACTCTCCATCTAGTGGCAAGATAGGCTAATTGAAAGCAAGTTCCTAGGAAGAAATATTCTGACCCTTGAATATTAGACCCAAATATTTTAAAAGAGAACAGTAAGTACTGTAGTGTCAAATAAAGCTCATCACTGTTTCGTTAAATTCTGATATAAAAACTCTATGTAAAATAATCCATGGGACACCTGAGTGGCTCAGTGGTTGAGTGTCTGCCTTCGGCTCAAGGTGGGATCCTGGAGTCCTGGGATCGGTCCTGCATCAGGCTCCCGGCATGGAGCCTGCTTCTCCTCCCTCTGCCTATGTCTCTACCTCTCTCTGTGTTTCTCGTGAATAAGAAATAAAATCTTCAAAAATAAATAAAATAATCCATGATTATAATTTGATATTATGTCAGGTCATCTAATTTGGAAAGAAAAAGCATATCCTTACTGGATGACAAACAATATTCATAACTGCAGGTTTTTCTTGAAAGTATTTTAACTTTTAACATCTTAAACATTTTGTAATATTTTTTGTTTAAAGATTTTGTTTATTTATTTATTCATGAGAGATACAGGGAGAAGCAGAGACACAGGCAGAGGGCTCCCTGCGGGAGCCCTATGCAGAACTTGATCCCAGGACTCCAGGATCATGCCTTGAGCCGAAGGTAGACACTCAACCACTGAGTCACCCAGGCATCCTAATATTTTGTAACCTTAAAAATCATATTGTTCATGATAAAATGTGAATGATCTTTTAATTGTTACAGGGAGAAGATTTCAAAAATATGTTACCAACCAATTTAGAACAGATCAGCATCAGAACTGGGTCATTGCCAGCAATTGCACTGCTGGGGATTTACCCCAAAGATACAGATGCAATGAAACGCCTGGACACCTGCACCCCAATGTTTCTAGCAGCAATGTCCACAATAGCCAAACTGTGGAAGGAGCCTCGGTGTCCATCAAACGATGATGGATAAAGAAGATGTGGTCTATGTATACAATGGAATATTCCTCAGCCATTAGAAACAACAGATACCCACCATTTGCTTCGCTGTGGATGGAACTGGAGGGTATTATGCTGAGCGAAATAAATCAGTCGGAGAAGGACAAACATTATATAGTCTCTTTCATTTGGGGAATATAAAAAATAATGAAAGGGAATAAAGGGGAAAGGAGAAAAATAAGTGGGAAATATCAGAAAGGGAGACAGAACATGAAAGACTCCTAACTCTGGGAAACTAACTAGGGGTGGTGGAAGGGGAGGTGGGCGGGTTGGGGGTGACTGGGTGGCGGGCACTGAGGGGGGGACTTGACGGGATGAGCACTGGGTGTTATTCTGTATGTTGACAAATTGAACACCAATAAAAATAAATTTATTTAAAAAAAGGAACTGGGTCATTGGGCAGAGAATTTTGGTATAAAAACTTTGCATTCTAAAGATATTAATCAGGATTATGATGATACATATAACTAGCAAAGAGAGATGATCGTCCCAAGTTAGGCTGTCATTCAGCATTGCGCCTGTATCAGATAGTTACACAGGCATCAATCTGTTCCAGTATGTTCAACATTCTATTAAGATTAGTTGTTGTCCATGCTATCTAGTTATTAAATCATTTAGATGTTACTCCAAACTGCAGACTGGACCCAAGCCTGGTAGATCTCAGCAGAGCCACAACTTTCAGCAGACCAGTCTGCACGCCCATGTTGTCATTGAGTTGTGCAGTTGTTTATTATGCAGCAAATAACATTCATTTGTCATGCATTCTTTTATTCATCCCTCATTTGATATACATTGAGCATCTATGTGCTAGGCATTGCTATACAAATCCAGAGCTGGTTTTTCTTTTAAAAGATTAATTAGATAACTTTGTGACAAAACCAACCAGGAAAGGAAAGAAGATGCAAATAAATAACAGCATCCATAAAGTTTGCATTCTACTGTCAAAACAGAAGATACAAAAATAAAATACCCTAGTCCTCATATCCCAGGCTCATCCCAGGGCATGATCCCAGGGCCCTTGGGATGGAGCCCCACATCGGGCTCCTTGTGTGGAACCTGCTTCTCCCTCTGCCCCTCTGCCTGTGTCTCTGCCTCTCTCTCTCTCTCTGTCTCTTTAAATAAATAAATAAATAAATAAATAAATAAATAAATAAATAAAATCTTTGAAAAAATAATTCCATTTTGTGAATTTAATAGTCTAAAAATAATAATACACAGTGGAGCCTGGGATATGAGGACTAGGGTATTTTGAGAAAGAATATGAAAATCAGTGCTGAGGATGAGCATATTTAATTTTTAGGCCTCTGATGATCCCCTGCTCTTAAATACTGTCTAGGGTTAGAAGAAAATAATATCATAGTAGCTATATTTTAATTCTACTTTTTAATTCAGCAAGTGATAATAACAGGATTAGCTATAAAATTGATGTTAATCGATGCATCTATTTATATTAGTAAACATAAATGTAGAAAAAAAGAAATGATATACCATGTTCATTAAAATCCTCATGTTTTACCATGGCAAATATAGTGGGGTTTTTTTCAAGTGGAATTTCCTTTGCAATTATCTTGTTGGTATAAGTGAAACTAAATATTGCATTAATAGATTTTAATATGCTAAAAAAAGATTTTAATATGCTGTCACTAGGAAGCATTTCAGTTGAAGCTATTATTTTATCTTTCTTTAATCATCATTAATGACCTTGAAAGAGGATTATCATTGGAGCTCTGTGCCTGCCAAAATTATTTGTATTGCACTTACTCTGTGTTCTATATCTTTATTGTATTGTTTCCTTTGAACAAACACAAAAGAAATAGAAGGCAATTGAATATGCAGCATAGTCTATTAGAGGAAATGGTTGAAATAATATTTTCTTAACTGTTGAATGTAAAAATTAAGAGGATATTATGCTCCCATATAGAATATTTAACTATAGTAAGTGTGTTTTAATATCACCAATTGCTCCTTTACCGACGGTGTAGTGACTGTTCATCATGGGTAAAAATGCTAAATTGGCACCTAGGGGACTCTAAAGAATGTCTTTAGTCACTGATTAAAGTGCTTCAAAAAGTTTTTAAAAAGAGTGAGCTTGTTGTGGGGGATGAAGAAATGTAGACATCACTATTTGAGAAAGAAAACGCTTATTATATCATTCAGTGAGATTACAATTCTGTTGTCATCTGTTTCATCTTCTAGCTAGTGAACAAGGTTAGGTTAGTTATTTCTTTGATTAGGTGGATTGAGAAGGAATAGATTCAGAAATATTACCTACTGAATGAAACATTATTGTAAATTGGTTTGTAGTTGCTCTGTAAAGGGTGATTCTGCTGCTGCTTCTCTATTTTCAGCATAATTATATTTATTCTTTCTGGCTATTTCATGGGCATTTTTATACATATTGCATTTTGAAATGATTTTACATTTGCAGAAATGATTATTTTGAAATCCCAAGACAGATGAACCAACTAACCCTTTCAGACCTGATCATGTTGGAACTACAAGCTTTTGCTTATTTTACCTTGTGTTTGCCTGCTGGATGCTGATTGTTATTACCTGTTCCTTATGATTTGTTTCCCGAAGAAGTAGGACTTGTGAGACTTGGTGCTACCTCCCATTTCGATCCGTCCTTCTGGGTCAGGCTCTGTCACAAACTCCCAAGTCCATTGCCACAATAAACAAAGTAACTAAAAATGACCTACAGTATTTTTTTTTTTAAGATTTTATTTATTTATTCATGAGACACATAGAGAGAGAGGCAGAGACACAGGCAGAAGGAGAAGCAGGCTCCATGCAGGGAGACTGACGTGGGACTCAATCCCAGGTCTCCAGGATCACACCCTGGGCTGAAGGCGGCGCTAAACCACTGAGCCACCCAGACTGCCCTGCAGTGCCTTCTTTTAGAAGCACATTCAACTCACTGAATGTTAATTACTAATTTAGCTCTGGGAGAGGGACATTTCCTTTGTTCTCTGCGGAAGAAGTACTCTTCAGAGATCCACAGTTCTTTTATATCATAATGTAGAAAAAGTAAGAAGTTCTTTAATGAAACACGTGAAATTCCAAAGTTTCTATTTACAGTAGAAGACAAACAACATTAATTTTTATTTTGCTTGCTTTTTTTTCTCCTAAGTGGTTTGATATGATTCCATATAAACAAAGGCAATTCTTCTGCTCTATCAGGAACTACAGCTTCACTGATTAAATCATAGAACTCATTCACATATGCTGTATTTTTTAACTTTGGAGTTGCTATCAACTAATCTTCATCAAAAGCTATTGGTTAAAAATAATATTGTACATAGGAAGTAAAATTTTGAGGCCCTTATATGTTTGAATAGATTAAGGTAATGTTGAAATTAGATGGATGCATCAATGTAAGTCTATAAAAATATCTCTAGAATCTATTAGTATAGTCTGGATATTAAAATTATTGCAGTAATATCAGGATCTTCAATTTCTGAGAGCTTTCCAATTCATAAAATACTTTCATATACAGCTTTTTAGAGGTAGGAACTATTTCATTTACTTTTACCCCTTGAACCCGGAAATTGCTAGATATAGACCAACAAGTATCTGAAGTAAATATTTATCTTTTGTTGTTCTCTTTGCCTTGAGCACAAATTCCCTTTTTGTATTTGTGGAATTCTTTGACAGACGCCCTACAGCCCATGTATACTTATACCATCTTCCTTACCAGCTAGGGCACAGGAACATGATCTGGACTCAACTAATTAGCTGCATCTGTTTGACTTTGCACAGGGAGCTGGTGATATAAGAGAGCAGGAGTGGTGAAGAATCTACCCCGATAGTGGCAGCAGTACATAAGCAACACCTGTTCCATGGCACTGGTGGAAAAAGAACGGGTGTGGTATATGGTGCCCAGTGCCAGGGGTGGGTGGCTGTGCAAGTAGTGGAATCCAAGGATCACCAATGGTAACAACAGTACCCTCATGGCCCCAGGTCCATGGTCTCAGTGGTGGGCTGTTGCCTAGTATCCTCTGTACACTCCCCATTTCAGAATGTGGTTCTCTTCCTTTCCTGGCAATTCTCTTCTTCTTCTTCTTTTTTTTTTTTTTTTTTTTTTGGCAATTCTCTTCATTACATAAAATCCTTTCAATAAAGCGCTTTTTTTTTTTTTTGTAAAGCTAGGTTTTATGAATAGTGTTTAGATATTAGGAAACAAAAACTAAGAGACATTAATTAACTTGGCTGAGATCAGACATTTAGTAAGAACTAAGAGTCAGGATGCAAATACAAACTGTTCTAAATCTGGGGCTTTTTCTCACTATCACACTGTGGCAAAGATGGATTGCCTATATACTGAGCAATACTTTTTCATTTTACTAAGCACACAGGAAACTTACATTTCACAGCTTCTTTTGTCATCAGCATGGGGCCAAGTGACTGGTTTATAGACAATGAGTTAAGGTGCTGTTTGCCACTTCCAGTGCTAGCCACTAAAAATGTCTCCTCAATCTTGTATATACTCTCTAAAGGATTTTTTCCCCTGGTATGTAAGGAAAACCCCGTTTCTTCCCTTTCGTATGTTTCTTTTTTATGAGTCTCCTTTATTATTCACATAGAATGATTCACTTCTGACACTCTGGTCACCAAATGTGTGGAGTTCCCAATACCAGGCAAATTCTCTGCAACACCAGTTAAGTGTCTTACAATTTAACTCAGTCCTGACTCTATCTGTATGGAGACTGCATCAGATCCCACAGGCTAAGGGCTCAGGCCCGTAAGACTGCCCCTCCCACCCCACATGCCCCTTCAGATACAGGTTGCAAGCCCAGGTTACTACCTGTGCTTCTGACCAACTGACTATAGATCAGAGGTCCCAACACCCCTCTCCTTGGGTTTGATTAATTTGCTAGTGTGGTTCACAGAACTCAGAGATACACTTCCTTATGTTTATCAGTTTATTAAAGGATATGATAAAGGGTATAGAAAAAAAAGTCAGATAAAGAGAGACATAGGGTGAGGGGTGAGAATGTCTGAGCACAGGAACTTCTGTCCCCATAGAGTTGGAGTATATCATTCCCCCATGTAGTTTTTGCCAGCCTGGAAGCTTTCTGAACCCTACACTATTAGGATTTTATGGAGGCTTCCTCACATGGGCATGACCAATTATTAACTCCATATCCAGGCCCTCTCCCCTCTCTAAAGATGGCAAGGGGATGTGAGAGGGGCTGGAACTGAAAGTTCTAAGCTTCTAATAATCATGGGTTAGTCTTCCCTGTGATCAGCCACCATCCAGAAGCCGTGTAGGAATCCATCCAGAGTTGCCTCATTAGAACAAAAAATATTCCTAGTGAAGTTTTAATCACTTAGGAATTTATTTGGGTTTTAGGAGCCCTTTGTCAGAGATGGGGTCAAAGACCAATATTAGAATAAGAGTTGCTCCTGGTATTCTTACCACTTAGGAAATTACAAGGGTTCTAGGAGCTCTTTGCCAGGAACTGGGGGCAGAGTCCAATATACGTATTTTCTATTATCTCACATTACCTTTCTGTTCAAGGTTAAAAATGTGATGGAAAAGTGTGACGAAGGAAGGAATCCAAAACTGACTCTTCATTTGGAGTAGAGTCGCCTGAAAAAGCTCCTTGCGCCACATTATGAACTGGAGACAAACTTTTGTTGTATTATGCTCCTCTGATTTGAAGGTTTATTGTTAAAGCTGCTAGTGATCTTTACTCCTTTTAGCACAGTAATTGGTAACAGAAGTGAGGTACTGCCATAACAAAAACCTAAAATATGTGGCATTAGTTCAGCTATTGGCTCTGGAGAGTGAAGTAATAGTTAATGGATAGCTGCATTATATGGTGGCAATATTTTCAGTATATTTGTTACCTGCTTTTCTTTACAATGCAGACCATGTACCAATTGATCTTGTAAATGCTACAGAAAAGAGTTTGGAAAACCAAATGTTAGCAGTGGTTTTTTTTTTTGTTTGTTTGTTTTTGTTTTTTTTAGGACTATTTGCTCATTTGGCAAAGTATTATTAAAAAAAGAATTGAGAGAGAGAGAGAATAGAAATTTAGGGCCTTGCAAGCTTAAGAGCCCTAATGTCTAAACCCTAAACAATCAGAGATAGATTTACTAAAAGCTAAGAATGAAGAAAGTTAAGTACAACCTGATGATTGGATAAAGGTACTCATGGAAAGGATCAGATTATGAGTATGACCTTAATTTGCTTAAGATAGATTTCAAGGTAGCTGCCATTAAGTAAAAAGGAAATCATAGGGTGAAGCCACAACACAAATCAGACTGCAGAATCATGTCTAGAAAAAGACTATTGGTGTGGCTACTGGCATATGGAATTAATTGGACACAGATCTTAAACCACTAAATTTTTGAAGAAATGATTCTACCAATGAAACTAAGAAAGTACAATAAAAAAACCATCTGTGATATTGGGATTTAAAACAACTTGCAGAACCCCAACCATGCAGGAGTAGGTAGGCTTTTCAATCTATATATCCCCTTCAATCTATACAAAACCCACACCAGATTTAGTCAAGGAAAATAATGGACAAGGAAGAGCCTTCCAGAGATTGAGGACACTGGTTAATGAAGTTCTCCCCAGAAAAGATAATTGAGCCTAATCAAGGTTTTCCCCTGCCCAGGGGCAGTGTCTGCCCAGTGGGATTTCAAAATTGGTTAGAACCAGTGACTGCTGTGTTTCTTATTCTTCTAAATGGAAGTGTTAATTGTGCTTATCTTATCCCTACTCCATCTTTATAATTAGATATCTGTTAGGGTGAGGATCACTTCCTTGTCTTTCTAGTTCTTAGGTCTCCAGAGCCTGGGGCTTCACATCTTGATCAGATGGAAAGGACTACATGGCAACTGGAGAGCCTGGATTTTGAGTTGATGCAGTTAGTGATTGAAGGTTTTGGGTTGGTGATGGAAGTGACTGTGTTTTATGTGTGGGAGGATGAATAAAGGGATAATAAGCAGCC
This sequence comes from Nyctereutes procyonoides, assembly GCF_905146905.1. Lineage (NCBI taxonomy): Eukaryota > Metazoa > Chordata > Mammalia > Carnivora > Canidae > Nyctereutes > Nyctereutes procyonoides. Next base: position 3,649,377 of record NW_026575023.1, on the reverse strand, counting down.
AGAAGGGAGGACTGGCTAGATGCTCATTAATCTTACTGCCTTTTTGGAGGCATATGGCAGTGCTATGGTTCCCAGTGTCTCTTGAAGTTACATCAGCTAGATTGCAGTTATATGAAATGGTAAATAGGATATAGACAGAAGCCATTTGTGTCACTTCCCAGACGTGGCTTCTTAAAGGTCCTTCACTATTGTCCTATGGATAAACTGAGCATGGGACTTCCCTGAGTCAACAATTTTAAGAGGGCTATTGAAGGGAACTGCCAGACTAACTATGGACTGTGACTTTGTCAGGTCACTAACATTTGGAGATGACTCATAATCAAAGATATGGTTTGGAAGAAATTATGTAAGCCCATTAAATAAATTTGAATATATATACTTAATAATTATTATACATCTGAATTTTATCTGTTGACAGGTTGAAAAAGAAGGAAACATATAAAAGGGAATTTTTAGGTCCCCTGGAATATAGCTGAGCATAGTCCGAGCATAAATAGGATCACTAGCAAAGAAATTGCTAGAAAAATGAAAATGAATTGTTAGCTCTTCAAAACAATAAAAACCAGAAACAAATAAGGGGAAGACAAAAACTGGTGTTAGATAGTGATTACCAAGTCTGGAAACGGGCTGAAAGAGGGAATCAGGGAGTCATGTAAGTGACTTGAAAAAATTTCACAGAGGGAAAGGGGAAAGTTTCAGAGTCCAGTGGATAGGAATTATGTGTTAACCTGTAACTGTCTTACTCAAGAAATAGCCTCTGTGCCAAGGAGAATAAAAAGCTCAAAATTGCTCATCTCAGACACTAATGTCTATGACCTTCCAAGGAAAAAGTTTAGTCAGTGCATAAGATGGTAGAAATTTGGTTTGAAGAGAAGTGAATTATTGCAGTTTGTAAAGGAGAAATAATTACTTTTTAAAAGGGGATTCAGATTTGCTGACTTTTTAACCTTTAAGAGATCCCATCTTTACAAATAAATCCCATTTACATTTTATATTTTGCAACACTTGCTACTCTTCCCTTTAATAGTTATCCTTTCCAAAAGGGGATAGATTTATTCCTTTATCTACACTTACTTACCATTTCCAGTATGCAGAACATTCAAAGTACGATGTATACTGTGAGTGTTAAAAGCATAAAGATTCTAGTCTTTAAAGAGTTTGTAATTTTTTTTTTAAGATTTTATTTATTTATTCATGAGAAACAGAGAGAGGTAGAGACACAAGCAGAGGGAGGAGCAGTCTCCATGCAGGGATCCCGATGCGGGACTCGATCCCAGGTCTCCAGGATCATGCCCTGGGCCCAAGGCGGTGCTAAACCGCTGAGTCACCCAGGCTGCCCTTCATTTCTTTCTTTTTTTTTTTTAATATTTTATTTATTTATTCATGAGAGACACACAGAGAGAGCAGAGACATAGGCAGGCTCCCTGCTGGGAGCCTGAGGGGGGGGCGAGGGGGACTGGATCAGGACCTGAGCCAAAGGCAGGTGCCCAACCACTGAGCCACCGAAGCACCCTGTAATTCATTTCAACAAAAACCATTAAGCTCCTACACTGTGTACTCAGCAGTGGGAATATCAAGATGAGTAAGTTACGACCCTTACACCTCAGTTCTTAAGGATGACTAGTACATTCCACTCAATTCTAATATGTGGGTTTTTCCACACACCACTGAGCAGTTCTCTGACACCAGCTGGGTGTCCTATAATTCAACTTAATTCTGACACTATCTACTCAGAGATAGCATCAGATTCCGCAGGTTAAGAGCTCAGTCCCACAAGACTGCCTTTCGCTTCAGATGCCAATCACAAGTCCATGTTGTTTCCTGTGCTTCTGACTGGGTATAAATCAGAGATTCCCATGATCTTCTCTTTAGATTTGATTATTTGCTAGAGCTGCTCACCAAACTCAGGAAACCAATTTAGCCACTAGACTAGTGGTTTATTATTAAGGATAATAGTCAGAAGAAGATATACCTAGGGCGAGGTCCTAAACAAAGTAGCTTCTATCCCTGTGGAGTTTGGAGCCAGGCTTACTGGTTCAGCAATATGGAAGCTCTCTAAACTCATTAAATTCCTAGCCATTGGTGATTGGACTTAATCTTCAGCTCCTCTGCAGTTTGTGAAAGTCAGGAGGAAGGACTGAAGGGTCCAAACCTCTCATCAGTTGGGTGGTTCCCTTGACAACCAGCCCCAGCTTTAGGCTACTTAAGGGCTTCCCAAAAGTCACTTCATTGACATAATAGAAGACACCTTTTTGGCTCTCATCATTTAGGAAATTCCAAGAGTTTTAGGATCTCTGTGCCAGGAACAGGAAGAACAACAAAGATACACTTATTATAAATCACATCACAATGACCTAAGCATGTAAAGATACTGTTATAGGGCAGCCCGGGTGGCTCAGCTGTTTAGAGCCACCTTCAGCTCGGGGCACGATCCTGGAGACCCGGGATCGAGTCCCATGTCAGGCTCCCTGCCTGGAGCCCGTTTCTCCCTCTGTCTGTGTCTCTGCCTCTCTCTCTCTCTGTGTCTCTCATGAATAAATAAATAAAATTAAAAAAAAAATTAGAACCTTACTTATAAAGTTAATTTGAAGTTAAAATGAGTTAATATAGTAAAAGAACCTAAAATAATGCTTAGCACATAGTAAGCACTGTATGTACCAGCTATGATTATAATAAAATAATCTATGATATACTCTGGGAACAAGGAGAAGGAAAAATCTAATTTAGTCTTCAGGGAGGAACCTCCAAAGAGCTGGGCTTTGCAGACCAAGGGGGAGAGACAGGTATTAAATCATATTTAAGGAAGTTTACAGACTGTATCAGTTTTTAAAGGGTGAAGTCTGGATAGATCCTGGTCTGGATGAATCCTTTAGCATAAACTCATCATTCAAAAGATGACTCCATGCCAAATGCATTTTCTACCTGTTAGGGTCTTATATAGTTACATCTGACTAGAAGAAACTATTCTATCCAGCTTAATGATTATGACTCCGTCTGTAAAGCCAGTTTCTTTTTCACTCTTCCTTTTCTTAGACTGCATTCACCATAGTTACACAGTTTAAATCCCATTCAGAGCAAAGAAAAGGATTAACTCACACTTTAGAAATTTCCTCTGCATGTTACTGCAGTGGGAAACAAAGGCAGAAGGAAATGTAGATGACATTAAATTTCCTTATAAGCTTCAGTCCAATGACAAATACTTGAGGCAGGTAGAGTATAACGTTTCTCCAGGAAACTCCTAAATGTCCTAAGTTTAATGCTTTACTAGTGGGAAACACAACCTTGGCTTGATGATAGCTAGCGCCCCAGGATCCTGAGTCCTCTTTAACATATGAAAGTCCTTTTGGAAACTTCCCTGTTTTTACTTCCCAACTCCAAGATTTGTAATCAGTCACCCCTCACATTTATGATGCTGTTCTTTCTGCCCACGAGTCCTGTCTTTGTGCTTTAATAAAACCACCTTTTTTGCACTGAAGATGTCTCGAGAATTCTTTCTTGGCCATTGGCCCCAAGCCCCACCACTGCTTCAAACCGCATCATTATTAGTTCTAAAACTTGCTCAACCTAGTAATAACAACTAGTGACTCCTCACCTGAGGGTTTCATGGTGTTGTCTTAGAAATGAGTCAATGACATTAGCTCCAATGGCAGGAGAAAAGATGTCTAATTCACAACACACTTTCTATAGACTGTTTTACATAAAATAATAGAAAAGACCAAACAGCATCTAAGAAGTCTTTCCCAAGTAAGAATGAAAGCATTTGCCAATCCGCTGAAAAATGATGACCTCTTTTCTATATAAATGAGATACTTTGCTTCCTAAATATGAAAAACTGTTAATTTTTTTTAAAAGATCCTATTTATTTATTTGAGAGAAAGTGAGTAGGGGGCAGGGAGCAGAGGGAGAGGGACCAGCAGACTCCCTGCTGAGTGGGACACAGGCCTGGACTTGGGACTTGATCCCACCATCCTGAGATCCTGACCTGAGCAGAAATCAAGAGTCAGATGTGTAATTGACTGAGCCACCCAAGCCCCCAATAAACTATTAATTTTTCAATTTCATTTCCAGAGACTTTCAAATTTTCAGGCTTTACTATGCATGTACAGCATTTAGAAGGCTAAAAACAAAGAGAGGAAAGCCAAAGAGGAACACCAGTCTTTAGCATCTGCCTCAGGGCTTTGCAACCAAAGCACCAAGCCGCTCCTTTCTGAGGTGACTACACCCTCTCTTCTCTAGGCATTTGAATCTCTCCTGTATATGTGCAAGCATTTGTCTCTCTGACAAAGTTTCATGCCAGGGAATTTCTAGATAGGGATCTCTGAGTTAAAATTCCAAGTTATATGCATCCACCCATCCTTATATTATAATTACTCTCTTGGTGCTTTTAAAGAATAACTACATACATCAAGAGTTTCCCAACTGCTTCAGAGAGTGGTAAGATTAGTGTGCAAACTCCAAGAGAAATTATGCAGGTGACCACAGTTATTAATGTGAACTTTGTTAAAATATTTGAATGCTGTCATGCTGGGACCAAGATGCCAGATTTGAAGATTTTATCAACAAGGCTGTTGACTCAGCACTTGAGAACTAAAATAAAGGGATGTGTAAGTGTTATTTTCTCTTAGCTGCATGCTGCCTGCTTTGGGATTTTTCCCTCACAAAGAACATCATGCAGTATTTTGGGGTAACAATAAGAAATTTTTCCTGTAAGACCACAGCTAAAGTTACGACCTGGTAGCTGTTTTGCTATGTCTTTACATGATGACTAGTCATCAACAATTTTTTCTCTATTTTCACTTTGATCAAATATTTTTCAGAATGAAATTAGAAGACAGGAGTTTCCTGCATATCCATAAATTCATTTATTGTGAAACAATATATAACATCATAGACTATTAGATTTGAGAAAAACCATAGATATGTTGATTTTACTAATGATTTTACTATTTGGTCCAGGAAATGAAATGCTTGCACATCCTGCTCGTGTAGGGCCTGCCTGCACATTTCCTTAAGTTATGCCTACACCCTTTACCTCAATTTCTTTTTTTTTTTTAAAGATTTTATTTGTTTATTCATGAGACACACACACACACACACACACACACACACACACAGAGAGATAGAGAGAGAGAGAGAGGCAGAGACACAGGCAGAGGGAGAAGCAGGCTCCATGCAGGGAGCCTGATGTGGGACTCGATCCCAGGACTGGATCTCAGGACCCCAGGATCACACCCTAGGCCGAAGGCAGGTGCTAAACCGCTGAGCCCCCAGGGATCCCCTTTACCTCAATTTCTAACTCAAATTGAGTAAGGGACAGGCTGGGTTAGGTAGGGAAAAATAGGAAGGAGGGCCATAGAATCAGGCTCACAAAACAAAATCCCCAAAATGCTGAGGGGTAAGGAAACCAGAGATAAGGGAACAAACCAGACCACTCTGTCCTAAGTGTGGATGATGGGGAAGATATATATATATATATATTTTATGACAGTCGCCTGTGACCAACCAAGAATAATCAAACCCAAAAGGAAGCCATTAAAGATGTTCTCACCAGTCCTGACTCAAACCAAGACGGCACAAGAATGAAAAGAGCTGGGAACCCCAGGTGGCTCAGCGGTTTAGTGCTGCCTTCAGCCCAGGGTGGGATCCTGGGGACCCGGGATTGAGTCCCGCACTGGGCTCTCTGCAAGGAGCCTGCTTCTCCCTCTGCCTGTGTCTCTGCCTCTTTCTCTGTCTCTGTGTCTCTCATGAATAAATAAATAAAATCTTTAAAAAATAAAATAAACAAAAGCTTACCCAGCTGGAACCAAATCATCCTTCTGTATTGTTGATAGAATTTTTTTGCATTTGTTGATTCCTGATTAAGCCTTTTTATTGTTCGTGTGTCCTAAATTCTGTCTTTATATACACTTCAGCATTCAGGCTATAAAAATGGACTGTTTCATCACCAAGGTCTTTTTAGAAATAAAATAATTACACTTACTTATCTATTGATTGTAAACATTTGGAAAAAATAGAATTAATTAAAACAGAAAGAATAAAATATCACTTGTATATGAAATGATCACTTTCTTGAAGGAAAAAGAAACTTTGTGTTTGTTCTTAACCTATAAATTGTAAATAAATCCTCATTGCAGAAACTTTAGACAATACTGATAATCAAAAAAAAGTGAAAAAAATATCTAAACTTCATGTACATTACATTGTGTTTGTTGTGTGCGTGTGTATATGTGGTCAAGTGGTTCATTTTCAGGATCAGAATAGTATAAGAAATACAGTTTATATCCTTTTTATTCCATCTAACACTTAGTTACAAGTATTTCTTCAATATTTAGATGGCCCTCAAGGTCACTATTTCTGGTAGTAGTGTAATAGACAAACAGATGGCAATTATGTATTTATCTAACCATTCCACAAGTGACAGAAATTTAGATTATTTTTTCATTTTATTTATTTACTTATTTATTTATTATTATTATTTTTTAAAGATTTTATTTATTTATTCATGAGAGACAGAGGGTGGGGGGCGGGGCAGAGACAAAGGCAGAGGGAGAAGCGGGCCCTATGCAGGGAGCCTGATGTGGGACTCGACTCGTGTCTCCAGGATCATGCCCTGGGCTGAAGGCAAGTGCAAAACCGCTGAGCCACCCAAGTTGCCCTATTTTTTCATTTTATTATAAAATAATGCTCTAATGAACATTCATGTACATAAATATTTATACTTCTCTGTGATATTTTTAGGTCAAATTACTTTCAATGATATTGCTAAGGACAATTTAAGTTTTTAAGGATTTTTGAATATACCATTAGATCGCCTTCCAAAAATGCACCAATTTATAAACTCACCACCAGTCACTATTACACCCTCACTGTCTGCAACATTGAGTGTTATCAGTCTTTTTTAATACCTGATGCTGATTGGTAGACGATAGTATATTCTTATTTTAACTTGCAGTTTTTAATTACAAATGAAACTAACATCTTTGTCTCCATTCTTTGTTTTTCTTTTACGAATTGCTAGTTACTTACTCATTTTTTCTATTTAACTTGTTCATCTTTTATATTGATTTTTAGGAGTCCTTTTTAATATAAAAGGCATTAACACTTTATCATATGCAGTTGCTTTCTTATCTGGTTTACATGTTTTTAGGAGTAGATTGTGATGCTGATAGCCTTGTTACAAGGAGAAATTAAACAAAGACGGAAGATTGTTCTGGAAGGAACTGATTGAGTTAGGATTGGTTTTTGGATTGCGTTAGAATTTGGATGATTGGTTTACTGTTTTGGATAATGAAATTATAATTTTGGTACTATAGCCTCTACTATTTTAACCCTCAGAACAACCCTTTAAACTGCTATCATCAGGGGCACCTGGGTGGCTCAGCAGTTGAGCATCTGCCTTTGGCTCAGGGCATGATCCCAGGGTCCAAGGATTGAGTCCCCGCATCAGGCTCCCTGCAGGGAGCCTGCTTCTCCCTCTGCCCTATGTCCTGCCTCTCTCTGTGTGTCTCTTGTGAATAAATACATAAAAAATCTTCAAAAAAATAAATAAAATTAACTGCTATCATCATATGTAAGTCGCACATCTACTAAAGTGACAAAGGCAGAATTTGCAAACCAGGTTTGTCCAATGCCAAAGTCTATTCTTATGATTATACTACATTACTTCTAAAGATTACATAAGTGTTTTTTTTTTTTTTACCATATAGTTGATGTTCCATAAACTCACCATGACTGAGCTTATTTCTCAACCACATAGATGTGGACACAAAGGAATAGAAAGGATAAATATTTTGCCCAAGATTATGCAGCAAGTAAAACTAAGCCAGGGAAAGGGAAGAAGGCCAAAAATAGTGAGATCTATTCCATCAATCTTTTCATCGTGTGTTTTTTCCTTTGCTTTTTATGCGGGAAAGTTCTTCTCTGCCTGGAGGTAAGAGATAATCAATTATGTTTCCTTCTAATTGTTTCTGGTGCTGGTTTGCATATTTGTATTTAACTCAAGACTATCAGGAATATATTTTGATGAGAGAAAAAATTAAGAGTTTTTTTTTCCCTAAGGGAGGGGTACTTGATGAAATGATTCAACGTTTCATCTGGAAGAATTTATAGATGATCATTGTTGAGAAATATTTGAGAAGAGAGAACTAGTATCACCAGAAATTCAAAAATAATAATTATACAATAACTAAATCAGCATGCACTGTTTTTTTTTTTTTTTTTTTTTTTTTTTTTTTTAAATTTTTTTTTGTTTTATTTATTTATGATAGGCACACAGTGAGAGAGAGAGAGAGGCAGAGACACAGGGAGAGGGAGAAGCAGGCTCCATACACCGGGAGCCTGACGTGGGATTCGATCCCGGGTCTCCAGGATCGCGCCCTGGGCCAAAGGCAGGTGCCAACCGCTGCGCCACCCAGGGATCCCAGCATGCACTGTTTTAAGAAAAAGAAAACAACTCTGTTCAGTGTAAAGGAACAATTAAAATGATGTGAAAATCTATTTTTCTCAAAGAGCATATTGGTGTATTGAGATTGGATGATTTGTCAGACCTATAGAATGCCAGAATAGTGACTGAAAAAATAAAACACCCCAAATAAAAATCCAAACAAGCCTAGTGCTTGTTTCTGCAGCATATATACAAAAATTGGAGCCAAGCAGAGATTAGCATGAACCCTGCCAAGGATGACACACAAATTTGTGAAGCATTCCCTACTTTTCAGTTATGCAAGATGAATTTTATACCTTAATAAAGATGAAAAAAAAAAAAAAACCCAAGTCCAAGCCTCAATTTTCTCATAACAAGGCTTGCCCTTAATGAATTGTGACAGTGAAATAATCCTTTTGACACAGTGCAATTACCATGGCTATAAACATAGGTGTCATGGCAGATGTTGGCTGCAGAAGCTTCTGAGCTGATGAGCGAACACTTATGGGCTTTGTTCATGTGGGTGAGGTGCTTTCTGCATGCTCCACACCCCTGCCTCCTTGCAAGCACATCTGCTGCAGAGCACTGTCTTCCCTCTTAACCCATCTTTCTACTTTGGAACTGCAGTCGGGTTGAGTCATCATGGGCTGTATCCTCTTCCTTGTTTTGCTGGGATTTGGATAAACAGGAACCTCTCCCTGGAATTATGAGGATGTTCAAAAGGGCCTCCAGGTGGAAAACATTTGGCCTTAATGTCATGTAGAAAAGAAAGGAAAGCTTGGAAAGATTCTGAGAATTAAGGAGTTTTAAAAGTAGGAGGAAAAGTTTTCTTTAAATTTTTTATTATTCAACCAAAAATCTCTAAACATATATGTGGTTTTCAGGATGAGGAACTCGATATCAGAAGTGGACAACTAAAGGTTGGCTCTGAACCCAGAGGTTGAGGGGACTTACCATTCCTTTATTCCTCAATGACATTTACAGAAGTAGGGGAAATGTATTTCCTTCTAGGAAAAACAAGTATGGCAAGATACCAACTTTTTACAGGAATCTGTCAATTCTATTTTTCTGCTCCTAATAGCCCCAGATTCTTTTTTTTTTTTTTTTAAGATTTTATTTATTCATTGATGAGAGACACAAAGAGAGGGAGAGACATAGGCAGAGGGAGGAGAAGCAGGCTCCATGCAGGGAGCCTGATGGGGGACTCCAGGAACTCTGGGATCCCGTCCTGAGCCAAAGGCATATGCTCAACCGCTGAGCCACCCAGGCGTCCCAATAGCCCCAGATTCTTAAACGACATCAGACTTCTGAACTCTGGAAGGCGTAGTAGTCTGGATGAAGCACTTTCATTGTCTCCACCAAAGATGCAGTATTGCTTCCGTGGAGAATCATGCCTTACTTGTAGCACTCAAGTGGCGCAGGTTAAAGCCCCTACCCCCCCATGAGGGGGGTTAATATAGAGAAAGCCTGCCACTCAGATTTGCAAAATTTATGGAAACTCTGACAAGTGCTTGTTTATAGCTAGCTATAACAATGGCTAGTCTTTATTTTTCATTTTGCTATTTTCTATTAGGGTACCTTGTAGCATAAAGTTGTATGCATATAATTTTTCAATAGTAAAACAATAGATACAAACAATAAATATTGAACTGAGGCATTTAATCAAAGCAAAACTTTTCATTAATTTTGAGATCAGGAAGCAAAAAGAAAGAAACATGTTACTGATTATATCTTCCTTACATTTATTATTGGCTATAATTGAGTAGAACGATCCCCTCAAAATGTCTCAACTTTCTTCTCTAACACTGTGTTTTTTTCTAGTTTCCACTCAATGCCTGTCCTCCTTAAAGTCTTTTTTTTTTTTAAAGATTTTTATTTATTTATTCATAGAGACACAGAGAGAGAGGCGGAGACACAGGCAGAGGGAGAAGCAGGCTCCACGCAGGGAGCCCGATGTGGGACTCGATCCCAGGTCCCTGGGATCAGGCCCTGGGCCGAAGGCAGTGCTAAACCACTGAGCCACCCGGGCTGCCCCTTAAAGTCTTTTGTACCTCCCACTATCTTCCTCCCCATAAAGCAACATTCCTCTTGCCCTCAGAGTTTGAATTCCCACTAGATGAGAATTCACTGAAATAGTCAGTGCTGCTTGGATCTCTGTATATGGCCTTCTGGAGAACTGCCTTCCTGCCATGTCCTATCCATATTCTATTACATTTTTCTTACCTGGGATTCTTGGTCACTATTCTTTCCATGTAGTGTGTTCTATTTTGCTTCTCTGAACAGCCCCTGTGTAATGCTGGATTTGCCCTTACATGATGTTAGGAAGAGCCGGGACTGAATCTATATTTTGGACTGTCCCCATGGTTAAAAAAATCCTTGTTCTCCTTCATTTGTTCATTCATCAAACATCATTTATATTCCTGCTATGTGTAGGTACGTGAGATATAATGACAGAAATACCCATGGATGGACACAGGAACTCTCGCCTACTGCTCATGGGAGTGTAAATTGGTAAACAACATTGGGAGGCAATTAGGCAATATTTTGCAATAGTTGCACATGGACACTCCCTATTATCCAGATCTTTCCTGTCTCCGTTTTTACTTATAAAAACTATTTTTTTCTCAAAAAAAAAACAAAAAACAAATCAAGAACAACAAAAAACAAAGCAGAAAAAAATTCTCGTTTCTCTGCATTTGCTTCACATGCTTCTCTTTCCTTTATGACATATTAGATAGATTATATAAAATTTATAATTAATGTACATACATATAGGTACTTAAATTCACTGAAGTGAATTAAAAAGTTATTCCTTAGATAACGATGCTCAGTTGGAGTGTTGGACCCTGGCTCACAGGTGCCAACGTGTCCCGGTGGACGCCCCAGAGACCCAGACCCCAGACAGGCAGATGCAATCAGCAAGAGGGTTTATTGAACGTTTGCGCAAACGGGCTCTCCGCCTCCGAGGAGGAAAAGAGCCCCGATTAGCAATTACAGGGATCTTTTAAAAGGCAAAAGGAAAGAAACCGCCTAAAGACAAAAGAACCGCGGGAGTCGCATAGCATCCAGGTTGATTTCGGGGAGGGTCAACATGAACCTATTCAGGGACATTCCAATCAGGGTGTGGGGGGAAATGGTTTTCTTATTGTAAACAGAATGCTTTTAGTTGCATTTCAGGAAGGCGCCTGGATGGGCTGCCTCTGGATTAGGGCTGGCCCTACTTACGAGGGGGGAGGTTTCTTCAGGAGGTCCAACTCTTGTCTTTACAAGGCTTCTTCCAAAAAGAATATACCTATCCCATTCCCACAGTATATCTGATCTCAGGTATTTCAACTTCCATGAAAGTTTTCAGGTTTGAACTGTTGTACAGCAGATCCCTCCAAAAGCAAATGCAACAGCACAAATTACATACTGTCAGTACTCTAAAATACAGAATTATATAAAAGTCTATTAGCCATCTAGTGAAAATATTCACATTTGTGACCACATTTGGGGAAAGCATAAGTTTTAAGCTATGCTCCCTATAAGAAGGTGTGACCCACATCTAAATCACTGCCTTTCTATAGCCATTAAAGAAACATGTCACTCCCCCCTACCCCTGTCTACTGTTTCCAAAGGAAAACTGCTTACTTTCTGTTCTATTTAAAGCCAAAGCATGCCTTCACTTGCAAGTAAGAGAGTGAAAAATAAATAAGAAAGTGAAAAGGTGACCCTGAGATGACCCCTCCAGAACTTGTGCAATACATGTCTCCAGCTTCATTAGCTTGTCACTACAAACAGAGGTGATGTTTAATTTTCATGTCTAGATAATGATGCATAAAGACTATCTGATTATCAGATATTTGCACCTGTTTGGAGAGTTTCCAGAGTATTGCCTTGCATATGGCTAGGAGCTCTGCTATGTGAGGTTCCTCCCTACAGCCTTCCAATCCTGCTGGCTGACGGGATATTTGCTACCTTTGCGGCTACTCATGTTTATCACCCTGTCACTCTGCCTCTAACTACCACTGGCATTGCCTGCGCAGCTCCTGAGGGGTGACACTGTTTTGGAAATTCTCCATAAGATGCTTGAGACCCCACTAGGTAATGGAGAAGTGCGCAGGCTGCGTGCTATAAGAAAAGTGGCCACAAGATTTGGCCTAAATGTCACCAAATAACAGGCAATGTGAGAGTTGTGGTGAACTGGCCAACACCTGCTCTACTGAAAGGGAGAAGCTGCTGGGAGCAAAGTTTACCCTTGGGAACAAAGACCTCGGTTGCCAGACCTGATTTTGCAAGAAGTCTGAAGCTAATATTTTTTAGCAAAACTTTACTCCAGAGCAGTGTGGCACCTGATTCTTTTATTTTTTAAACGACACTGCCATGGCCAAACCAAACATTTCTGTGGGCTTCAATGGGACTGTGAGCCACTAGTTTATATCTCTGACTAATAGCTGCTATCACAAGTAGCTACTCTTAGAACCTACAGCCCAACCATACTTCCAATTCCAAGTCCCTGCAAAGCAACCATCAGACTTCGACGTAGCATGAGTCAACACACACACACACACACACACAAACACACACACACACACACACACACACAGCATGTGAGGAACAATTCCATTCTGATCAGAGGAAAACCCACATCCTTGCCGCTAATGGAATCTGGTTCAACCAATTACTTAAACCAGTCACATGATTTGTCCAATTCCATCTCAAATAACACTTTATGGGAAAAGGTTACATCATAGTTCAAATGCCACTGCACCAAATTCAATAGTGTGCTTTTAGTCGTGCCTTCAGGATGAGGCAGGGAGAAGTTCCAACTGCAAATATAATGCAATTTCATCTCCTATCCTTCTTTTTTTAAAAATATTTTATTTGTTTATTCATGAAACACAGAGAGAGAGAGAGAGAGAGGCAGAGACACAGGCAGAGGGAAAAGCAGGCTCCATGCAGGGAGCCTGACGTTGGACTCGATCTCGGGTCTACAGGACCACACTCTGGGCTGAAGGCGGCGCTAAACCGCTGGGCCACCCAGGCTACCCATCTCCTACCCTCCTGGGAGTAAATTCTTGAATAAATATTATAAACACAGCTTCCAGGAATTAAATAGTAATTTTCAGGTAAGGAGCAGACTGAAAACAGATTTAAGAGCAACTGTCTTCAGCTCTGTGGAGGCGGCCTTGCTAATAAATCAAATTTATATAACCAAGCAGAACACTTCAGCCCAGTGTCAGGGCTCTCTCCCTGGGGACTACTTCCCTATATTCAGGACTGTCCTCAAGAATAATGGAAAGTTGCTTGTGTACAAGTGTAAAAGGCCTACTTAATTTCCACATCATGCAGGAAAACTGTATGTCATTTTCTTCTTGGAAGCTTCTGCTTCAAAATTTAAAGTTCATTTTCCACTAGACAGATGGTTCAGGAACCCTAATAGAAGACAAAGTAAATTTAAAGGAAGAACAATTAAGCCACAGAAGCAGAAACCAGTAGAGTTCCAAGGTCTACTATTAGTAGCAAGAAACAACATCAAACCGAGCACAGGGTAAGAGGCCACCCCTAGTTTTTGGATAACCCAGTGGGTAGATGTCCACTGTGGAGAAGATGCATCAGCTACACTGGAATTGCCTAACTAATGTTTATTCTAACACATGTTCACTAGAGAATAGTCTGATAGTTTGATTTTCTCAGGAGATTTGACTACCAGAAAAGAATGTGCTGGTCAGGCCAAACTGAAAATTATGGTCCACTTAGCTAGGTTGACAGTATTTCTCATTGTGAGTTAACATACAAATATTCTGGTTTATATGCTTTAGTTACACAAATATAGAGCTACACGGTATAAACGCGTTGGGAGTGGTTCATGTGTTTTACATACTCAAATATTTGATGATTTTATTTTATTTTTATTTTAAAAACACATTTATTTAGCGTCATGATCAGACTATTACATTTAGCAATCAACAACATGAGTGCAAAAAAAAAAATCTACATTAAAGCCCTTTGTTGGACTGCTTTACACTTTCCACAGAACAGAAACTAAAATAACCTGTTATACAATTTATCACAAATACAGTCCTTGAGTTTTTTGCCCATACACATGAGTATTGTCTAAAACATGTCTTCTTTGGGGGATCCCTGGGTGGCTCAGCGGTTTAGCGCCTGCCTTTGGCCCAGGGCGCGATCCTGGAGTCCTGGGATCGAGTCCTGTGTCGGGCTCCCGGCATGGAGCCTGCTTCTCCCTCCTCCTGTGTCTCTGCCTCTCTCTCTCTCTCTCTTCTCTCTATGTCTATCATAAATAAATAAATAAATAAATAAATAAATAAATAAATAAATCTTAAAAACAAACAAACAAAAAAAAACCATGTCTTCTTTGTAGCAGCTAGGCCCTGCCACCACTGTGCTTGGCTGAGTTCACAAATCTGTTGTAACCTGTAGCTTCCCTGTCACTTCTCTGGCTCTCCTCGCCTGCTAAGCCTTGTTTCCTGGCAGTAATTAAAAACTTCTGCCACTGCCATAGCTGCTGCTGCTGGAACTGCCATAACCACCTTGATTTCGTGGTTTGGCAAAGTATTGGCCTCCACCACTATAGGAGCCAGAGCTTCTGCCTCCAAAATTTCTTCCTTTCACGGGTCCAAAATTTGAGGATTGATTGTTGTAATTGCCAAAATCATGATAGTTTCTGCCACCTCCAAAGTTGCTTCCAGCATTACCAAATCCATTATAGCATCCCCACAGCCACAGTATCCACCACCCCCTTGACTGCCACTGAAGCCACTCGACCACTGAAGTTCCCTCCACAACCAAAGTTGTCATTCCCACCAAAACCACCTCCATGACCACCACCAAAGTTTCCAGAATCACTTCTTCAACCACTTTGTCTGGATGAAACACCAGCCATCTCTCGCGTCGATAGTGCTTTCCTTATTTCATAGTTGTGGCCATTCACAGCATGGGATATTTGAATAACAATCTTGTCTACTGAGTCATGGTCATCAAATGATACAAAAGCAAAACCTCTCTTTTTGCCACTGCCTTGGTCTGTCATGATCTCAGTCACTTCAATTTTCTTTTTTTTTTTTTTCAATTTTCCTATACTGTTCAAAATACTCTCTTAGGTGATGTTCTCACCTAATGATGTTCTTCTCTAATGCCACCAACAAAAATCTTTTTCACAGTTAAGTGGGCACCAGGTCTTTGAGAATCTTCTCGTGAGACAGCCCTCTTTGGTTCCACAACTCTTCCATCCACCTCGTGTGCCCTTGGATTCATGGCTGCATCGACCTCCTCCACAGTGAAGGTGATGAACCCAAAGCCTCTGGAGGGCTTGGTGTTTGGATCTCTTATTACCACACAGTACATAAGCATTCCCTATTGCTCCTTAGACTTCCATTGATTGTTTCAAAGCTCAAACCTCTGATGAAGAGCTTCCCCAGCTGCTCAGGCTCTTTGGGAGACTCTGACTTAGACGTGATGGCTGTGGGAGGGGAGATTTTAATGATGCTTACTGGCGGTGTCCATGGGCAGAAAGAAGTAATCTAACGAACGCTGATGACTTGATTTTTAAATAGACATTTACAGAAAGCAACTTGGGTAAATTAAAATATCACCTGGTGCATTTAACTCATTTTTGACCTTTTAAATTCATGGACTGGAAAAATGGATTTTTGTTTTTATTTCTCAAATTCTTTTTCAAAGCTAAATCAATTTATATTTCTTTATACACAGAATTTTCCCTGCTCTTAAGAGGGAGGAAGTGAAGAAAACTCCCATCTATTGATAGCCTACTATTGTTTAGGCTTCTTAAATATATTAGATCATTTGTTTTGCACAATAACCCTGAGGTAAAAAAGGTATTCTCCTTATTTATAAAATATTTATAAAATAGGTTTTATATAAAATAAATATATATAAAATAAAATATTTATAAAAATAGGTTTAGACGTGTTTAGTGAGACTGGCCCTGGGTCACACAACTAGTAAATTGTAGGACAAAGATTTAAATTTAAAGGGGCTAGATGACTATTTTATTTCTTCAGATTTATCATTGACACATTGTGGCCTCAAGCTCTGACATAACATATAATCTCCTATGTCACTAAAATTTTTAATTTGCCCTAACCAAAGCTTAAGTGGTATTTGTATGAGCCAGATTCGGGTAGGCCATGATTCAAGTCTGGTGGACACATGGGATTGTAGAAAGATGGGTTTTAGAGATATGGGACTCAGGGCAGAGACAGGAGGCTCCACATAAATTTAAAACCTATGTTCTTTGTGGAGTAGAGGGGAGGCATAAAGAAATGGGTAGAAAAGAAGCATGTTACAAAGAAACAAACTGAGTGTAGCTTCCAAAGAATAGATTTCATTGTGGAGAAATGAACGATTGCCTTCATCCATAGTAGGCTGTTGGCAGGGAGCCTGAAGGCAGGATCAGCTGCATATCCTACCTGAAATATGTTTAAAACTTATTTGATACTTAGCATTAGGCTAAACTCATGCAGAACTAGGAAAGGAAATCATCACATTCCCAGTTATTTTCTCTGAAAATGATTTTGTTTGATGATTTGACTAGATACAGAATTTCAGGTTCAAAGGTTTTCCACTTAATATTCTGTTTATTTGTTTCACTGCAAGCAATATGCTGACGAAAAGTCTGTTTTTCTTGTCCTGTAAGGAATCTATCTTTTCTCTCAAATGCCATCAAGATTTTCCTCTTTGACTTGATATTCTAAGTTTTCACCATCTCTTTTCTGTTTTTAATTTTGTATGGCCCTTGCTGGCCCTTTGTGAGGTTTCATGTCTTTGTGTGGTTCTGGAAAATTCTAGTCATTTATCTCTACTGAAATATTTCTTCTATACTTTCTCTCTAAACCTAGTGAAAGATGTCATGCCTGGTAGGGTAACTTAATGACTGGTCTGGATTTGAGGGCTCCCCTTTCCTCTCATGCCACTAGCCCTCAAGACCATTGTCCTTTTTCTCTGCAATAACTGCTCATATTCATCTTTCCTGCCTGGAGGTAGGTAGTGCCATTTGTCTTGCAAGAGGAGGAAGAAAGAGATGTACATGGATTGACCTGCCTGGCTCCTCCCTTTGTGGTACTCCAACTAATCGTCCTGCCAATTGCTTCTGGGTTTAGCTCTTTCTCCTGGATTTCATCATCTTTAGGCTTAGAACATTAGTGTTGCTACTCTTACCTCCTAGGTCAGACTTTCCCAAGGGAATCCTGATCTGTAACCTCTCTCATACCTGTTTGTATTTTTCAAAGGTCAATTAATCTTTTTGTAGTTCTATAAGGTCTTGTTTGTTTTTCTGTTGGTGATGGATTTAATTTAATTATTTTTAACTATAGTTGGCAAACAATATTACATTAATTTCCTGTATATGACTTAGTGACTTGACAAGTTTATACATTATGCTATGTGCACCATAATTGTGGCTACCTTCCTGTTACGACACTATTACAATATCATTGATTGTATTCCTTTTGCTGTGTCTTTTATCCCCATGATTTACATTTGTTTGTTTTTTACTCTGGTTGTTTTTATTTTTTAAAATACATTTCCTTCATTTCTATAAATTTAGTGTAGGAGGAAAGATTACCTCAAATGTTTGCCATTTTGAAACTGGAAGTTTGCCCTCCACTCTTTTCTCATTAATATGTGTGTTTTGTACTCAGTGATATGGTCAAATAGTTACTCACACAATAATCTGAAACAACAACCTTTAAAATTTGATTATTTCATTTGTATTTCATTTTTATTCCTTATAACTTATCTCAGTTCTTATTCCCCATCTCTATCCTTTTCCCCAAAAAATATACACATGCACTTCATACACTTAGCATTAGCATATACATATATCACAAGTAGATTTAACTATGTTTGAAAATATAATCCTTCATTAAGTAATGATGGAGAAGTAAAGAAGGCAAACCAAGAAGGTGTGGTTGATATATTAAAACAGTTGATTTTAACATTATTAGTCGTGACTGTGGAACATTCATTTAGATTTTAAGTCATTTATTTATAGCTTCATAATACCATTTCTTTTATTTTTTCAAATGTCTAAATATTAGGGTTGGGGAAGGAATAGTTTTCTTCTGCCAAATTACAGTCCTGAGAGGCCAAGTTTTTTCTTATTTTCAAAAATAGTATTTTGAAAGTTTTCAATAGGATGGATTCATTATTAAAATGCTTTCTTTTGGGGGTACCTGGGTGGCTCTGTCAGTTAAGCATCTGCCTTTGGCTCAGGTCCTGATCCCAGTGTCCTGGGATCCAGCCCCACAATGGGTTCCCTGCTCAGCAGGGTATCTGTTACTTCTTTTTCCTCTGCTGCTCCCCATGCTTGTACTCTCTCTCTCACTCTGTCAAATAAATAAATAAAATCTTAAAAAAAAAAAAGCTGCTTCTTTTTTTTTTTTTTTAATTTTTTTTTTTTTAATGATAGTCACAGAGAGAGAGAGAGAGAGGCAGAGACACAGGGCAGAGGGAGAAGCAGGCTCCATGCACCGGGAGCCTGACGTGGGATTCGATCCCGGGTCTCCAGGATCGCGCCCTGAGCCAAAGGCAGGCGCCAAACCGCTGCGCCACCCAGGGATCCCAAGCTGCTTCTTTTTAATTATAAGTATTTGGCATGAAGAGTTTAGCTGTGTTCAACTGTTGATTTGCCTCTGCATTTGTGAAATTTATTTCATAGTTCCTGTCAGTTCTTAAATATCGAAAGCAAATAAGAAATAAACTCTGTATGCTTGTATTTTGAGTTTTTATTAACTGAATCTGTGTTTGACTGGAAGAGGGTTATTTTTTAAAAAGTAAATGGTATAAATGCCTATCCTTATAGCTATTATTCTACACCTGTGTAAGTATCTTGCTATTGCACAGCTCTGATCCTTTAACCTCTCAAAGTAATGAAAAATGAAAACTTTAACCATTTGATTGACTATCTTAAATCCTTAAGTTTATCATGCCTTTAAAAAAAAGTCTACTACTGGTAAGAAAAAATGAACTTTTAAAAAATTTGATATCGAGAACTAACAAACAATATGGGATATAGAGAATACACATAGGAAGTTCCAAGAAAAAATTCTTAGCAATTTGTATTCTTTGTGTTTTGGATATTTTGATAAATAGCCTAAGGAAAGGTCCTCAATTCTTAGATTGGTTTATAGAAAGGACTACTTACTGTTATTATTGCTCCTTGAACATTTATAGAAAGTCCTGTTTGGTGGGGCTTATACCTTTTTTATATATACAAATTCAAGTTTAATCATGCTTCTCTTTTACTTAGATCTCTTACCCTGATCTCCCATAGTTTTCAGGAATTTCTCAGGAATGCTCTGCCCCGCTGCATCATCGGTCCTTTCTCCATTCCTTTAACTAATTTCATACTTGTTCTTTGTCCTCATATCTCATAGAGAGCTTCTAAAATTTTGACACTTTGGTCAGACCTACTTTCATCCTCAGCATATCCCAAAACGAACATATGCCTCACAAATCTACTGCTTTACTTCCCAATAGGCTTAGAACCATCTGGAAGCCAGAGGATGTAAGGATCCATGAATGATGTCTAAACAGGCCAGCCTTCCAGTACAGAAAGTAAGGTAGAGAAAGGTAGAGAGAGGACAATGGATTCAGAGGGGCAAATAAAGGTGCACCACAGGCAGAGAAACTATAATGAAATATCTCATTTAGAGAGAAAAAAATGGAAGAAAATGATCTCTTGTTAACAATATATACTATAAAAACCATAAGAAATATAATTCCATTGCCCAGACACCATGATATGGTAGGATTAATTTTCTAGTCTACTTATAGACAGAGATTAGATATTTTAAAAATTACATTTGACTCCCCAAATCATTCCATATTATTCTCCACTGAATTGCAATACTCTTGTTTGGAAAATTGACTTTAGCTCAACCAGTGAGCCTAACTGGTCTAAAGACAATCACAGGCAGGGAAGAGGATAAGGTCACAATACTTATCTCCTGGCTCCCTTCTTACAAGTTTGCCTCCTGTGGCCTTCACAGAAGGTCATTGATCTGCTCAAGCCAAATCACTCTGCGTGACTCTCTTTCCTTTGGTAACTTCTGGCCTAGGGGTGATAGCTCAACTGCTACAAAACCCTGGGTTCCTGTGTTCTACCTTGTAATTCCCACATCTAATCCTTAGTAAATAGTCCCTTTGTAAACAGTTCCTCCTTGAAGTTAACCTGTTTAGTTGTGCCATCTATATCTTTTTGGGACCCTGATTGAAGAATACTGAAACTCATTCTCTGACCCAAGACTGGTATTTTGAAACTCATATTAGAGTCTGATTCAACTGTACTGAAGGAGATTATACAGAAAGTTTGGACTTTAAGAACACTTACCACAGGACATTGTAAAGGTCTAACAGACAGGACTTACTATAATTTCCCATTTGGGAAGGAGATGGGTGTTTGTTTTGGGTGGCACATGGTTATGCATGGTGAGGATATTTTTGGAGCTAGAGGTGTGTCTTTGGATATGTGCGAGGCAACTGAAGAGTAGATTATAGTGAATATACACTGTGGTTCTATTTTATGCCAATAATTTTAATTTTCTATTCATAAAGTAATCTGAGTTAGGACCATTGCCAATTTGGCAACACTATTTTATTAGATCAAAGGAGTATAAATAGGGCATAAATTAACCTATGTAGAAAATGAAAAGTAACATGAGTATTTGAGATTTTGGCAAACCACCTCAAATTAAAGGCCAATAACCAAGTAAATTGGATCAAGTGCAGTAAAGTTTAGTAGAGCACTGATATTTGCAATATTTATGGTTTAACAATGTTCTTTTAATCATTATGTGGTTTTGATATGATTATTTATTGAAGTGACTATTCATATATGAACTGTTGCCCCCTTTCACACTTTCCCTACCCGTATTAGGGGTCCTTGATACAGATAGGAATGCTACAGCTAAAATAAATTATTGTCTATTCTCTTTAGATAATCCTAATCCTAATATGGTAACACAATATCCTTTTTGAAAAGATTGCATCCAGTCAAAGAATAATTGGTTAACATGACATAGCAAGTTAAAAAAAAAAAAAAACCCTAAATGGGGCCCTCTCAAAACCTACCTTTCCCTACAACACCCAGAATTCCTCTGGGGGCACTATTTTTCTTTCAGATGAGTTTTTCTGAACATTTTACAAATGTATTGTGCATTTTATTCAAGTCTCAGTACTTTTGCTTATGCTACTGCTTCTTCCTGGAATGAATTTTCTTTGTTATCCTGGTGAAATCTTAATTATTTGTGAATCCTTGGTCTTCTGTAATCTCTCTGCCAAGCAGAAGCAATTATTCCATTGTCTCTCTTCCCTTAGCCTTTTTTCCCCCATACCACTGGAGGAGCATCTACAGTTTCCTCTCCTGCTATGTCTTCCTGCTAGTGGAAAACAATCATTCCATCTTCTAGCCTTAGAACTCAGTACAGCACTTAAATACAATAGAAATTTCAATGCACATATGAATTAAATGTATTCATATTTTATTTTCATAGTCAACTGATTATTTTGATTACTTTATCATTAAAAGTCTATACTATCTCAGTATTTGGAAAATTGAGGTTTATTTTTCCTTTCTTTTTTCTCAATAAAGGAATGAGGCAATGGTGGTGACATTGGCATTTGTTCTGAAATTGTCTTGATTAGATGAATACGATGTGAGACTCATTTCCTATTGAGTAATTCAGTAATAAACACACCCAATCATTGGTGAACTCCTCTAAGGTGGAGAGAAAGGGATAGGCCTGTCCACACACAGTTGATCAAGCAAGGCTGAGTAGAGAAACTGAATGAGAAAACTAATGAAGAAAAGCCCCTACCCTTTCCATGCTCTACTATGGATATTTAGTCCTGTACTTCAAGTTACTTAAACAAAAGACTGATGTCTAGACTTTCTTTTCCAACTTTAGCCCTCCTTTTTTTTCCATTCCAGGTGTGTCCTTTCAGACACAAAAATATTATAAGGTGACACTTCATACTGAATATTCTCCTTTAAATATTTTCAGAGCATGAAGAACTGTCATATCCATTCTGACAGCCTATTTGGGGGGCTCCATTTTTAATGATTATTTTCCCACACTTTCAGGTATTCCACACATAGCGCAGGGTCTCATTCTTACTTGTGTATTTTGTTTTAACTTTATTAGGCCCAAACAAACTAAGACTTGCCAATAGGTAGAAAAACATATTATTGTATTTGGGATGGTAACAGGAAGTTGTGGCTTCCAGAGATCAAAACAGCCTTGTTTGTGACGTTAGAAGGAAACCAAAGGAGTTGTTCACTTAGGTCCAGTTTTAAACGAGCAGAACAACATATTTTACCATAATATTTTTAGTCATTTATAAATGCTTTTGGGTGAGTCTGCTGTTCTAGGCATTATGCTAGATGCTTTGAGGAAAAAAGATGAATAAAAACAAAGTTACTTCCTTAAAAGAGACTCAATAGAAGTTAGCCTTTTCCTTTATTATAATTAAAATCATTTTGTAACTTCCAAACAGAGATGTATGTGCCAAACACAACTTGCTAAAACTTATTTAAATAATCATTGTCAGGTTCTATGGTTCAATTTCACCACTTAAACTCATTTAACTTGGACACATCTGGTATTAGAAGTGTCTTTTATATTATTATCCACTAAATCGTTAATATTGTTAAATATTCAGTCCTATCTTTTTTTTTTTTTTTTTTTTTTTTTTAGAATGAGGCATTACACAAAAAAAGAGGTAGGCAAGTTTAGAAAAGAAACCAACTCTGGCATTGTATTTTTGACTGGATGTTGAGTAGTGAATGCCTCCTCTCAAGCAATTTAGATAATTTATATATATTCTGCTTCTGGTTAGCCTTCTAGATTCAAAAGCTGCAGTCTTTCAGGTCTTTAGTTTAATGACTTATCAAGAATACATCAATGCTGGAAAACCACCAACCTAGAAGTTAAAGATGTACTTTAAAGTTTGTTAGTTAGTAGGTCTGCTTATAACCTAGAACTAGACTGATTGGGCTCACATTCCAGCTTAGGCAGTTACCAGTACATTACCTAGGTTAAGTTACATAAGTCCTGTTGAAAACAAACAAACAAAAACACCTCAAAAATAAATAAGTGGGACTATATCAGAGAAAATGTTTGTAAACCACTTATCTGATATAAAGTTAATCTTCAAAATATAGAAAGAACTCCTATAATGCAAGCAAAAACACTAATACCATGATTTTTTTAAATAGGCTAAGAACTTGAATAGATATTTATCCAAAGAAGATATATAAGTGACCAAAACACCTCAAAACAAAACTCTGTATCACTAACTATGAGGGAAATGCAAATCAAAACCAGAATGAAATATACCTCATACCTGTAGGGAACGTTATTATCAGAAAAAGGAAAAGAACATTGGTGATAATGTGGAAAAACTGAAACTCTTGCACACTGGGAATGCAAAATGGTGTAGCTGCTGCTATGAAAAATAGTATGGAGCTTCCTCAAAAAATTAAAAACAGAACCACCACATGATCCAGTAATCCCATTTCTGGATATTTATCCAAAAGAATTGAAATTAGGATTTTGAAGTGATATTAGTACTCATATTCATTGCAGCACTCTTCACAATAGCTAAGACATTGAACCAACTAAATGTCCATGAACAGATGACTGAAAAGAAAATGTGGCATATAAATAGCATTTCTCACAGAACTAGAACGAATAATACTAAAATTTCCATACAATCATAAAGAATTCCAAATAGTCAAAGCAATCTTGAGAAAGAACAAAGCTGGGGCATCCCTGGTGGCTCAGTGGTTTAGCACTGCCTTCAGCCCAGGGCGTGATCCTGGAGACCCGGGATCGAGCCCCACTTCAGACTCCCTGCCTGGAGCCTGCTTCTCCCTCTGCCTGTGTCTCTGCCTCTCTCTCTCTCTGTGTCTCTCATGAATAAATAAATAAAAATCTTTAAAAAAAAAAAAGAACAAAGCTGGAGGCATCACAATTCTAGATTTTAAGATATAATGCAAAGCTATAGTAATAAAAAAATATGGTACTGACATAAAAAAAGACACACAGGTCAATGAAACAGAATAGAGAGGTCAGAAATAAATCCACAAATATATAGTCGACTGATCTATGACAAAGACATAAGAATATATAATGGGGAAAAGAAAGTCTCTTCAACAAAGGGTGCTGGGAAAACTGGACAGCTACATGCAGAAGAATGAAACTGGACCTTTTCCTATATCTTACACAAAAATAAACTCTAAATGGATTAAAGACCTAAATATGAGACCTGAAACGCAAAAAAAATCCTAGAAGAGAACACAAGACAGTAATTTCTCTGACATTGGAAGTAGCAACATTTTTCTAGTCTCCTAAGGTAAGGGAAACAAAAGCAGAATTAAACTATTGGGACTACATCAATACAAAAAGTTTGTGCAGAGTGAAGGACATCATTAACAAAACAAAAAGGCAACTTACTGAATGGGACGAGATATTTGCAAATGATATACCTGAGAAGGGGTTAATGTCCAAAATATACAAAGAATTTATACAACTCAACACCAAAAAACCCAAATGATTTGATTAAAAAATGGGCAGAGGAACTGAATAGACATTTTACCAAAGAAGATATACAGATGGCTGATAGACACAAGAAAAGATGATCAACACCACTGGTCACCAGAGAAATGCAAATCAAAGCCAAATGAGACATCAGCTTATCCATGTCAGAATGGCGAGAATAAAAAACATAAGAAATAACAAGTGTTGACAAATATGTAGACAAAACAACCAAACAAACCGTTGTGCACTGTTTGGGGGGGCGGGAAACAGTATGGAGATTCCATGAACAATTAAAAAGAGAGATACTATATAATCCAGTAATTCCACTACTGGGTATTTACCCAAAGAAGATGGAACACTAGTTTGAAAATATATATGCACCCTATGTTTATTGCAGCATTATTTACAATAGTTAAGATATGGAAGTGTCCGGCCAATAGATAAATGGATAAAGAAGATGTGGTATACACACACACACACACACACACACACACACACACACACAGGAATACTGTGCAGCCATCAAGAGGAATGAGATTATGCCATTGTGGTAACATGGATGGACCTAGAAGGGATTATGCTGAGTGAAATAAGTCATAGTGACAAAGACAAATACGATATGATTTCACTCATATATGGAATTCAAAACACAAAACAAATGAATAAACAAACAAAAAGCCGAATCAGACCTGTAAATACAGAGAACAAATTCATGGTTGCCAGGAAGAAAGGGAAGGGAAGAATGGACAAAATCAGGGAAAGGGAGTAGGAGATGCAAGCTTCCAGTTATGGAATGAATAAGTCATGGGAATAAAAGGCCCACATGGGGAATATAGTCAAGGATGCTGTGATAGGCTCGTATGGTGACAGATGGTAGCTCCACTTGTGCTGAGCATAGATAGCATAACATACAGAGAAGTTGAATCACTAGGTTGTACCCTTTTTAAAAAAATATTTTATTTATTTATTCATGAGAGACATAGAGAGAGAGAGGCAGAGACTCTCAGAGGCAGAGGGTGAAGCAGGCTCCATGCCCCGAGCCCAATGTGGGACTCGATCTGGAACTCCGGGATGCTGCCCTGAGCCAAAGGCAGACACCCAACTGCTGAGCCACCCAGGCATCCCCACTAGGTTGTATCCTTGAAACTAATGTGTCCACTGTACTCAAACAAGTTTTTTAAAAGAAACCTTTTAAGGCAGCCCGGATGGCTCAGCGGTTTAGTGCGTGATCCCTGGGGACCTGGGGTGGGTCCCGCGTCCAGCTCCCTACATGGAGCCTGCTTCCCCCTCTGCCTGTGTCTCTGCCTCTCTCTCTCTGTCTATATGAATAAATAAGTAAAGTCTTAAAAAAAGGAGAAACCTTTTAAAACATTAAAAAAGGTTACAGTAATACCATTCCTTTTGCTGAGATGAAATAAGTATTCATATTTTTAAAGGTTATGATGTAATGTAAATTTTATGATGAATATATTTTAAATTTTGCTTAAGAAAAAGTGGGTATATTAATATAATAAAATACTACCCAGCCTTAAAAAAGGAGGGAATTCTGAAATATGTGACAACTTGAATTGACCCTGAGGACATCATGCTAAGTGAAACTGGCAATCAAAGAAGGATAAATGCTACATGATTCCAATTATATGAGTATCTAAAATAGTCAAATTCATAGACTTAAAAAGAATGGTCGTTTCCAGGGACCGAAGGGATGGATAGGGAGCTTCTAGTCAATGGGCATAAAATTTTAGCTAAAATGAATAGTCTTTAGAGATCTGCATTGTATCTATAGTCGACAATAATTCATTATAGATTTAAAAATTTGTTAAAAAAGTAATTTCACATTATTCTTACAACAATAAAATAAAAATGAACAAAAATTATATGAATCTTTGTATTGTACATCCCTTGTCTGCAAAATGGACTTATAAATAATGGCTACTTTACAGGCTTGTTGTGAAGACTAAAACATACATGAGGTGCCATGAAGAGGCTATGGCACAGGCAAACAGTCTATAAGTGTTATCTATTATTAATATTTTTTTTTAGATTTTTATTTATTTATCCGTGAGAGACACAGAAGAGAGAGAGAGAGAGGCAGAGACATAGGCAGAGTGAGAAGCAGGCTCCATGCAGGGAGCCCGATGCAGGACTCGGTCCCAGGACTCCAGGATCACGCCCTGGACTGAAGGCAGGAGCTAAACCGCTGAGCCACCCAGGCGTCCCCCATTACTATTTTTACTTGAGTGTAAGAACCTGCTAATTATACCTGCTAATATAAAAATAATTATATTATTATTATTATTATTATTATTATTATTATTTTAGTAAGAGATCAGTTTATGGTTAACGGTATGGGACAGACTGGGAAAGTACCAGGGCCCATAGTAATGAGCTTCCCAGGAATAGACTGACAGACTTACAAGTAAACAGAGGGGTAGGGAAACAAAGCCAAATGGCTGAGAGACCCAGGCCCAGCCTTGGTGGCTGTACCTGGGCCCTAGTTCCAGTTCTGCCCTGGGAACCTGCGGGATGAGCAGGACCTATAGGTGCCTCAGTTCTTGTAAGGCTCCCATCTCCTCACTCCCTCCTGTTCCCTACCAGCAGACTGGGACTTCTCACATGTGGTGTATTTCCAGGGCTAGGGAATGGCTGGTCTGGGGGTGGGAAGGCAGAGGCCTGGGTAGTATGGGGTTAGCAGCAGCACTGGGGGGAATCTGGTCAGGCACCAGGTGCCTGGGGTGGGGCACTGCTCAGCTTCCTATTATGACACAAAGAGACTGGGTACAAAGAAATGTTTGATAAATAATTCCTTCAACAAGTATTTTGAGTGCCCATATGTTTTAGGTGCTATCTAGGTCCTAGGGATAGAGCCAAAGAGAACAATATAAATTTCTTAGTCTTAAGAGTTTTCACTCTAATGGAAGAAACTGAAAATAATTTTAACTATTAATAAATACTTTGAAGAAAAAGAAGGCAAGCTAAAGGATGGAGAGTGATGGGAGATATTAGTGAGACAGATTGTTTTATTTATTTTTTAAAAAGATTTTATTTATTTATTTGAGAGAACCAGAGAGAGCATGAGCAGAGGGAGGGGCAAAGGGAGAGGGAGAAGCAGGCTCTCCATTGAGCGGGGATCCCAAAGCGGGGGTTGACCCCAGGACCCTGTGACCATGACCTGCACTGAAGGCAGAGGTTCAACCAACTGAGCTGCTCAGGTGCCCTGGGACAGACTGTTTTAGATGGAATGGCAGGGACTCCCTTAAGGAAAGGATTTTTGAGCATAGACATAGGTAAGTGACAGAGTAAGAGCTGGGAAGATCAATGAGAATTCTAGAAAGTGGAAACAGCAAATGTAAAGGTGATGAAGCAGAACTGAATTCAGGGGTCAAGAGCATGTAGGAGTGACATGTAGTATTCTGAGATAAGGTGGGAGGAGCCAAATAATTTTGGATTAATAGTAGATACATTCCATGGGTCAACAGAAATGATGGAAATCATGATTAAAAAATACTCCAGGAAGATAAGGACCATATGATCCCCTTTAAAAAAGATTATTTATTTATGAGAGAGAGAGAGAGAGCATGAGTGGGGGAGGAACAGGGAGAAGCAGACTCCCCTCTGAGCAGGGAACCAGATGTGGGATTCAGTCCCCAGACTCCGGGAGCATAACCTGAGCCGAAGGCAGACACTTAACCGACTGAGCCATTTAGGCGCCCAAGAATCATATTAGCCTACCAATAGATGCAGAAAAAGCATTCGACAAAGTACAGCATCTGTTGAGGTTAAAAAAACCTCAACAAGGTAAGGATAGATGGAACATATCTCTATATAAAGGCCATATATGGAAGACCCACAGTTAATATCCTCAATGGGGAAAACCTGGGAGCCTTTCCCTGTGGTAAGAAACAAGACAAGGATGTCCATTCTCACCACTACTATTTAACAAAGTACTGGAACTCTTAGCCTCAGCAATCAGAAAACAAAAAGAAATAAAAGACATCCAAATTGGCAAGGAAGAAGTCAAACTTTCACTATTTGCAGATGATATGAGACTCTATGTAGAAAATTCAAAGACTCCACCAAAAATTTGTCAGAACTTACACATGAGTTGAGCAAAGTCACAGAATATAAAATCAATGTGCAGAAATCTGTTGCATTTCTCTACACCAATAATGAAGCAACAGAAAAGAAATAATGGAATCAATTCCATTTGCAATTTCACCAAAAATAATAAGATACCTAAGAATAAATCTAACTAAAGAAGTAAAAGATCTATACTCTAAAAACTATAGGACACTTATAAAATAAATTGCAGGGGACACAAAGAAATGGAAAAGCATTCCATGCTCATGGACTGGAAGAAGAAATATTGTTAAAATATCTGTACTATCCAAGGCAATCTACACATTTAATGCAACCCTTATCAAAATATCCCCAGCATTTCTCACAGAGCTAGAACAAACAATCCTAAAATTTGTATAGAATCACAAAAGACCCTGAATCGCCAAAACAGTTCTGAAAAAGAAAAACAAAACTGGAGGCATCACGATTCTGGATTTCAAGCTATATTACAAAGCTGTAATCAAGACAGTCTGGTACTGGCACAAAAACAAATCCATATATCAAAAGAATAGAATAGAGAACTCAGAAATGGACCCTCAACTCTATGGTCAACTAATCTTCAACAACAGAAGGAAAGAATATCCAATTGAGAAAAGACAGTGTCCAAGAAATGTTGGGAAAACTGGCCAGCCACATGCAGAAGAATGAAACTGGACCACTTTCTCACACCACACACAAAAATAAATTCAAAATGAAAGGCTTACATGTGAGAGAAGAAATCATCAAAATCCTAGAGGAGAACACAGGCAGAAACCTGTTTAACCTTGGCCATAGCAACTTCTTACTCCACACATCACCACAGCCCAGGGAAACAAAAGCAAAAATGAACTATAGGGACTTCATCAAGATAAAAACTTCTGTACAGTGAAGGAAACAATCAGCAAGACTAAAAGGTCTTGGAATTCCTTCCTTTCCTATGGAATGGAAGAAGATATTTGCAAATGACACACCTGATAAAGGGTTAGTATCCAAAATCTACAAAGAACTTATCAAACTCAACATCCAAGAAACAAATAAACCAGTTAAGAAAAGGGTGGAAGACATGAATAGACACTTTAAAAAAAAGACATCCAAATAACCAATAGATACATGAAAAGATGTTCAACATCTCTCATCATCAGGGAAATACAAATCAAAACCACAATGAGATACCACCTCATACCTGTCAGAATGGTTAAAATTAATAACACAAGAAACAGGAGGTACTTGTGAGGGTGCCAGAGAGGGAAACCCTATTGCACTGTTGGTGGGAGTGCAAACTGGTGAAGGTCCTCTGGAGAACAGTATGGAGGCTCCTAAAAGTGTTAAAAACTGAATTACCCTACAATCCAGTAATTGCACTAAGTATTTACCCAAAGGATAGAAAAATACAAGATACAGATTTGAATGGCTACATGCACTCTGATGTTTATAGCATCATCATCAACAATAGCCAACCTTATGGAGAGAGCCCAAATGTTCATGGACTGATGAATAGATAAAGAAGAGGTAATAAATAAATAAATAAATAAATAAATGGTGGTATGTTTTATATATAAAATATAATTATAATATATTATTATAGAATCATATTATATATCATTATTATATAATTATTAATTATATATAATAAATATATAACATATATATTATAGAATATTACTCAGCCATCAACAAGAATGAAATCTTAAAAAAAAGAATGAAATCTTGCTATTTGCAATGATATGGTTGGAGCTAGAGTGTATTATGTACGTGAAATAAGTCAGTCAGAGAAAGACAAATACTTTATGGTCTCACTCATGTGGAGTTTAAGAAATAAGACAGGTGAACATATGGGAAGGGGGAAGAAAAAAGAAGGAGAGGGAGAAGCTGTAAAAGACTCTTAATGATAGAGAACAAACTGAGGGTTGATAGAGGGAGGCGGGTGGGGATTGGGCTAGATAGGTTTTGAGTATTAAGGAGGGCACTTGTGATGCACACTGGGTGTTGTACGTAAGTAATGAATCACTGAATTCTATTCCAGAAACCAATATTATGCTGTAGGTTAACTACTGAAAATTTAAATTAAAATGTTGTATTTTGTACCTATAAAAAATGAAATAAATAAACAAAAATACTCTAGGAAGTACAAAATGTTATGGAAATTAAGGGCCATAATTAGATATATTTGTAAGAAAGATTTTAGGATATTGAACAGAAGGACTTTTTCTGTTGTTCATAACTGAAAAGAATAGCTAAGTAACACCCTTCCTATGAGAAAGTCTGAAAAGATGCCAAAAATTGGGGCCAGACCCTGTTCCCACCAAGTGTAGACACACTATGAGGTGAAATAACTTGTTCTCCTAACAGCACCCAGCACCCAGTTGTGAATATGTATAAAGAGAAAAGAGTGTAAAAGACAGCAAACTCCTGGAGTGTTCACAGATAAAGCCTATTGGGAGAAACATGTGTAAAGATCACGTGTGTGTGTGTGTGTGTGTGTGTGCAAGAAGGGAGATTGGCCTGTCCTTCCTCAGCTGGATGGATGATAAACTACTGAACACACAAGTGTACCTGGATCTGTTATTTTAGAATCATGTGGGAAGAGTCTTCTTGGAGAAGTTAAGCACTTGCCACCCAAAGTTGGGGAGCCACTTGTGAACCAAACATGGCTGCTCACTTTTAGTCTTCAGATTTTTAGAAATATTTTATTTATTCATGAGAGACAGAGAGAGAGAGAGAGGCAGAGACATAGGCAGAGGGTGAAGCAGGCTCCATATAGGGAGCCTGATGTGGGACTCGATCCTGGGACTCCAGGATCATGCCCTGGGCTGAAGGTGGCGTTAAACCGCTGAGCCACCCAGGCTGCCCCTGTCTTCAGACTTATGAAGAAGAGCTCACTGGAGTAACTCACACTAACAGAGTAGGAAGGGACTACAGTCTAGAATTTGTTACTGACAGGGAGTAAATAGCCTCCTCTATTCAAACCTGGTGTTCTGTGGTTCTTGAAGGTTCAGAAAGTGATCTCAGTGGTTACCACAGATATATGCAGAACAACATGAAGGAAAGGAAAGAGGCAAGATAGCTCCTAAGTGAAGGAAAATTCCAGCCAGAAAAGGAGTTAGGGGCAGAATTTGTGTCATAACCCAAAGTGGTCATGGTTGATTCTCTCTGAGGATTCCTCAATGACTGAGAGGGCTAGGGTAAAGCTGAACATCATCCAAAGAAAACTAAACACATCCTCAGCACAGTGCTCTCAGTAGTAAAATCTATTAGCCATAGACAAAACCAGATTGAACCAGAGAAAGACCTGGGACACGACTGCAACCAAAACATGGTTGACAAGGTAAGATTTCTTACTCCTATCACCCCTCTCTGACTCCAAAACTGGAGGAACCAAGTAGTGAGGAGAGAGGATCCAGACCTTCCAACTTCTCTACTCCAAGCAGCTGGCAACACAGTTTAAGCTTATGTTGAGGGGAAAGAAAAGGTGATCTTATTTACATCAGATTCCCAATTGAAGTTTTAAACTAGACAAAAATCCTAATAACTGAAATTAGTAGAAGATGATGCAATGTACCAAGATTTTACAGAGAGTTATGAACTGGAGATTCAACAATTATGGTTGGAAGCCTTGACTGAAAAAAACTATTTGGCATTTATGTTCCCGTTGAGATACATGATACAAGTAGCCAAGCAATACAACATAATAATACAAACCACATCGGATCTACTAAGGAGTCAAATGCACTAATCTAAAATCATAGTCTCATGGAGTCTTCAAAAAAATTTAAGTGTAAAATTTCTTCCAATTCTTCAGTTTAAAAAAATATTTTATTTGTTTTTTTGATTATTTATTTATTTTAGAGACAAGGAGAAAGAGAGCAGAGGGAAGGGCAGAGGGAGAGGGAGAGTGTGGAGCCCAGCCTGGGGCTTGATCTCACAACCCCAAGATCACTACCTGAGTTGAAATCAAATCATGTCCTGATCTAACTGATTGAGCCACCCAAGCACCCCCAACTCCTTTTTTTTTTTTTAAGATTTTATTTATTTATTCATGAGAGATAGAGAGTGAGAGAGGCAGAGACATAGGCAGAGGGAAGCAGGCTCCATTCACGGAGCCTGATGTGGGGCTCGGTCTCCAGGATTACGCCCTGGGCTGAAGGTGGCTCTAAACCACTGAGCCACCAGGGCTGCCCGCCCCCAACTCCTCAGTTTGGCAAAGTATTGATTCTGTCAACTGTCTTTTTGGTTTAACAAAGTACATGTGATCTTCCCTTAATCAGGCAAATTACAAAAAAACTGCTTTAAAATGAAAATGGGGGCAGCCTGGGTGGCTCAGCAGTTTAGCATCGCCTTCGGCCCATGGCCTGATCCTGGAGACCCAGGACTGAGTCCCACGTTGGGCTCCCTGCATGGAGCCTGCTTCTCTCTCTGCCTGTGTCTCTCTCTCTCTGTGTCTCTCATGAATAAATAAATAAAATCTTAAAAAAAAAAAAAAGAAAATGGGTCCAGAAATCTTCATTCACTAACTAGTCTGTATTGTATATTCTAACAAATTAACAGTAACAAGATTGTTTTAGCTTGTTTTGTCTATTAATTATAAAAACCCATCTCTGGTTTTTACTGTATGTATCATTATGTATTATAAACCTTAGCAATACCTCACATCAATACCCAGAAAAACTGTCCCCAGCATCATGAAGATAGTTATAGCAGAATATTTTACTGAGGATTTAAAAAATATTTTATTTATTTATTAATAAGAGACACAAAGAGAGAAGAGACAGAGATACAGGCAGAAGGAGAAGCAGGATCTCTGTGGGGAACCTGATGTGGGACTGGATCTCAGGAACCCCGGTATCACCACCTGAGCCAAAGGCAGATTCTCAACCACTGAGCCACCCAGGTGCTCCGGGTAACCAATTCTTAAAAAAAAAGAAAATGTATTAACATTATTTCTTGCCTATTTAACTACATGACAGATTTCTTATCCCAGTCCCCTTCCTCAAAAACACTTCCAAATACTTGTGGGAAACAAGCTTGAAATAAGGATTCTTCTTTGATGAAGTTAAGGGAAGGGGAAGGACCAGAAATTTCTTTGGCAAACGGTTCCATCTATGGCCAAATGTGTTTGACTGCTTTGTTGCAAGTATACAACAGTCTTTGCAGAGAAGGCCAGATGTTCGGAATGGGAGTGGTACTCTCCAACCAGCTGAAAGTGCAGGAGGTCATCTGTTGTCATTTGCCCCCTTCCCTTTAAGTATGGTTGCAGCCTACAGCAATACCAGAAACCCTGAGTGCAATGCTGGGTTAAAAGCCAATGCTGGGCTAGCTGGTATAGTCTTCTCCATTGAAAAAGTTGTGGATGAGATGGACTGAGAAACAACTACAACATGATGACACTCAATAGAAAGGCTTGGGCAGCCTGGGTGGCTCAGCAGTTTAGAGCCGCCTTCAGCCCAGGGTGTGATCCTGAAGACCCGGGATCGAGTACCACATCAGGCTCCCTGCATGGAGCCTGCTTCTCCCTCTGCCTGTCTCTCTCTCTCTCTCTCTGTCTCTCTGTCTCTCTCTCTCTCTCTGTCTCTCCTTAATAAATAAATAAAAAATCTTAAAAAAAAAAAAAAGAAAGAAAAGGCTTAGAGGGGCAAAAGAAAGAGTTTCAGAGACAGGTACTGACCGGTTAGTGAAAAATAAATCACATTTTGGTTAAGAAAATAAGACAGAGAAAAGGAGACTCAGTGATAGCTAGTTCTCCAGCCGCATTCTCACATGATCTCTTCTTACTGGATAGAGTCCAAAGGTTAATTATACTGGTGCTCTTTGTTTTCTCAGCTTGAAAAAATTAAGGTGCATGAGTACCTTCAAAACAATACACGATAGGAGGAAATGGAGCCACAGATAACAATAGCTGTGTCTACTCTGATAACTTGCTCATTCACTTGTTTAATATTGGTCAGTCTGTAATGCACAACCTAATAAACTGACCAATAAAAGGATTGCTTTAGCATTACAGAGACATAACCTAGGTATAACTTTGAGAGCTTCCATAAATTAATTATATTATTATATATAAGCATCCATATATTACCAGACATAAAAGAACTTGATTCAAGCTAGGGGATATTTAAACAATGATAAAAATCATCCATGACTAGCCACACTGGCACTAGACTTCTTTAGTATACTCATGCTTATGGCCATCAGATGCCTCATTGCCATGACGTTGCTAAGTATGGGAAGGACTATGCAATAGTTTTTTGGGTAGTAAAAATATCTGTGGTCAACTTGTTATTTTACTAGTTATGCAACGTAACGTATTTACTGAGATTTTCCAAGAGATTCAAGGCCACAAATATATTCCTCCTGACTCTGCTTCAACACCGCAGGGAAGGACACGGGAGACAGACTGCCCTGATCTCAGTCATGAAGAGGAAAACTCTGAATACATTTTCTTTACACCACGGTTTAGAGTTAAAGGATTACAAAATAAAATTTATGATTTTAGACGATCAGCAATGAAGAAAATAAATATTTGAATG
This sequence comes from Nyctereutes procyonoides, assembly GCF_905146905.1. Taxonomy (NCBI): domain Eukaryota; kingdom Metazoa; phylum Chordata; class Mammalia; order Carnivora; family Canidae; genus Nyctereutes; species Nyctereutes procyonoides. The sequence continues at coordinate 3,613,768 of NW_026575023.1, read as the reverse complement.
AAAGACAAACTTTTGCTCTAAAATCCTTTTTTTTCCTCTTAGAGATCAATAAACTTAAAGACGATTGACTTTGCCTTTGTATCCTACAACTCTAAGAATAACTATTAAGAAAATACCTAAATACATGAAATGCTCCATTTGGTGGATAATTCAGTCTGTTTCATTCCTCCTTCTTTCTCTATTCTTCAAATGTCCACTAAAGTATAAGTAATATCATGAAACTTGATGACACATGCAAATGGTCTTTGAGCAGCCTGAATGAAGGTCATTAACATAGGAAGGATGTACTTAATGATTATCTTTTGGTTGACATCCACTCATCTTCTCTTTGCATATTCTTAATCTCTAGTTGTCTATAATTCTAGCATATATCCATAGGGTTTTAAAAAAATCATGAAAGTCCTCTCATTTTCTGCATCTACATCTTTAGGTGTGCATAACTCTAAGTATACACGACCATAGGACCATATAGAGAATTTATTTGAGTTTGGAATCTGGATTTTAGTGAAGAAAAAAAATCATGAGATTCTGTTACAGTGAGTCTGGCCAGGTCTTGGCCCAAAGTTATACTCAGGAGGGATCTGTTTTTCCTTGAAAACAAGAGTCTAATCAAAATTTTCATCCAATCTGAGATAAAATAGGGGCACCTCAGTGGCTCAGATGGTTAAGTGTCTGCCTTTGGCTAAGGTCATGATCTCCATGTCCTGGGATCTGGCTCCGGGTCGGGCTCCCAGCTTATCCAGGAGTTTGCTTCTCCCTCTCCCTGTACCTTTCCCTGCTTGTGCTCTCTCTGTCTCTTTCTCAAATGAATAAATAAAATCTTAAAAAATATGAAATAAAATAGAATATAACATTATTAAGCCAATATTAACATCTTATTAGTGAGGATTTCACTTTTTAATGGCTGTATAATAGGAATATTTTAATTTTATAACCTGGAAGTTTTTACTTCACTATTGCTGCCTCTTTATTTTTGGCTAAATTGTACTTTCAAGTGAGTAGACAGAAACCCGGTACTACATGCTCGATAATTTCAAGCAAATATACATGCTATTCTTCAATGCTAAGTGATCCTTTGGCCAGAATAAAAAGGGTAGATTCGATGCTCTTTCTAGTCCCAAGAAGTATGTCCCAACATAGGTGTTTCTTGAGTTACTGCTAAAGAGTAATTCTAATTCTTGGTAGCCTAATCCCACACTTAGTACAGATCCCAATTTCCGCATCCATTTAGATGAGCCACTGGCTAAATGGATGTGTGGTAATAATATTCAACGGCATAAATAAATAAACAAATGATAGATAGATAGATAGATAGAAAGATAGATAGATAAATAAATAAATAAATAAATAAATAAATAAATAAATAAATAGCAGTGCCAATCTGCCTTCTTTATGGTGAGTTTTAGGACTGGTCACACATACCCTCTTCCTCCTTCCTTCCCGTTCTCTTTCTATGCATATTTTTATGATCCCATATATGTTAAGAATATGGTTAGTATCTATTAAGAATTCAATTTAGTAGGGACGCCTGGGTGGCTCAGCGGTTGAGCGTCTGCCTTCGGCTCAGGGCGTGATCCCAGGTCTGGGGATGGAGTCCCCCATCCGGCTTCTGGCAGGGAGCCTGCTTCTCCCTCTGCCTATGTCTCTGCCTCTCTCTCTCTGTGTCTTTCGTGAATAAATAAATAAAATCTTAAAAAAAATAATTCAGTCTAGTAGAGTTGAGATACAAAAATTCTAGCTCAATACAGTAAGCGTCAAGATGCCATGAGAGCACAGAGAAGAAACACCTACTTTCATTTATGGGGATTAAGGAGGTGATTTAAAGATTATACCTAACACAAATACACAGATATCTGCATATACATGTATGAACAGACAGTTTTTTAAATACATTACTTACTTTTCAGAAGCAAGACCGTAATGACTCATTGTTGGCTGATATGCCTGTCTCCAGTATAATGAAAGAAATATACTATCTCAGTTGGGGGTTAATATCTATAAACAACTTGACTTCTCTAGAAAAATGATGTCACATAATTTTAAGATATTAATACTCTTCTAGTCTCTACTGTATTTTCAACAGCTGACTTTTAGTCTATAACAAAGGAAAACTTTCATTATATGCAGGGTATAGTGGAAAGCATGTGAGATAAATTTGAAAAAAAATATAGGTATTACTCCTGGTTTGGTGGATTATAAAGTATGTGATTTTGACTGTTATTTAACTTAATTAAATCTGTTTCTTCACTGAAAACATGAAGGAACATGAAAACATGAGGAAGCTGAGTGATACGATTTTAACATTTCTTTTTAGATCTAAACATCTGGCCTTTATACAAATTTGGTTTACATTAACATTTTTTAAGATAGTATAATCTTAAGGCAATAGCTTTTAAGTTCCCGCTCCTAGAAAGTGCTTATAAATTATTTATGTTCTCCCACTCCTTATAAAATTCGACTTTGTCCTACTACTCACACAAACAGTTCCCACCACACTAGCCAAGACCTGTCAGACTGGTTCTATTTAGATCATTAGTGACTTCTTTCTTCACCTCAATCCAGCCCACAAAATTGCTGATATAGCCTGGATGTACACACTAGACTGCAGACCTTGGTCTCCACTGGACTCTTTCCTGCTGGTCAGCAATGTATCGGTGAGTTCCCTTTTCTTTGTCTTAAGTTCACTTGTAGTTTAAAACAGCATGAACCACACCAGGGAATGTGTAGATCTCTAATTTCTCATTTGCTTAATACAGAAACATACTTTTGATATTTAACATGAAATTGTGTCAAGAAATACCTTTCTCTTCTCTCTATATTACTGCTCCCTGTCATCCTGGGTTTCATCCCCAAGTATTTTTCTATATTCTTTCAGATGAGTTCAACAAAAGATAAAGGTATATCCAGTTTGACAGCTGTCTTTTTAGTTAACTAAGTTAGTTTCAAGCATAGAACATGTTTTTAATTTGGAGTTTGTTTTATTGAGAAAATACTCTTATTTTCAGAGGTGTACATGAAAAAAAAAATAAATCTGAGATCACGCAGATCAAAATTACATTCAGTTCTGTTTAAATAGCTTAAATTTTAAAAACTGTAGAGGTTTGAAAGAATAAGAAATAATTTAAGAAGACAATATGATTAAATTATTATAGTTGATTTAAAAAATAAACCCAATGATGTACTTGGCCACAATCACTTCTCCAACAGGTAAGTCATAATTATTTTGAGGTTGTTTTCATTCAAAGTTAGAAACTAAACAGTAATAAGGTTTCCATGTACTAGTTTGGCTCTGAAAAATAATTTTATCTTTGGCTAAAATTTTATTTTCTCTCATTTATATATTGGTATATCATTTAAAAAAATATTCTACATTGAGAAGGAAATGGTTTGGAAGTGTACAATTTCTAGTGGAATCGTAATAGGGAAAAACACTCAAGTTCTGTCATTGAAAGAAAATTCCACATACTTATGAAAAGTTTAATACTCTTCTATACATGTTAATGAAGCAACTAAGAGCTACAGACCTAACAAATTTAGTCAGTTTCTCAAGGTTCCCTGTCTTTTGTGAGTACTTCTCTATAATCCATGGTGATTTTTCTGTTCCACTGTTTTTACATTAACTTTAAGAATATTACTATAGAAAAGAATGGTTTAATTTAAACTTATAATCTCTATCAAACTCAAGATACTAAACAGATTGCAGGCTTTGTCTATGCTAGCTATGAATGAGTCTAGAATTTGTGTAGAAGAGCTATAATAGAATGCATTTTTCTGAGAATAGTCTCTAATTTGAAGTAAAAGATGTACCTATTTTTTAATCCTACTTTAGAGTAGAGGGAAGATATCTCTCAAGGAAAAAAATAAAGAAACAAATAACTCCTTCCTGATCTAAAGCTGCACAAAAAGTGGAGCACATCTATGTTTTTCAGTCTAGGAGATGTTAAGAGAATGGGTTAGGGTGGAAAGGGATTAAATTTACTGTGAACATTTGCAGGACCAAGTGCACCAACAGGAGTGCTTTGAAGAAAGAGGTGTAATTGGAATATGTAGACAATTTCTTTTTATTGACTCATAACTGGGAAGACATATAAGAAGCACTGAGGGGTTTTATCAAATGGCGTGCTCCTTCCTCTTTACCCAAATTTCTAAGAGCCCCCTCCCTCACTTCACCTGTTCTAAATGAAAACCACCATTTTAGAATTTAAAAGTAAGAAGAAATTTGGACCAGTAAATAGTATTCTTTATATGTTACCATTTCCTCCAAACTCTTATTTTATACTATCCTTTCAGCATGAAGAGAGTAACACATGGATTTTATAAAAATACACAGAGCAGAAGGTTAAAGAAAACGTTATCAAGAATAAGTTTATAGGGAAGAGATTTGGGAATAAAATATATTTATTAAATAATAAATTTATTAAATAAATATTTATTGATGATGGGGATATATGTTAACTCTAGTCCTCAGCAACCACTGAATTAAAGATAAGCAGACTGAATTTATGGACAATATCTACACAAATTTAGATACACAAAGATGATCTGAGTAATATGCAAATTTTTAAAAATGGACAACTTTAATTTTTACTCAGTAGGGTGAGATCTACCACTCAGTCTATGTGTGGCCCATGGACCACCTCCATTAGATTCACTGAGTGCTCATTAAAAATGAAGTCTAGTTCTCATCCTAGAAATTCTCATAACTCTCTGATTGAGGCATGGGAATCATACTTTTAAAAGTACAAGATAATTCTTATTCACACTAAAGTTTGAGAAGAACTGATACAGTATAAAGCCATAAAAAAGAAAGGAACTTGTAGGACAGAAGGAAAATAAAGCAGAAATGAAATAGGCCAGCTTTGAAAAGAGGTAGCCATTTGTTTTATTTAAATTGGTATAATTATATCTTAATGGGTGGTGATCTCTCCCTAGTCACCTTTCCCTCCAAGGGAGAAGACTATTCATTTATGCAATGTAGTGATGATTAAGGAAGAGAGGATAATTTCAGGAAGTATGGTAAACTGAAGGGAAGATAAGACATGATTTGAAGAGTTTGTGTCTAACACGGAGGATCTTAATTTGGATTAAAATCTGTTTATAGGGGCATCTGAGTGGCTCAGTGGTTGAGTGTCTGCCTTTGGCTCAGGTCGTGATCCTAGGGTGCTGGGATCAAGTCCTACATTAGGCTCCCTGCATGGAGCCTGCTTCTCCCTCTGCCTGTGTCTCAGCCTCTGCCTCTGTATCTCTCATGAAAAAAATAAATACAATCTTAAAGAAAAAAAAAAAATCTGCTTACAGGGAAACTTTAACATAAAGCCAATCGAGCATATGTTCCCCCTCGCTGCCCCCCACTGGAAGTCAGTCAACAGTGATACTGAAGGATTGTATTGACATATTGCCGTTTAGACCCAGAGCTGCTATGGGATTCTGCTCCAAGTTTTGACAAGGCCTCACTTCTCCTTCAGCTACGATCAGTCCTGGTCCATGTAACAACTTTTAGTGAGTTCTCACTGTATACTAAACTTTGTGTGGAAGAAAACTACCTGTTGAGCACCTGTTATGTGCTGTACATTTTGTAAATGCTATCTAATTTAATTCTGAAAATACCCCGAGAAACACTTCCTGCGATTGCTCCATTTGAAAGATGAAATCAGTGCAGCTCACATTGTCCAGTGTTAGTAAGCGTTGGATCTGGAATCTGATCTTGGCCTTCCTGGCTCTAAAGTCTATGGTTTTGCTACTGGAACACATTGTCTATCATGTGCGGGGAGCTAAAGGAAGAGTCTTTGGAAAGTTTCTGTCAGCATTCTGACGGAGAAAGGGAAAATACACACACACACACACACACACACACATGCACACAGATAGAGACGTAGAGGAGTTGTGCATGTATGTATATGTAGGCGTAAATGGGTATACAGTGTCTAGGCAAAGAAACAGATCGTGTGCAGATTGATATGAAGTAATGTACACACATGCTGAAGGAGGAAGATGCGGTGGTGTAATTTTACTTTCACTGATAGGTTTTTAGAAACATTTTAAGGAATGCTTGGACGGCCCTTTTTAAACCTTTTTACAACTATATTTAAACAAGGTGAAAATATGACCTAAATTGGCCGCACTATTTCAAAGGTGATCAGTGACTGAGAGTATTGCGTATCACTTGCATCCTCGTTGTTTTCTAAAGAGGATTGCAACATTTGCTATTGTGTGAAAATCAAGTTCACTTAGTGCAGCGTGTCATGGAAGAAAAAGAAGGGTTTGTGGTAGCTGGAATTGTCTCGATGGACCTTATTGTTACTTTTTCATTGTTGTCTGCTTTCCTCCAAAAATATGTCATTCCTTCAATACAGAGAGGGAATAAATAGAAATATTCAAGAAAAAACAGCAACATCATATACTTCCATATCAGCACTGAGACTTACAAGTATGCCTGATGTGTTTAGTACTTGAGAGAGGGTGACATAGGCGGCTGTGGAGCAGGTCTTCTAAGATGCAAGGTGGTAAAATGGGTGCTCTGGGTGCCTTTCATGGCTTGGTCAGCATTAGGTGTTAGAGGAAATGCACAAAGAACTTCTCGAAGCACATATTCTCATAGAAGATGATGGGAGAGAATTAGGAAGAATGCTCCCACCGTTTCAGGCATCATTAAATACGTTTGAAACAAGTGGATTAGAGAATAGGAAAGTTTTAAGAGGTTGAGGGGGAAAATGGGTGTAGAGACACCAAGTCATGCCAGAATCTGCAAGCCCAAACTTCTCCCACTTACATACATGGTCTGTGCGGTTGGGCAATTTGTGAGATTTTTTGAATAGTAATTCTGAGATAATAGAACTAAGCTTAGGGGAACCCAAAGTACCATATATCATCACTAAATTCTATCCTGCGATCTTTCATCTGTAGATGTCAGATGATATCTCTTTTTCAAAGCTACAAAAGTAGATACAGAGGAATTTGGCCCTTTGTTTAAAGTCAAACTGTGAGTCAGTGCAGAACAAAATAATAATTGCTGTCATTTGTTTTACATGTTCTATGTGCCAACTACTGTTCTAAAACACGGTGTTTAATCTTTAAAGCAACCTATGGTTATGTTATTATACCCATTTTATAAATGAGGAAATTGAGGTTCAGATGGTAACCTTATTTGCCCAGAGCTAATATGTGACAGAACTGGGAATTAATCTATGTCTATCTGACTCCAAACCTATGCCCTTAACCACAGTGTTGTGCCATCTTCATGTGTATCCACCTCAGTGTTTCCACTGGTAGGATGCCTTAACTGTCTCATTGTGTCAAAAGATACAAAAGTTATATTTACAAAAAACAATGCTCTTATTCAATGGATGGTCTTCTCAGTAGACTTTCAAGGCTGGTAGGCAGGAAGTATTGCTATCTGCATTCTATAAAGTAGGGGATACAACCTTCAAAGATTAGGTAATTTGCATGTGGTTACAGGAATGTGTGAGTCAGTCATACTAGAGATGAGATAGAGTCTGATCTTCCTGTTCCCCTGCAACCTGAATCCAATACTGTCAAGTAGAAGAGTTACATTAACACAGGAAATATGTTCCTACATGACCCAGGAAATACTATTGTTATTGTTATTACCATTACATTTGAGTATGTCTAGAAATATATTGCCTTTTAAAAATTAGTTGTTCACTTTAAAAGCTTGTCAGGTTGCATTAGCAAAATTCAGAGAGGGTACATAGAGTAGGAAAAAATATGTATATATTCCATATAGATGATTCCACCATTTATTTTCTTATTTGGTACTTATCAACAACGCTTTAAGGTAGATAATTTTAATATTACCATGAATTTTTACATAGGAAGCCAAAGATTAGGAAGACTGAGATTTCCAAATCTCTGAGTAAGTGATTCGTAGAGCTGGAGACATACTCCAGAGGTATGGGAACATACATCTTTCTCAGCTGAATTCCTTTTTGCACATAAGACCTAATGTAAACCCCTGACACATGGAGCAGAGTTGCTTTGGGTCAAGTGGCACTAAGGCTTGGGAGCCTCACTTCTCTATCTTCTCCTTATCCTCTTAGGTACACAGGAGGCAACTTGAGGGATTTTTCATCCCACTTTGAAAACAAATTAATTTCTCATCATGAAGTAGGAAATAGTGACAACAGCCAACATTTGTTGAGCAGTTACTGTGTGCCTGGCCTGATGCCAAGTGCTCTGTGGGTGTTATTTCATTTAACCCTCAGAAGAACCCTATATTTAGGTCTTTCATTAGCCCCATCTATAGATGGGGAAATGTAGACTCAGAGAGAGTAATTTCAGAGCCACCTAGTGAGTGAGAGGGTGAGAGGCAGAGCCAGAACTGAATCTAAACTGATGCCAAAGCCCAGACAGATCTTTATCTCCCCTAAGAAGTAAGATGGAAGTCATTTGCTAAAAGTCATAGAGTATAATCAAAAGAGTATCTTAAACTCAGCTGCCAGAGAATATTAAGGATATTTTATCATCTTTCCCATATAAAGTATAAAAAAATTAGTTTCCCAAAGATAATTTTTTTCAAAGATAATTACATAAAAGTGGCGTTCACCTTGATTGCAACTCATCTGTTTTGCATCTTGCAATAGCATCAGATTTAGCTATGTATGAGGGACAAGAAATTTAGGGTAATAGTGGTTTATAAAAAATGGAATTAATATAAACAAGTCTGGAGGCAGGCAGGCCTGTAGGGAGATTCGCAAAGTAAATCTAGGCTTCTACCTTTGCGCTGTCCCATCAGCAATGAATATGTGTCCTCTAAAACATGGCTCAGCGTGATTGCCTGAGCTCCAACTAGCACATACGCATTCTAGCTATGAAACGCACATCAAGATTCTACCCTCTGGAATAGAGACTCTATTAGTCAGAAATTATTCACATGGTAACTCCTATGGACAAGGGACACTATATTCTATTTTCCAAGATGGTCGTGTGCTCAATCAAATATCAAATCAAATATCAAATCAAATCAAAAATCAAACATTGTATTATTTAGAATAAATATTTGGGGTAGACACCTATAAGTATCTACAGACATATTAAGTTTGAATGATGAGAAGTATATCCTATTGTGATCAGCAGTAGGCAGTAGATAGATATATGGGTCTGAAGATTTGCCATGTAAATTGAGCTGCGGATATGAATTAAGGCCATGAGCATTGGAAACTGAAATTATTTCATTCTTTTGGATAAAATAATACCTCTTTTATAATTTTATGGTTCTAATTTGGTATCACATTCAAAAGTTAAGACTCAATACTTCCATATATTATAGGCCAGCAACTGGGGCAGGAAATTTATTGATCAAGAAATCTCACTTCTAAAAAAAAAAAAAAGAAATCTCACTTCTGGGGCAGCCCTGGTGGTGCAGCAGTTTAGCGCTGCCTGCAGCCTGGGGTGTGATCCTGGAATCCCGGGATCAAGTCCCACGTCAGGCTCCCTGCATGGAGCCTGCTTCTGTCTCTGTCTCTCTCTCTGTCTTTCATGAGTAAATAAATAAAATCTTAAAAAAAAAAGTTTATGACTTCCTTATATGAAACTTGTATTATTTAAAATCACTTGCAGTTCCTTATTTTGTTCCAGTCATCTGGCATGTGGCAATCAGAAAAATGACGCATTTGAAAAATTACGTTAAAGCTAATTGTTTAGTAAATGTTGAATTTTAATTATAAAAATGTTAAGCATTTTAAAGTTAGGTGAGGCATGGAATACTAACTTTGCTGGAAATTAAAGAGCATCTAGATCATTTAATGTCCTCATCATTTTTTAACAGATGAAGAAAATGAAAGCACATTTCAACATCATACAAATTGAGGGTTAAGGGATGCTGGAACTTATGTGATGTTGAATATACTTTCAGTTTTCTCACCTAAGAAACTTCAGACTTTGATGAAAGGACTTAATCCTTAAGCTAAAATCTTTAGGACTAAGATGCAGGTCACTGGTCTTACAGTTCAGAGCTATTGCTACTATATAATGTCAATTGTAATAGGAGGCAACTAAACGAAGTCATGAGAAAGATTTGGTAGGAAGACATCGAACATTACAAAAAGTTTCTGAAAGTCTATATTAGCAGCCTCGAAAGTGTCTCTGAGCTTGGGTTTCTCAGCTATTTTTCTTCTGATAACACCTGCCACCACATACTTACATACTCTGTTAATTTTTATTTTTCTTACATGTTTTCAAGTGTGTACAATTCCCTATGACTAGCTGCAGTGGCATCCCTTCTCAACATTTCTGTGGGAAACCATTGCTTTTAAAGTTCCTTATTGAGATCATGCCAATTTATTATCTTGAAGTAGAAAGAGTTTGAGGAAAAGAAAGCAAATATATTAATAGAATCAAAGATGAAATAGCTCAATTTATAAGTCTATAAACCCATACATAATTACTTAATAATATCTTTAAACTTTGTTGTACCATATCTATCTGTGATTGCACATTTCTAGAGGTCAGACAAAGTGTCAACCTGAATCTCAGTTTGTAGATTCCTATGCTACACCGTATCTGGCTGGGAACTTAATAAATACCTTGATGATCACACAGTGAAGATCAGAGACATTCCTTACTGTTGAGGTGCCACTGATACTTGCCAGTAATATAAATCATATATTTAACAAAGTCTTATGATTGCATACATGATCTTCACAACTTCCTTTTAAAGTAGGTGGAAAGAAAGATATTATCACTTGAGTTTTATGGTTGATTAAATATAGGAATGGGCTAAGTTAAGCAAAGCTTTGCTTAACTTAGCAGTTAATGAGTGGTAGGGTCTTCTGTCACAATGTTCATTAAAAACTTACTACTGTACCAAATAATACTCTATTTTTGTGCCTACAATTTCAATAATCTTTAAATACTTTATAATGTGAAGATACCATTAAGGAGTCATTTTAATAATAATTAAGGAGTATTGTCAGATATTTAAAAATATTATCATAGAGTTTGGTATGAATGATTCATGTTGCCCCTTCCCCCACACTATCAAATTGCTTTTATTAAATAGTAATTAATGCCACTTGCCTATATTGAAGGAAACACTAAGAGTATTATAAAACTAATTTTTGTTTCAATATTAGGAATATTGTAGAGAATATAGTTCATTACATTACATAGTATTTTTTTTAATGAGGAAAATAATTGTATTGTTACTGAATAATTGCTCATTGTTTATCCTATGGTTGCCATGAAAAATGTACCTGAACGGGGTTTGCTTGTTTGCTTTGTTTATTTTTGTTTTTGAGTTGGCTGCTGGAAAGCTACAAATTCTGTGGCTTGACTTAAGGAAATGTCTAGATGGGAATTAATGTGGTTTTAGTATTGCTCATTCATATATGTGTGTATATATATATATATACACACACACACATATCTTTACTCATATGTTTATATCTCCTTATAAGTAGTTACCTTAAGCTAATCTAGAACAGGGTGGAATATAAATTATTTATAATAAAAACAATGGGTTTCTTATCAATTATCTTAGTGCTATAAAGAGAAAATGGAAATGGTTTTCTGGTAATTAGCCAACTACCTTGTTGTAATTGTAACTTTTCTATGAGAACCATTCATAGTTTTCATTTTTGAGAATGCACACATAGTTCAGTCCAAGGGCCTGGCTGATGTTATTAGACACTTTATAGGTATGTTTGTATAGCAATTAATAGGACAAAAATATGTTCTTTGCAATTTTATGAGAAGTAATTTGTATTTCTTTAAAAGAATAACCCAGCAATGAAAAGATATGATCTATTCACACATACACAAATTTTAGTTCCACCCTGTATATTTTTATAGTCTCATTCAACAAAATATAAGAAAGATTAAAGGTCTCTCCAATGCCTGCTGGTTTGCGTCTTTCACAGAGGAGAAATCACCTGAAGTATTTGTGTGGATAGGAAAAGCAGGCACAACTCAATAAGCTAAAGAAATAAGCTAGTTGCAAAAATGTAACAAAAATGGAATATTTATTAATTGACATTTTAAGTCCTAAACACTGATTTAGGGGATTAACAATGTCATAAGGTACTAGGTTGTTACTTCATTGTAGTATCTTTCTTCAAGCTTTTGTTTTGATATTATAATGCAGACATTCAGTAATCTCAAATAATGATGTGTTTCCTGATATTAATGTGGCCTCATTTGCATTTGTCACTTTCTATACTATGATAACACTTTACAGTGGATAGATCAAATAACAGTTGGAAAATCATGTATTTTAAGCACAGGTGATATAGAAATATTAATTACAAAACTTGACATTATATAAAATGTTTTCTGGAGATTGGGTTTTACTTAAATAGTAACTATAATCCACAATGTCCGACCTGTCTTTCCTTGTGTATAATATGCCAAGTTAAGGCAAACCAGAAGTGCTTTGAGAGATATGAAAACCCATATTGTGGTGTGGACAAATGGTCAGTTTAATCTGGTTTAGTCAACTTCAATTCAATTCCTTCTATGAACATATCTTGAGCATGTGATTGGAGAATATAGAGATAAGTAAGGCTCAGTCCCTGTCCTTAAGGAGCCCAAAATATGTACCTTATTGTGATGCTCAGGGTAAGCCTAACTGAAGTGGAGGGGAGTTTTTGAACTGGCTCTTAAATACGCATGAGCTTTTAAGATGCAAGCAAAGCATAAACTCTGTTACTCCATGTAGGAGGCAAGCAGAGGCAAAGGCAAAGAGCCTGGAAGCTCATGGGGAAAAGACGAATGCCAGGCTAACTAAGGCCAACTTGGGTTTCTAGTAGTCTCAGACATTGGCTCCATCATTTCTAGAAAGACAGCTTACTGTCTGGAATGGAGAATGATTTAGAGATTATGAAGACAGAAGAGAAACCTGTTATTAAGCGATAGGACAAGTTTTAGTGAGAATTCCAGAACAAAATCAGTGGCAATGGGATTGGAGACAGACTACATTAAATTTGCCATGCAGATGAGACTAGAAAGTGAAAGGATTATTATGGCTTCCGAACACAATTAGCATTGACTTGTAGGCTATTGCTTAAGTCATTCATCAGTAAACTATGGTCCACCACTTGTTTTTGTACAGTGCTTGAGATAAGAATGATTTTTATACTTCTGTGGCTGAAAAGAAGAAAACTATTCATGACAAGTGAAAATTATATGAAATTCAAATTTCAGTGTACAGAAATTAAGTTTTATTGGAACACAGCTGGGCACATCTGTTTGCATATTGTCTATGGCTGCTTTGTGGCTATACGGGCACAGCTGAGTCGTTGCAAAAGAGAATTTGTGATCCAGAAAGCCCGAAATAGTTACTATCTGGAACTTTATAGAAGAGTTTGCTGACCTTGATAATAATGCTTTGGGACCACCAGCTTTATAGATATCATGCACATGTTCATTTAAAAGATATTTGCAAATAACATATCAGATAAAGGGCTAGTTTCCAAAATCTATAAAGAACTTATTAAACTCAACACCAAAGAAACAAACAATCCAATCATGAAATGGGCAAAAGACATGAAGAGAAATCTCACAGAGGAAGACATAGACATGGCCAACATGCACATGAGAAAATGCTCTGCATCACTTGCCATCAGGGAAATACAAATCAAAACCACAATGAGATACCACCTCACACCAGTGAGAATGGGGAAAATTAATAAGGCAGGAAACAACAAATGTTGGAGAGGATGCGGAGAAAAGGGAACCCTCTTACACTGTTGGTGGGAATGTGAACTGGTGCAGCCACTCTGGAAAACTGTGTGGAGGTTCCTCAAAGAATTAAAAATAGACCTGCCCTACGACCCAGCAATTGCACTGTTAGGGATTTACCCCGAAGATTCAGATACAATGAAACGCCGGGGCACCTGCACCCCGATGTTTCTAGCAGCCATGTCCACAATAGCCAAACTGTGGAAGGAGCCTCGGTGCCCATCGAAAGATGAATGGATAAAGAAGATGTGGTTTATGTATACAATGGAATATTACTCAGCCATTAGAAACAACAAATACCCACCATTTGCTTCAACGTGGATGGAACTGGAGGGTATTATGCTGAGTGAAGTAAGTCAATCGGAGAAGGACAAACAGTGTATGTTCTCACTCATTTGGGGAATATGAATAATAGTGAAGGGGAATATAAGGGAAGGGAGAAGAAATGTGTGGGAGATATCAGAAAGGGACACAGAACATAAAGACTTCTAACTCTGGGAAATGAACTAGGGGTGGTGGAAGGGGAGGAGGGCGGGGGGTGGGGGTGAATGGGTGACGGGCACGGAGGGGGACACTTGACGGGATGAGCACTGGGTGTTATTCTGTATGTTGGTAAATTGAACACCAATAAAAATTAATTTATAAAAAAAAAAAAAAAACATCTTAGCTGACCTGGGTTGACGAAACATGTAGTCTAAGAATATCAGTGCTGCTTGCCATTACAGAGGATGAGCAAAGAGTTTGAGATCCACTGTTAATCAGTCTACGATGGTGGTGTTATGTGGGGGTTTGTTCCAATAAACTTTCCTCTGCAGCACTCTGAGCCATGACTACTCTCCATGCTTGCCAAGGGGTGTATTTGCCTTAGTATCTTTTTTTTTTTTTTTTGCCCTTGCCTTTTTGTTGTAGTTGCTGTTTTTCTTTTTCAGTACTCTTATTTTTATTTTTAAAGATTTTATCTATTTATTCATGACAGATCCACAGAGAGAGGCAGAGACATAGGCAGAGGGAGAGGCAGGTTCCCCACAGGGAGTCCGATGTGGGACTCGATCCCAGGACCCCGGCATCACACCCTGAGCCAAAGGCAGACATTCCACCCCTGAGCCAGCCAGTTGTCCCTCATACTATTCTCAAAATGACACGTTAAGAAGTAATAACGATAATACAACTCTGGGCATGTTATTTGTCTTCTGGCAATTTTAGACTTATAAAAATATACCCATATTTTAACTGCTATATTCATCATTTAATCACACATGTCTTCAAATTGAAAGGAAAAATCATAGAAAAAAAGAAAGTTGACACCATCAAAGCTGTAAGAATTTATCCAATCTGTCTGAAGGTGATTTTACCTGAAAAGATTAAGTTTCAACAGGGTTTATTTACAGGAGGGGTTAATCGAGGGTATATTGATATGTAATATGGATTTACTCCTCCATTTTACCTATTTTTTTGAGCACATTTCTACCACATTACCAGAGTATTGAATCTCTTTCTAAGAGAGGAACAAAAAAAGTAATTAAGAAGCAGGGTGATTCGGTTTGAAAAGCAATGCCATACAGACTGGAAAGGGAAGGGATAATGTTTCAAAGGACAAACATCTCAGTAATGTGGTCATTACCATTATTATTAATAATTAAAATAATGATGATAATAATAATAGTCCTTGCAGATGATTTTCTGCTTGTGAGTTCAAAGTAATAAAAAAAACTTCATCGTTTTTATCTCTACATAGCTAACCATGTTAGGTGGGGTCTGAAATTATCATCTCTGGTTTAGACATGGAGAAAATAAGAGAGAGAATTGAATCTAGTGGTACAAGATTATACAGTAAGTAAGTTGGTGGCAGGACTTAGAATAAGACTCTCCTAATTGTTTATCAAAGTGTTTTTTTGATGGATTTTTTTTTCTTATCCCATGTTACCCATCTTGTCTCCTCCAAAGCCACCAAAGACAGCATCACTAAAATAGTTGTGAAAGGTGGGGGTCAGGAAAGGAGAACACATCAATACCTTGGACATAGTTGTGATGGGAAATCCAGAAACAAGACATAAAATCTTCTTTCAATTGTTTTTACCTTTTTAAAATCTCTCTTTTGTTTAATTCAAAAGCTGTAATGATTCTGGTTAAAAAAAAATGAATCCACAATCATACAGAAAGTAAATAAAATTAAAGTTTCTTTCTTATTTCTGCTCTTACAGTTCTTGGTCTTAGTAATTTTGTGTCTGTATACATTTTGCTATGTACATACACAGTTTCATTATTTAAAAAAACTGGAAGATAGAATGCATATTTTTCTGCAGTATTTTTTCCTTAAATAAATCATTGACTATTTCCATGTTAATATTTCTAAATTTATCCCATCAATTTACCAGCTGCTCTGTTTTACTTTCTGTCTTGTTAAAAGTCATAGAACAATTAGAACTTCTGCCATATTTTACAACTCTACACAATGATCATACATTTTTGATAACTGTACCACATTTGCTACAATTACAAATTCATATTCTTTATCTGGCATGTTTTGATGTCTATTGAAAAGCTCTTCCCTTCCCGTATTTCCCCCAAAGTTTTGCTTACATCTGCCATATGCATCTCCTTTCTCTGCAACAGGTGAATGGCAAGCATTCTGAGAAGAAACAGGGATCAGTTTTTAGGTTTCTTAGGCACATTTGCGCATAAACAATTAGTGACTCCTCATGGAGCGATCTTTTCATCTTGCAGTAATTGCCATTCTAGGATCAGGTGTTTGGAATATCACTCAAGGGAGCACTGAAGATTGAAGAGATGGAGGAGAAGAAGATGAAATGTCCTTGGCTACAGTCCCATTGGAAAATCACAAGAACAAGACAGGAGACCTAAGTAGAGTCTCTGGAGCCTTTCCCTAGATCTCAGTGCCTTCAGGAGGAGCAGAGTCATGTAGCAGGAATGACAATATTGACTTCTGTGACAATGTTCCCATAGAACAAAACATTAAGGCAGAGCCAGGGTGTGATGACGGTGTGATAGGGAGCAAAATGATATCACATGTTGGTCCTACATAACCCAAAACAGAGTCCCCTTGATTCTTGTAAGCAAAAATTATTTATTGCAAAAATAGCTTTGCAGTTTGCAAGAAGTTTTCACACTCATGATCTCATTCAGGATCCCACAATCAATCCTGTATTTTAGACACAAGGGCTATACTGTCCCTTATTAACATATAAAGAACTTAGCACAGCATTTAAATGATTTGTCCAAGTTGCACAGATGCTAAGGAAAGAGCTGGATTCAGAATCTTTCTGGTTCTGATTGAACTCCTGTGCTCCTCCAGGATAGTACTACACTTCCTCCCAGTCCTCACGTAGCAGACGGTGCTCTGAAGATAAGCATACATGCCAAGGATTGTACCAGGGTGATAAACACCTCAAGAAATGTAAAATAACAGCTTCGTATTCAAACTCCTTAGCCAACTCTGACTTATTATTCTTTATTCTAGCTTTTGAGTTCGCCTAGTAACTATTATAACACAAGGGAACAGCAATCATACTAATTAAACAGAAACCCAGCTGACCAACAGTTTTCAGTAACATGTTTTTGAAGGCAAATAAATGGGAGAGGTTGAGGGAATCTTACGCAGAAAGGATTTCCTGTAGCGTTACTGAGGTTTAGAGTGCAAGCACTCAGGTTCTTTAGAAAAGAGCTCTGGTTATCTCTTATGTGTGTCCTCAAAGTTTGTTTGTAAATAAATCAGACAAATAGAGGGTAGAATTAGAAATTCTATCCGGAACAGTACGGCTCAAGCTGTAACGTATTTTGTAGGCCATTTAAGATTTTAGAGTGGTGGGATGCCTGGATGGCTCAGTGGTTGAGCGTCTGTCTTTGCCTCAGAGTGTGATCCTGAGGTCCCAAGATCGAGTCCTGTATTGGGCTCCTCGCAGGGAGCCTGCTTCTCCCTCTGCCTGTGTGTCTGCCCCTCTCTGTGTTTCTTTCATGAATAAATTAATAAATAATTTAAAAAAAAGATTTTAGAATGGTAAAAACAGGCTTTAAACATTGGCATAGCTCCAACTGTGCTACACTTAGTATTTTGGATAGCCAGCTCAGTAAATCATAGCTAACACATACATGGTACTTTCTACATGTCACACACTGTCGTCGACAGTTTATACAGAGTAATTCATTTAATCCTTATGACAATCCCATGAGATGGGTACTACCATTATTATCTTCACTTTATGGAGGAGGAAATAGGCACAGGGATGTCAAATTACTTGCCTAAGGTCAGGTAACCAGAGCCAGGACTGGCTTCAGCACACTGCAAACCAGGATGTGTTCTAAACCAAAATGGGACTCTACCCCGAGTGTCCTGAATTCCCTGGACATATCTGCTTTACCTAAGGGGTAGGTGGAGTGCACCATGTGATATAACCCATTTATTTGCTTTCTTGCTCAGGCCAGCTGTGGTGAAGAAGAGGAAGAGAGTTTGTTTGGAGCCCTGGGTTATTGGCCTCATCACCTTTATCTCCCTGATTGTTCTGGCGGTGTGCATTGGACTTACTGTTCATTATGTGAGATATAGTAAGTATGAGCTGCCCTAGCACCATGTGACTTCCCCCAAATATTTCTTCATGTGCACTCCTGTTTGGATTTGTCTCAGGCTTATTCATTCATGACTGCAACTCATTTGCATAGCTAGTTCAAAGAATCCTTTACCTGTCTTGTTTTTCTCAATCCTCACAAGCCAAAGAGGATTTTTTTTTTCTTCTGTCTTTGATGGAGCAATGTTTCCTGCTGGGAATAGCATGCTAGATTTTATATTCATTAATAAGCGATAATCAAAAATTACATAGGAAAAGACCATAGGAGAGGTAGCGTTGAGTTGTTTGAGGATGTAGGGCAATCGCCTTGATTTAAAATTATTCCAACTATTTGAAATCCTTAGAGCCCCCAAGTTAATTACATCATCAAGGATCATAGAAAAGTTGGCTCTATTCTGTACTAATAAGCTGGAAAAATGCTCGTAATGATATATTGTTTAGTAAGTGCCTATTTCTGTTATTTTAAATCTCATCTTGGGTTGTACTGCATGTGATTAAAGGAGATAGGATATGCTGAGAAGGTTAATTATAAAGAGGTTAACTCTGTGGTAATCAGGTATCTCACAACTAGATGAACCATGAGTGCTCTGTTATTAGAAAGGTCCCCAGGGTACTTTAGGACTGTTCTTCCAGGGTGTAATAACCCTTCTGAAGTTTCCCTCTACTCTGCCTCAAGTTATAATTAGTTGACTCTACTACGACCTATTGGCTTAATATCACCCTTAGTGACTAGCTAATGCTTTGATGTTCAAGACACTGTAACCAAAGAAGCTAATTACTTGATTCTAATTTAATTGGGAATTTGCACAAGTTGCTCTCCTGTAAAAAGACATAATGATCTGTAAATTGGTTATCTTCTTCCACTAGCGGACACAATCTCAATTCCAATCTCAATTTCTAAAGCAAGGTAGATCATTTTTGGGTAGTTTGAAGAAAAAATATTTAAAGCAAAGACTCTTTTTTTTGGTAGAACTTACCCACACACAAGTCTTTAAACTTTGGAGTATCTACATTTTGGTTATTTCTTTGGAGCATGTTTTTAATTAAAAGGAAAAAAAAGTGGCTAAAATGACTTTTTAATTCTACAGTTCTGTTATGAATATATCATCTCATTATACTGTAAACATCATTGTTCCTCTCCACAGATGCCCAGCACTGTATTTTGTTCATTTCTGTATTTCCAGAACTTAGCAGGATCCTGGCACATATTAAGTACTTAATTAATATGTATTGAATACTGAATGATAAAGATTAGTGAATCGTACCTATGATATTTTCATGGGGGCATACTTCAGTTTGTCTGGCTTCACAAAGGATCCTTATTAAAGCTAGAGCTCTCCTTACCTCAGTGAGAGAAAATGGTTCTTACTGCTTCTCCCTTTGCCTCTTCCCAAGCCATCTTGCTCACACACATAACAATGAAAACCTGGCAAGATTTTTCCAGTAACCTGCTTCTGGGCCCTATTGTTTGGATGATCAGTGCAGTATTATGGAACACCCAACATCCACTGCCCACACAGCACACCTGAATAACCAGTGATTGTTGTGATGCGTGTTACTGTCTTGCACGTGTGATCTGCCCTCTGTTTGGAGATACAAAGAATAGAGTGAATATAGCATATAAGCATTTAGGAGTTGGCATAGCTAGATAACCAAAGTAAACTAAAGAGTTACAGAAATAGATTAAGATGGAGGTAACTCAGCTTGAAAAAAAACATCAATTTGGCATAAAGCCCAGGGCAGCATAGAATTGTGTGTGCAGCTGGTGTTCAGGGGCCTTTGGGGCTGCATTTCTGCCCCTCTGAGAATTAAATGACAGAAGGTGACTCTATTATGAGCAACATCCATGTAGGTTACAGATTCACAAACTTTTTAGAAACTTATCAGCAAACTAATGTTCATCCTTATTTTTCTTACTTTTCTGTTAATATTTCCCAGTAATATTTTCCGACAACTACACATGCCATATAATTCTGGCAACTGGGAATATGTTTTGACTTAGTGACCTGTTTGAGTCTATTGAGCAAAGTAAAATATTGACTACAGACAAGTTGTTCGTTTGGTTGAAGCATATGAAATTGTTGGTATTTGACCATTTTTGGCTTATATAAATGGCAGTTTCAAATATATCAATCTAATAATTTAAAAGAGAACAGGACCAATATGTAAGAGTCGGTTCTTCTCTCGAGACACTAACTTTTCAGTGAGGGATTAGGTCCCGCCACCTGCAGCATCACGTGGGAGTTTGTTAGCAATGCAGATTCTTAGGCTCAATTTAGACCCAGTGTTCAATATTTCCGTAAATTAAAAACCTTACTCGAGACTATGTGTATTTCCAGAGTTTTGCCTGCATTTCAGGTCTCTCTGGCCATTCAGGTGAAGGCCATTTAATGAAAGGAAAGTAAGGAAAGAGGGAGAAAGGCAAAACCTCCTTAGCCTCTCACTTTGGTGGCTAATTCCCAGGAGGCCCTGACCTTTCAGGCTGCCATCCATCTCCTGTTTGCATCACTGGCCATTTCCTAGCCTTATCAAATCCTTTCCTACTTGAACCAAATCCTTTGGATGGCCAGAAAGTTCTTTTGAAAATTTCCAGTAGTTTTTCCCACCCCAAGAAGTGGTATGTAAAGAGGATTTGTGCTCTGAGAGCTGGACCTTGACTTGAAATCCAGTTCTGTCTTTTCTGGCTACGTCATGTTACGGCTGGGCAATTTACTTACATTTTGGAGACTGTAGTCCTTATCTGTTAAATGTGGACAATACTGCCTTCTCATGAGATATGGTAAATTAAATGAGATACGTGAGTGTACTTGGGACACAGGTGCCCAGTGTTAGTTTCCTTTTCCTCTTGGGTTCAAGTGAAGATGGAAAGAATGAGAAGCAAGAGAGAAGAGGAGAGAAATTGAAGATGGGTGAAGTACATTCCATTATCCTATAATAACTACACACAACTGTCTTGATCACCATTATATGTCTTTTTTAAAAAAGATTTTATTTATTTATTCATGAGAGAGGGAGAGAGAGAGAGAGAGAGAGAGAGAGAGAGAGAGAGAGAGAGAGAGGTAGAGACACAAGCAGAGGGAGAGGGAGAGAAGCAGGCTCCATGCAGGGAGCCCAATGCGGGACTCAATCCCGTGTCTCCAGGATCACACCCTGGGCCAAAGGCGGCACCAAACCACTGGGCCACCGGGGCTTCCTACACCATTATATTTCTAATACTCAATACAGAGTCATAGAAAAGGTAGTCAGCATTAATATTTGTTGAATGAATGAATCTTAGGGTTCCATGCTTGCTTCATGTATAGAAGGGTGATGAATGATGCATTAATTTTCAGTGGGCCAAAAATGTGGGCTGCTTAAAATGGGTACAGAAAGTGCAGCCAGTGGCAAGACAAGACAATCCCTGTGGCTGTTGGGAGAAAATAAATGGAGTGACCATACCTGACCATAGCCAGGTAAAAACCAAGTGTCACTTTAAGGTTATGTCAGATGGTAGGTCTAGCTCTCTAACTGAACACCAAGCGTTTTCATCTTCTTTACCCCAAATAGATTTTCTTATATGACAGTTCTTGTGGCCAGAATTGATATGGTTTTATGGTTTATTGAATTGGGAGGAATCTACTTTTGGAATATAAAAGTGCGTTTACTCTTGGGAAACTTCCAAATCCATTCTTGTTTGTATGCTCAGATGGCATGACTTGCTGCCTCTCATGCTAATTCAGAAATGGATAACACATGACTAATTAGCCTGCAGGAACACCAGGCATAGCTTATGGCTTTTACACTCTAAATCTTATGATGATGAATGTTGGTGTCTTTTATTCTTAGATAACCATGAACTCAGGGCAAGATGATGGAGATGTTGACTTGGGGTAGGGCCATTCTCTCTAGTCTCAGTCTTTCTAGCAACCACCAAACAGAAATAATGATGCTTTACACACATCTGGTGAAAAGTATGATGGTTTTCTCCCCTCTCTTCATAGATCAGAGAAAGACCTACAATTACTATGGCACATTATCATTTACAAGTAACAAACTGTATGATGACTTTGGAAAAGAGGCTTCTAAAAATTTCACAGAAATGAGTCAGAAAATTGAATCAATGGTAAGCACATTTTCCCTCCATTTCTAGGGCATTTGCTATCACTTTATATGGTATTTTTTTGGTACGTAGGTTTCAAAACATCCATTCAACTGATCTTGCATACCTTTGAAAAATGGGAAGCAGCCCTGCCAGAGAAATATAAAACAAAAATGTCAATACATGACTTGGGAGAGTATGCCTTGCAAGGTTGAACCAAGTGAACTTTATCCCTTACTTCATGTCCTTCCCACTCACTCTTCCAAAGCTAGTGCTACAATTTTGATCAGCAGAGTCCAGAAATTCTGGGAATGTGAGGGTGACCCAAAATATGACTGCTGTATCTCAGAGAAGACACCTTTGAGCACAAGATTGAAACTATTCAGACACATACTTGACTAGTATTTTCATATTCAAATTTTCTGACCTGGGGATCCCTGGGTGGCTCAGAGCGGTTTAACACCTGCCTTCAGCCCAGGGCATGATCCTGGAGTCCCGGGATCGAGTCCCACATTGGGGTCCCTGCATGGAGCCTGCTTCTCCCTCTGTCTGTGTCTCTGCCTCTCTCTCTCTCTTTGTCTCTCATGAATAAATAAATAAAATATTTAAAAAAAACAACAAAATTTTCTGACCTTGGATTACTTTTGGGTATATAAGTCTATAGGAGACACATGGATACTCATCTCTATACTTAAGGCTTCAACATTCATCCTCAGAGATGAATTAAATGTTTTAAAAAGTAGAAAAATGATCAGTATAGGCCAAGAGAACAAGCACCTGGGTCATGATTTTTTTTTAATTTTTATTTATTCATGATAGTCACACACACACACAGAGAGAGAGGCAGAGACACAGGTAGAGGGAGAAGCAGGCTCCATGCACCGGGAGCCCGATGTGGGACTTGATCCCGGGTCTCCAGGATCGCGCCCTGGGCCAAAGGCAGGCGCCAAACCGCTGCACCACCCAGGGATCCCTGGGTCATGATTTCTAATCACCATCAGATTACTTAGAGAATCATTTGGACTTTTCCTGACAGTCTGTGAGGTAATTAGTGGTATGTTGTGATGGGAAACAGCCTAACCTAGAAGTTGGGATACCTAGTTTTGGAGCCATCTACTACCGATTTTCATTCTTTCACGAAGTTTGTGAAAATTAAGGCATTCAACTGATTTCAAAATTGTCTTCAATTTTCCATATCCTGAGTAAGAAAATAATGGAAGTTACCCACCTAAAAACTACTTGATAGACTAGAAACCTGAGGATTTCAATACCTTGATAAGAAGGAGCTCAAATTCTGGTTGAATACAAATTCAGTATGTATAAGCACTGAATCAGGAAACATCTGAATAAACTCTTTTCTAGAGCTATATATATAAAATAAAGGAAAGAAAATGGAACTAATATGGTCAAGAAAAGATGCAACTATTTTCCTTGTCTTTTAATACCACTCACTAAAATAAATTTTATAACATCCAGAATGATTTACGTATAAAGGAATAGGACTCTAACACTCTTCAAAATTAACAATAATTTTGAAATTATTTGATTAAATATAAGCCCTTAAATAAAAATATCCAAGTGAATGTGGTCATTAGAGGACTCACTTGTACTATGCTGATTTGTCCCATAATTGAAGTAACTCCCCTTGGGCACAAAGAAAGAGGAGTCAACAAAAAATGTGAGTAAAAAGGCTCATTGTTTCTATAGTCAATCACCAGCTTGCTGTAACTGTGTTTGGTCAATAGTCACACACGGAAGGCAAGAAATCAAGTAAACTTGACATGTTTAACTAAAAATGTAAGTTGGCTAGAATTCTTAATTGTAGTAGTAAGAAATATCTCCAGAAGATACATTTTTCTACCTTATTAAAGTAAACCTTACAGGGACGGCTGGGGTGGCTCAGCATTTGAGCATCTGCCTTTGGCTCCAGGTGTGATTCCAGAGTCCAGGGATCGAGTCCTGCATCAGGCTCCCTGCATGGAGCCTGCCTCTCCCTCTGCCTGTGTCTCTGCCTTTCTCTCTGTCTCTCATGAATGAATAAAATATTTTTTTAAAAAATGAGATAAACCTTACAGAACATATTAGGCTAAGTATCCTAGTTCACACAGACCTTTCTAAGACCATTCTGAGTCCTGAATTAGGTGCAGGTTATGCCAGGATGTTCAGCAACTTTTCCACTGGTTTTAAGAACCATGTGACACTTGTCACACACTCATATCTATGACCCAACCATCACTTGGCAGAATTATTTCATTTCTTTTGTTTATCTATAGTAGAAGTAAGTCAGTATCTCAGGGCATGAGATATAGACTTCCTCTTAAAATAAACGTGTTTATTCTTTTTAGTATCTTTCTGAGTGTACCACAGCAAATAGCACTCTTGGCCCCACTACTATCGTTCCCAGAAACTGTAACTCCTAAGACAGGATTCATTTGAAATCACTGAGTAGAATACCAGAAAAGATTCTTCGAGATTTTTCAAGTTGAATGCATTGTAAAATGTTGGTTAATGCTTTCTGATTTGTTTTTTGTTTGTTTTGTTTTATTTTTAAATTTTCCATAGAGCTTAAAATGACTTGCAGGAAATTATTCTTGTTGACATATTTTGAATATTTTTGGAACAGGTGAAAAATGCATTTCATAACTCTCCATTGAGGGAAGAATTTGTCAAGTCTCACATTATCAAGTTCAGGTAATGTAGATCTAAAATTACAATTTCTGAATATAAGTTGAAAATAAAACTGTTAACTTGGTCAGTAATAAATACTATTTGAAATGTTAATGATATGATATAATTCAATTAAACCAACATTCATTTGACAACTGTTCTAAGACATGGGCTATAATTTGCTTTACTAATTCTCTAAATCCATAAGAAAGCATTTGCAAGGTGATGGATTTCCAGAGACAGAGGTATATTATTGAATTGTATTTTTGGAAACTAATTAGCATAAGTAGGAACCTAAACCGTATTCCTTAGTTTAATAGCCAATTGTCCCCTATATAAAATGATTTAGTAGATGATATTTGTCTTAAACTCTTGGTTTTTCTCTTTATCAGTTTTATTTTTTCTTTTCTACCCCTTTCTGCTCCAAATATTTACCTAAGAAAATTCCAGATCTAATAATCAACATCAATAAATAGAAACTCAGAGCATAATATTTTAAGCAAAATACTATATGAGGGTCTTAATTAATATATTGTCTTAATAAAAATTATTTGTATTTTTCAAAAATAGAATGAGAGCCGTTTCCAGTATTATTTCAATGACAAAAACTCCAAGAGTTCCTTCTCAATCTATCACTTAGCCGACATCTGTGGTGCTACTTTGACCACTGTCTTCTGAAAAGTCTATATTCTCTGGCATTTGAAATACTATTCTCTCTTGGATCTGTATTTACTTCTCCAATCCTTAAATTTCCACTCTCTCAAGGAGACTTCATGCACCCACGTGACCTCATATGTTATTGAAATCCAAATTTCTATTTCCAATCTAAACTGCTTTTTTTGATTTCCAGAACTATATACTATGCACATCTCCACATGGAGATTCCACAGAAAGTTCTCTAACTCAGGTAAAACCCAACAACACCAATGGGAAACTTGGACATCATCCTATACTCCTCCATGTTCCGGGCTTCTCACATTTTATGAATAACTAAGTTCTACCAGTTTTACCTTCCAAATCACTTTCCAATTTTTTTACTTTTTCATCACAGTAATCTTTCTACTCATTAGTATTTCTTCTGCAATCAATAGAAAGAAATGCAAGTTTGTAGGAAAGATGAAATCAATCTTAGAGATGCTGAATTGAGATAGTAGGAGACACATGAGCCTAAAATATAGGTCTTACTCAGGGAAGGAAAAAGGAACTGAGTTCAAGATGAGCCTTTGCTCATTATCAACTCAAAATACTGAAAAGTGTGGATGTAAATGGAATTTCTCAGAAAAAGGGTAATGCAAGGAAAAAAATGATGATGAAGAAAATCTGAAGGGGCAGCCCGGGTGGCTCAGTGGTTTAGCACTGCCTTCGGTCCAGGGCCTGATCCTGGAGACCGAGGATCGAGTCCCACGTCAGGCTCCCTGCATGGAGCCTGCTTCTCCCTCTGCCTGTGTCTCTGCCTCTCTGTCTGTCTCTGTCTCTCATGAATAAATAAAAAAAAAATCTTAAAAAATATCTGAAGAAAACAATACCTAAGTATTTGGTATTTGGAGCTGGGGGAAAAATAGGAGCCTACGAAATAGATAGGGAAGGAGAAGGGAAAAAGAGAAATCATGAGAAAGGCACCCCTGACATGAAAGACAATAAGTTTCAAGCATGGAATGGTCAGCATTGACAAAATACTCCTGAAGAGACCAAGGAATATGATTGGAAAGAATTCATTGGATATGTCAATAAGGAAGCCATTTAGTGTAGAAAAAAAGACTCAGTGGAATGGAAGAGGAGGAAGCAGTTTGCAAGGAACTAAATATGAGGCAGAGTGTAATTTACCCTTTCAAGAAGGTTTGCTGTGATAAGAAGGTGAGACATAAATTGAATAGCTGGGGTAGAGAGAAGGTTTTGTTGGTTTTTGTTTCCATTAGGCAGTATAGGAATAGTTTAAGAGAAAGAAGAAAGAATTATTGTACAGAGTTGCTTAGTCAGTGAAAAGGGGTGAGATACATAACAATAATCTCATTAAAGCCCTATTTGGGGGATCCCTGGGTGGCTCAGCGATTTGGCGCCTGCCTTTGACCCAGGGCGCGATCCTGGAGTCCCGGGATCGAGTTCCGCGTCAGGCTCCCGGCATGGAGCCTGCTTCTCCCTCCTCCTGTATCCCTGCCTCTCTTTCTCTTTATGTCTATCACAAATAAATAAATAAATCTTTTAAAAAAAAAGTCCTATTTGTTTTTTTCAGATTACAAAAACAGTACAAACTTATATAAAATTCAAATAGCATGCTATTAAATAAAATAGAAAGCAAAACTCCCTCTCCAATAATTCCACTTCCAGAAATAACACATATTCTTAACAATTCATTGTGTTGATTTAGCCAATGACTTTTGATGGACACTTGGATTGTTACATATTTTTTTCTGATATTTAAAAACAAGGTTATGATAAACATATATATAAATCTCTTTGCACACACAAGGGTATATTTGAAGAAAGCACTGTTTCAGAGAGAATGGATCATCAAATGGTAACAAATTTATAACTGGTAAACAAAGCTGACCTCTAAAAATAAGGTTTTACTTTATATTAATAATACATTAATACTAATATTATATTAATTTATGTTAAATGAGAAGTCAACACATTGTATGGTGAGGACTATATCTCTGAGAACTAATTGTATGTGAAGAGGCTAGAATAGAGAATGAGAAAGAGAGGTCAAAGATGATTCCAAGTAATTCATTCAAACAATGCTAAGGCTAATTAATGCTCTACCTTGAAAATATAATCACATGAAGTCTAGATAATTTGGTTAAGCTTCCTAATATCCTTACGATTAGAAGTTGTTTAGGAGAGCATGATGTTGCTTAGGAGATATCATTGGATTTAAGCCACTGGGAATTAAGCCTGAAAGCCAAAGCCAGAATTGATTTCATATTGACCATACGTTATATTGGATAGTATTGAATGGTTGACAAGAGAGTGTCTTTTTATATTAATAACTAGATATTTTGGTGTTAAGGGAGACTGTAAACATACTAGCTTACTATCAGGGAGGCTGAGTTGGAAATTTTATATGTGGTAAATGATAGGAATATAGAAGAAAATAAATTGTATCTTTTCAATTACACTATGGATTTGTTTTGCGTATGTGTTTTAAATGGATGATAAAGAAAAAATAGATTGTGATATTACCATAAATCTAATTATGAACTATATCTTTTAAAACCGTATTTTTCTTTTTTTCTTTTTGGTCCACAGTCAAGAGGAACATGGAGTGTTGGCTCATATGCTGCTGATTTTTAGATTTCGCTCTACTGAGGATCCTGAAGCCATCAATAAAATTATTCAACATGTTCTACCTGAAAAGCTGCAAGATGCTGTAGGACCCCCTAAATTAGATCCCGAATCAGTTGAAATTAAAAGTAAGTTTATTTCTCTTATTTAGTTTAATTCTCTTACATATAGAACAGCTCCATGTTACTTTTGGTCTTAGGCACTGATTTTTTTTTTAGGGGAAGATGGGAGGGACAAAGGGAGAGAGGGCTTGATGTAGAGCTTGATCTCATGACCTGAGATCATGACCTGAGCCAAAATCAAGTCAGATGCTCAAGTGACTGAACCACTGAGGTGCCCCTTAGGCACTAATTTTTAAAAAAAATTGTTTTGGATGTCCTTTAATTATGGAGTCTTGCCACAACAGAACATTTCTTTTGGGCTTAAATTGGTACTAATGAAGTATTTTAATACTACCCTAAACTTATGCTTCCTATGCAAGTCTGTCATTACCTCTGGGCCTGGGTTCTTTCCTGTATTGGGCCTTATACTTCAGCTATGGCATCCAATTATAAGTGAAGAAAATGGCTTTGTATATTCTCCTTCTTCCTGTCACTTCCATTTTATGTTCTGAGGGTGTGATGTGTGGAAAGGGTCGTGCCGTCCACATGTTTGCCTTCAAGTTTCATTGATATACCTTGTTACAGCTTCTTCCCTTAAACCATTTACCAATGAAAAGTTTATAATGTATTTTCAGTTATTTTTGGTATATTTTACAACTAATTTAAAAAGTCTGAATTTTTTGTTGAGGGTAGGGGAACAAAATAAGCAGGGATAGGTCCTTGTTACTAGAAAATAAGAAACAGGAGATCCTCAATGGAAGTAAAGTTTGGTTAAGAATCAAGTTGTGTGCTATAGAACAATGCTAGTCAATAGAAATATTATGTGGACCAAACATATGATATTACATTTTTTAGTAGCCACATTAAAAAAGTGAAAGTAAATGTGAAATTCATTTAAATAATTTGATGTTTAGCCCAATATATCAAAGTATTATTTCAACAAGTAGTCAATAGAAAAATTATTTCTAAGACATTTCATATTCTTTCTTTTCTGTACTAAGACTTTCAAATTTAGTGTATATTTTATATTTATAGCACATTCAGTTTAGACTAGCTATATTTCAAGAGCTCACTAGACAAATGTGGCTAGTGGACACAGTATTGGATATGGTATAAGTAGAAAGTAGGAACATAAGTTGCTAACATCAACGCTGTTAGACCTAACTAGAGACCTGACCTGATGATCACCTACCCTGCTTGCTTAGGAAGGAAGGCTTGAGTAATTAGGACCAACTACATAACTTATATAGCCTGGTACAAAATTTTGGACTCTTTTCAAAAAACAACAAAAAAATACTGTTAAGAGTATTAAAATATGACTTTTTTCTACAGTCTCTCTTGACTTGCCATGGTGTTTTTATTTGCTAATTAACACCATTCTAAGTGAAAAAATGAAAATTTTAAATTACTAGCAAGAATTGTATTATTCAAAAAAAAGAATTGTATTATTCATCTTCATATGGTAAAATATCAATTACATATGTAAATGTAATTTCATCTAAGTATGCAGAATTATGAAAATTATACAACTGTATTTCATAGCTGACACACGCATGAATTTGGCTGCTAACAGATCAATGGAAACAGTATACACAGCTGGCTTGACAATTTTTGTTTCCCCTGTTGATACGTGCACATTTTACCAATACTATCTACCTTCAGCTTAAGTGAGGAAGAATTAAAAAGTCCTTCTATGTCATTATTTTCAGCAGAATCTACTGGCTGATAAAAAGACATAATGGGAGCAAGAAAGGATATAATAGGCTCACTTGGTGTGTGTCTAGTAGAATGCTTGCCTTCTTTCTGTGTTCTAAGCAAGTTGTGCTTCAAATAGGACTGACAGTGCTCCCTGGTTCTTTAGTGGTAGACATCACACATTTACCTTACTTTGAGTTTGCTGAACATTGTGGATTCACCAGGATTCTTGAGTTCATAGTGTATCATGAATGATACATGCATATGGAGAGCTAAGAATTCATGGACACATATTGTGTGTATCTCTTCTGCTCACACCATGCCCTGTTATTCTATTATTCTATTTTAAAAGCACAAGTTATGAAATAAAAAATATCAAGAACTTTAAGAGTGCACATTTAATGAAGTGCAAAGTCATGCTGAGTTCAGGACCCAATGTAGATACACATCCATTAAGCTGACCCTGTTAGTAGTATCAACATGTAAAGCCAGAACTTTCTCTAGGAAGAGGGTGAGATAGAGGAGAACAGGTTATTTGAAACAGGGAGATTAGTGGTGATGGTATTTAATATTAAATGAGAATAAATGGTCACTTTCTTATTTGAGCCATTTCCCCCAAAAACAGCCAGAAGAGGAAGTCAGAAAGAAGTACTTCTAGAATATAGATTTCTAGCATGTCAACACTTTTAAATACTGAAAGAAAAATTAACATTTACACTTTTGTATTTAGAATTCCTATTCTGCCATATGCAAAGAAAATAGTTTTGGTCTTTGGAACTCTACTGAATCAGGACATTAAATGCATAGAGTTTTATGTATCTGTTGGTTGGCTTAGTGTTTGCATGGGGTTAGGGCCTGATCGTTGAGAAGTCAATAAGCTAAAGAGCCATGGGCTAGAGTCGAAAAGAGGGCAAATTGTCTTCCTAAATTTGCAGAAAGAAAAATTAGAAAAGGATAACATTATTTTTAAATGGGGGACAGATTTATAGACCTGCTACTCATGTGTGTTATACAAATGGGGCTATGCCTATGAATTCAGTAAAGGAAAAAATCTGAAATAATGGTCAGTAAACATATCATTACATTTAGGGAATTAATACTATGATTTAAAGTAGTATTCCCCAAAAGGAGGAAATACCACATCTCATTTTCTGGTATGAAACTCAGATTTCTGGGTTTCATCACAAATTCTGATTCAGAATTACTGGGAAGAAGAACGGGAACTGCCAGTATAAAGATGCTCCCCATGTGACAATTATCCTCACTAAAGTTTAAGAAACACTGCTTAGATCGTCCTTTTCCCAAGGAATGACCACACTCTGTCTATAATAAACTGTGTTGCTTTTTTTGCTTTGTTTTGTTTTTTGTTTTTACAACCTAGAGGTTCTGTCTTATAACAGAATTAACCACCTTTCCTATCTGAAGTACTCAGAGGCATTATGAAATTCTGATGTGCTGGCCCTGTTCTATTCACCATTTCTTTGTATTTCAGAAATCAACAAGACAGAAACAGACAACTTTATAAACAGTTGTAAGTGTTATATATTTTTAAAAATTGCATTACCTGAATGTAAAAAGTTAACACTGGATCATTTAGGTTTACTTTGTAAATACTTTGTGTGATGTTATAGGGTCAGAATAAAGTTTGGTCTGTGCTCAGCTCGGGATGCTTTAACTTATCTTTGAGGCACATTTTCTTACCAAAGAATAAAAAAATTGGGAAAACTTTGGAGTGGATATATAGTTGCCTGTGACAGATGTGTAAAAAAGTGACTTGAACCATTGTTAAAGGGAGAAAAGACTCCATGTTCTTACTGCAAATTTCTACAATATATTCTCACAAACATTTTCTAAAGATTATGTAAAAGTAATCTGTATGTTGGAAATTTTCAGCTACAGGCAGAAACTTATTGTTATTCTACATTAAATAAAATCTTCATGATGCTATTAATTCCATACTATAGAAATCATAGGTAACCATGGGGTTGGGATATATATTGGTAAAATTACTGAAGGCCCAGATAATATTTTCACTTATGTTTTAAAAGTACTGACTCTAGGCCTGGTATTTCCCTTTCCATAAAGCAGGGTACCCACCCCCCATGATCTAGAGGATACATTTAATAGGTATAAAATTAGTAGATAATATATCTTAAAAGATTGAAAGAAGTACACTACTCACCAGCTTAGAATATTGGTTAATTCACAAACTTGATTAAACATGGGACCAAAGAATAATCCTGTTACCTAAATAGTGTGTATTCTTGCCACCAATATTTATTCTGAAACTCTTGTGTGCTAGTTTTGTATTAGGCAAAAGGGATGTAAAATGGATGAGATATAATTCTTGCCTAAAGCAGCTCATGCTCTAATGAGACTAGATGTATGAACCTAATGTATGGATACATAATTCTAAAGCAGTAGTTCTCAAAGTAGGGCAATTTTGACCCCTACAGGATCCCACTATGACATTTTGGTTATCATGATGGCAGGGGAATGCTACTGGCATCTAATATGTATAGGCCATGGATTCTTCTAAATATCCTGTGATGCACAGCATAGCTTAACCACAACAAAGAATTATCCATCTCAAGATGTCAAGGGTGCCAAGGTTAAGAAGCCCTTTTATAAGCTAAATATACATATATATATGTTATATGTATACATATTATATGTATAATATATATTATGTGTATGTACTATACACTTATACATAGTATACATATAGTATGTATATAATTAGTACTGGTAACTATTAGCATATATACATGTATATACAGACTGACATGTATACATATGCATATATGTACACACACATATATAGAGATGATGATGAAGATGATGGAAGTATCATGAAAGCCATAACTAATCCAGTTTGGGGGCAGAGGAATTGTTAGAGAAGGCATCCCAGAGGAGGTAATGATTGACTTAAATCTTTAAGATGAATAGTTATTAAATTAATGAATGGCTATAGTTTAAGGAAAAGTGAGAACAAGAGAAAATGCTTGATACTATTGGAGCACAAAGTACAAAAATTTGAGATAGTAACACAGTTTGATACGTAAAAGCAACTGCTAAGTAAGGCATCACATCATCTCTCTTTGACAGGCTGTGGGACACGAAGGAGTAAAACTGCAAGACAGAGTCTCAGGATCGTTGGTGGGACTCAGGTAGAAGAGGGAGAATGGCCGTGGCAAGCTAGCCTGCAGTGGGATGGAATCCACCGCTGTGGAGCAACTTTAATTAATAGCACATGGCTTGTGAGTGCCGCTCACTGCTTTAGAATGTAAGTCCTGAATGACTGGCTTGTGAATGACTGGGGTAAGCAAGGTGCATTGGGACTTGGCAGGAAGGAAATACCTCATGAAGTTTGAAAGAGATGAGTTTAAAGGTTTTTCTATTTATTTATTTATTTATTTATTTATTTATTTATTTATTTATTTATTTATGACAGAAAGAGAGATAGCATGGACACGAGAGAAAGCATGAACAGAGGGGGAGGGAGAAGCATGCTCCCGGCTCAGCTGGAGCCCAAGGTAGGGCTCAATCCCAGGACCCTGGATCCTGACCTGAGCTGAAGGCAGATGCTTAACCGACTGAGCCACCCAGGCACCCTGAAAGAGATGAGTTTAATATAAAGATAACATATACATCCCAAGAGTGGGACACTCATAAACCTCAGTAAGAGGTTTAATAGTCTGAAAATGGAAATGGGATCAAAGTACATGTAGATAAATTATCCACAATAATTTGTCAAAGGAAGCAGGAAATTTTTTTAAGATTTTATTTATTTATTCATGAGACACACACACACACACACACACACACAGAGAGAGAGAGAGAGAGAGAGAGGCACAGACACAGGCAGAGGGAGAAGCAGGCTCCATGCAAGGGAGCCCCACATGGGACTCTATCCCTGGTCCCTAGGATCCCACCCTGGGCAGAAGGTGGCGCTAGACTGCTGAGCAACCTGGGCTGCCACGGAAGTAGGAGTTTTAAATAAATTTTAAAGGCATCTTTTGACTTTGAGCTTGATGTCAAAGAGCCATATCTCTCTGCTGTATATCTATCAGAGATGGGACTAGGTGGATGGTAGGTCAGTGGGGAAATTCCACATGGCAAGAAAGAGTTAAATATGAAGAAATTTGGTAGTATTAAATTATACCACTGAGTTGACTATTCCATTCCTTGGAATACAATCTTCACCCAATGCAAATGCAAAATACCTATGTAAATAGGACAGTGATACTTTGTTATATTTATGTGTAGCCTTTGCAGTTTTCAGAGAAATGTGTATGTTTGTGGGTGGGGAACATGGTGCATAGAATACATTTAGTTCTTTGATTCCATATAGAATATGCTTTCCATATGTCTCTTTGAATCACTGATTCCTAGAAATGTCAAAAAGTCCTAGGATCTGGAGTGAGCAACTCAAACGCAGAGTAGCGTGTATCTCCTAAAAACCATGCCGCTGTGGCATTTCTCTCTGATGTTACTCCTGAGCCTGATTCGCAGATTAGAAAGAGTTTGCTTTTCTATATAGAAACTATAATTTTAAAAAGAAAACTTATATTGACACCAGCAGCCTAAATTGATTAATATAAGTCATTACATTGGTAGAATGGTAAAGTGGAATTTATTCTTTGTACTTTTTTGTCAGGTATAATGACCCAGCCAGATGGACTGTTTCCTTTGGAGTAACAATAAAGCCTCCAAAGATGAAACAAGGCCTTCGAAGGATATTTGTCCATGAAAAATATAAGTATCCATCACACGACTATGATATTTCAGTTGCAGAGCTTTCTAGCCCTGTTCCCTACACAAATGCAGTACATAGGATTTGCCTCCCTGATGCATGCCATGAATTTCCCCCAGGCAGTGAGATGTTTGTGACAGGATTTGGAGCACTACAAAATGATGGTGAGTATCTGAAGAGCAATCAAACCACAGTGACCCAACTTGGTATTCTAAGGCATTTTCCAGCTAAGGATGGAAATGTCATTATGCCAAAATATGTTGGTGGGTTGGTTATATGGACCTGGGCAAGTCAGGCCCTATTTGTGGACTAAGTCATTTAAAAGACACATACATTCCTTCATTGCTTTAGGTTACTATCAGTATTACTATAGGAATGGTGCTTTGTAAGGTGTCTCAAAGAGTAAACATATCTGAACTCTTTACTAGGGAATAAACCACATAAGAGATTGGGGATCATTAATATGCCTAAATTGTGATGATTAGAGAATCAAAATTCCACCATTATCCCTACTGAAATTACATTCTAAGTTTTACTATAGGATGGAAGTCACTTAAACAACTTAAGGTACTCTCATAGGTGCCTAATTTTTCATTTAAAGTAGTTAGGAAATAATTCTTTCCCCAAATATGACTGTAACTGAAAAAAATGCATATCCTATATTGCCGTCTCATCCAATAATTATGAAAGATTTTCCTTTTTTTTAAATTATAAATTTATTTTTTCTTGGTGTTCAATTTGCCAACATACAGAATAACACCCAGTGCTCATCCCGTCAAGTGCCCACCTCAGAGCCCGTCACCCAGTCACCCCCACCCCCCACCCACCTCCCCTTCCACCACCCCTAATTCATTTCCCAGATTTAGGAGTCTTTCATGTTCTGTCTCCCTATGAAAGATTTTCTTGAGGTTTATAGAATATATGTATATCTACAAATATAAAGACTATTTTTTCCCTTTAGGTAGCAGTCAAAATCACCTTCGGCAAGCACAGGTGGATCTCATAGATACTCAAACCTGTAATGAACCCCAATCTTACAATGGTGCCATCACTCCTAGAATGTTATGTGCGGGCTTCTTGAAAGGAAAAAGAGATGCGTGCCAGGTACATAGTTTGACTTATTAGTATGCTGCATAATTTTTTGTTCACCTTTTATTTTGAAATCATTATAGATTCATAAAAAGTTTACAGAGGGGTCTCATATATATTCTTCACCTCCATTTCCCCAAATGTTATGTCTCACATATATATAGTATAGTATAAAAGCTGGGAAACTGACATTGGTGCAATGTGTGCTTCTAGTTTAATGGCATTTTGTTACATGTGCAGATTTGTGTGACCATCACTGCAGTTGAGAACTATTCCATTGCCACGAAAACCTCCTTTAGAGGACTAAGCTTCTGATACCACTCTGGCTGGGAGAGCCTTGTTACTGTCACCCTTGCAGCCTCCACTGACATCATGGGGTAGTGGCCTCATTACTGTTGGTAGTGAGGAAAGCCCTGACTTTCCACTAGGTTTCCTCTGAAATCACCCTAGTGAAAGAGTTAGGCCTCATTTCCATTGAGTTATAGTCTATGCTCCCCAGCTGGGTACCACAGGAAAGAGAGAAGAGTTTCATCATTACCTGACAGAAATGAAAGTCGGTTTCCATCTCAGCCTCCTCTAACACCCAGAAGTGGTGGGGGATTGGGCCTCCTGACAGCCTGGTAGGGGTAGAAATCTAGGCTCACCATTTTGCCTTTGTCGATGGGGGTTGGGAAGGGTGCCACAGTTCTTTTTGTGTTTGGCTGGAGTAGAGAGGATATTGTCTAAAAGTTTTGTGTCCTCCATTGGTTGCCCCCTTTTTGTTTCTTTGACTGGAGAGAGAAAGGTTTTCTTGGGCTTCTTTTTCGTTTGCGTCTGTTGGCAGGTTGATAGATTGATGTTTTTCTAAGCTCTGTGTTCAGGATAAGTGGAGCAAAAAAGTAAATTCAGGGAGCTCACTGTTGAGTCATTTCTAAGTTTTCTAGCTCGCATCCGGCTTCTTCTAAATACCTTTCAGAGTTTTTATATTTATTGCTAAGTCCAATGCTTTAAAAATTAATTATTATCTTTTAAATTTAGCTTAAACAAAAAGTAATTCTATTCTATCTTGGTCCAGAACATAGACGTCATTTTGAGCCCTGCTTTCGCTTTTTAGTACATAGGCTAGCACCATCAATGTGACTTTGCCCACTGTCACAGACGGGACCTCAATGTCTTCATCCACATTGCTGATAGAATCAAGGCCAGTACTGATTCCTTGGGTACACCCTTTAATTCTCCTATAATTTTAATTTTGTGATTTGATAGATCTTATGTTTAATGTGCACTTTTAAGCCTCAAATTAGTTTTTGAAATTACATGTTATTCTGTATGTTTTCCAATCTAGGTTCATACAGTGGTATATCATTCATCTCTAAGAATTTTTTTTTTTGGCAACTTTTCATGTTTCTTTCTTCCTCGCATACACACTGCACCTGTTTTTTGCTTTCACTGGCTTTATTTCCCTTAATCCGTGACTGATTTCACCATTGTCCTTTCCCAACTTTTACCTCTGGGTCAGTCAATTCAGCATTGTTCAATATGCTACATTAAACTCTTTCACCCACTTGACCTTTCTCCAGACGAACACTCAAGATTAGACTTAATTCATTGCATTTCTTTGTCTGCTCTGATGCCCAGATTATTCTTCCCTGAAGGAAGACATGGAACAATATAGACTGGTTCCATTACAAAATTCTACAGAAAATTCAAGTTGATTCTGTGAATAAAAATACTAAAATAAAACCAATTTCATAAAAGATTCACTTGAAAATACACCTATAATCTTCGTTATTTGCAGATTCTTTTTTTTTTTTAAATTTTATTTATTTATTCATGAGAGACACACAGAGAACGACAGAGACATAGGCAGAGGGAGAAGCAGGCTCCTCGCAGGGAGCCTGATGCGGGACTCGTTCCCTGGCCTGGGATCACACCCTTAGCCAAAGGCAGATTCAACCACTGAGCCACCCAGGAGTCCCTATTTGCAGATTCTGTACTTACAAATTCACCTATTTGCTAAAATTTGTTAGTAAATCCCAAATCAGTCATCAAGACACTTTTGTGTCATTCAAGAACACATGCAGAGTGGCAAAAATTTTTAGTGACCCAATGTGCATGTTCCCACCTGAGGTCAAAAAAAGAGATGCTCTGCCTTCTTGTTTCAGCTTTCATACCATACACTTGTGTCCTCTTTTTTGGTCTTTTTAATGTCATATTTTCCACATTTTTGTGCTTTTTGTTGGTGACTTTGCTGTTTAAATAGTCTCCAAGTGTAGTGATGCAGTAAGGTACAAGAAGACTGTGATATGTCATATGGAGAAAATATATGTGTTAGGTAAGCTTCACTCAGGCATGAGTTACAGTGCTGTTGGCTATGAGTTCAACATTAATGAGTTAATAACAGATCCTAAGTAATGTACCTTTGTATAGGAACATATATAAAATATGGCTATGTATTGATCAGTTGATAAAATATGACTAGAGGCTTATGGAAATCTAACCCTTTATATCCCCCAGGAATGATGATTCAGTATTCACTAATTCAGGGTTTGAGGCAACTCCATAAAAAATAACTGCTGTGAAAGCAAGAATCGATTGTATTTTATTTGGTTTCTTAACAGTCAGAATCATAGTTTAGCTATTCTAGATCTTCTCTTATCTTGATCTCTTTCATCCTACTTGCCTCTAACACTTGTGATTTTGCATTTGTGATCATCATTTATGATCTTCTTTCAACTATCTCAGCTCCTATTTATGGTAAATTCCAAATGTCATAATAATTTCATCTGCAAATATGTTCTCTACTCTATAGTACCACTTCAGTGATGGTATTAGATGTGAATGTTCCTTATAAATTTGAGGAATTAAAGAGAAGGAACCAAGTTTAACTCTGTGATTATAAAACCCTGCTTTCCTATCTCTGGAAACCAATTTTTTCCTATCTCTCAGACAAGTCCCCCCCCCCCCCATTTTATGTCTAGTGTCCACCATTTTTTAACTTGACCAGTTCCATATATTTTAAAATCTGTCAGAGATCATTATTAACATCATATGCAAAAGTCTTTACTTGGATTTCCTACTTTCTCACCTCAGTGCCATTTGGCTACCTCCTCTTTCTAAAATATGATTCTTCTTTGGGTTCTATGATCCTCAAATATGTTGCTTTCCTCTCCTATTTCTCCCACCACTCATTTCTGGTTCCTTATTTTGGTTTATTTGTTCGTTTGTTTGTTTACTTATTTAATTTTTCATGAGACCCCTGCAAGAGAGGCCGAGACACAGGCAGAGAGAGAAGCAGGCTCTCTTAAGGGAGGCCGATGTGGGACTTGATCCCACAGGTACCACAGGTACCTGAGCTGAAGGCAGATGCTCAACCACTGAGCCAGTCAATGCCCCTGGTTCCTTATTTTGGTATCTTCTTCTCTCCCTTTCTTTAAGACTCAGTATCCATCAGGACTTACAGATCTTGGATGAAATTTTTCTTCATTCTCCATATACTAAACTATCTTTTCTCTGAATTCAGCTGTCCCTTTAATAACTTCCAGATCTGTATAATCAGAATTAATCTCTTGCCAAATTCAGTCTCACATTTCTACCTACTCCAAAACTATTTTCCTTCATATGTTTAAATTTTTAGCAGAAGACTAAAAATTGTACATGTGCCATCCAAACTTAACAAGGCATCATGAAACATTGTAGGCATGCATTGAAGATATTGTGGGTTCCAGACTACCACAATAAAGCAAGTCAACTAAATTTTTTGTTTTCCTAATCCATATAAAAGTCATGTTTACACCAGGCTGTAGTGTATTAAGTATGCAATAGCATTATGTCTAAAATAACCAA
Source organism: Nyctereutes procyonoides (assembly GCF_905146905.1). Taxonomy (NCBI): domain Eukaryota; kingdom Metazoa; phylum Chordata; class Mammalia; order Carnivora; family Canidae; genus Nyctereutes; species Nyctereutes procyonoides. The sequence continues at coordinate 3,573,997 of NW_026575023.1, read as the reverse complement.
TGCACACATGTAATTTAAAACTACTTTATTGCTGGGACCCTTGGGTGGCTCAGTGGCTGAGTGTCTGCCTTCAGCTCAGGGCATGATTCCGGGGTCCTGGGATCAAGTCCCAAATCAGGCTCCCCACAGGGCATCTGCTTTTCCCTCTGCCTGTGTCTCTGCCCCTCTCTCTGTATCTCTCATGAGTAAATAAATAAAATCTTTAAAAATAAATAAATAAATAAATAAATAAATAAATAAATAAATAAATAATTTATTGCTAAAAGTTGCTAATCATTACCTGAGCAGTCAATGAGTTGTAATCTTTTTGCTCTCCTAGGATATTGTCTCAGTGTTGATGGCTGTTGGGTAGTGGTTGCTGAAGTTTGGGGTGGCTGAGGCAATTTCTTAAAATAAGACAATAATGTAGTTTGCCACATAGATGAACTTTTCTTTTCATGAATGATTTCTCTAGAGCATGTGATGCTGTTTGATAGCATTCTATCCACAGTAGAACTTCTTTCAAATTGGAGTAAATCGTTTCAGACTCTGCCACTGCTTTACCAACCAAGTTTATTTAATATGCTACAGCCTTCGTTGTAATTTTAACAATCTTCTTCACAACATCTTCACCGGAAGTAGATTCCATCTCAAGAAACCACTTTCTTTGCTCATCCATAAGAGGAAATTCCTTGTCCATTAGCTTTATCTTGACATTGCAGCAATTTAGTCCCATCTTCAAGCTCCACTTCTAATTCAAGATCTTTTACTGTTTGCACCACATCTGCAGTGACTTCATTCGCTGAGATCTCAAATCCCAAAGTCATCCAGAAGGGTTGAAATTTTGACCTCTTCCCATGAATAACAAATGTCCTTAGAGGCATCTAGAATGGTGAATTCTTTCCTGAAGATTTTTAATTTACTTTGCTCAGAATCATCACAGGAATCACTATCCATGGCAGCTATAGCTTTACAAAATGTATTTCTTAAATAATAAGACTTGAAAGTCAAAATTACTAAACCCATATATTAGCAGGCATGAAAACAACTCATTTGCATCTTTCAATTAAATAGATTTAAATTTTGTTATCTCTTGAATCTTCTGTTTCTTTGTCCTAATCTACTTCTGCCTTCGTATGGGCTTGCGTTTCAATTATCAAAATGATTTATTTGTATGGTACCCAAGGGCAAGGCCCCTATATTCACACTCTTTTTACATCTCCTACGACTTTGAGGGTATTGGTAAACATTTGTTGGCTAACTGATTTTAAAATTACAGACACATTATTACAAATTCAGTTTCCATTAGTATTAATTGATATTTTTACTTGACCAAAAGAAAATACACAAGGAAGTTAATATAATGCAGGGGAAGAGAATCTGGACTTCTGAGTTAGATTGCTCTGGATTCAGATTCATTTCTGCCATTGAATAGCATATGCCAGCAGGCAAATTACTTAAGTTCTGTAAGTTTTGGTTTCCTCATTGCTAAAATGGAGAAAATGAAACCTCACTCTACATTTTGTTGCCAGAATTACATGGGTTAATGGGATAATATGTAATTAATTAAGATCTCCATAAAGTACTGAATATGTAATGGATGATCAGTAATAGAGACCCCAAGATTTTTTTTTTAAAGATTTTCTTTATTTATTCATGAGAGACACACACACAGAGAGAGAGAGGCAGAGACACAGGCGGAGGGAGAAGTAGGCTCCATGCAGGGAGCCCGATGTGGGGCTTGATAATGGGTCTCCAGGATCACGACCTGAGCCAAAGGTAGAAGCTCAATCAACCGCTGAGCCGCCCCCCCCCCCCCCCCCCCGGGCACACAGAGACCCCAAGATTTTGAGGAAAGATCAGCCTGTGAGCTATATAAAGAAACAGCCTTCCAGAGTTCACAAGGCATAAACAACTGGAATTTGTAGTTTTAAATATGTATTTACTAAATTCTGTTTTATGCCAGGTTCTATGCTAAGCACTTTATACTTACTGTCTTAAATAATCTTCAAAATTATCCCCTGGGGGTAGGTATCATTAGAAGCATTACGAATATGTAAATTAAAGGTCTCAGCCTGCTGGAAGAACCAGACTTGAGATTTAAATCCAGGTGTCTGACTCTAGTGTCTGCTTTTTATCAGTAATAGACTCTACCCTTCTTCTGGGAGCTATGTCACACTGATAAAGAATATGAGGAATTATCTTCTCAGATGTACTGGATAAGAGTACTGTTCTCCAAAGAGATGGTGCCTTTAATCTCAGTGTATTGACCCCCAAATGTAAGCCAATACTCTAAGTAGTGGACCCTCCTTATGTGAATTACTGACACGGGGTATCACTTCTGCATTTGAGCACACTGGAAACTTGAGAAAACCGTCCCTTTCATTAAACTCAAGCTAGAAAAAGAAAAAAAAATTCTGCAGTAATGAACTGAATTATTAATTACTAATCTCTCTCTTCTCTTGTAGGGTGACTCCGGAGGACCACTTGTTAGTCCAGATGCTAGAGATATCTGGTATCTTGCTGGAATAGTGAGCTGGGGAGATGAATGTGGGCAACCTAATAAGCCAGGTGTTTATACTAGAGTGACTGCTTTCCGGGACTGGATCCATTCCAAAACTGGTATCTAAGAGAAAAACTTAGCAGAATGGAACTTATTTTTAAGTGTGGGCCATTCTCAGAGATACAGAATTGCAGAAGTCTTTGCATCAAAAATTTGGCTAATTGACATAAATTTCTTATGCATATATACAATTTGAAGTGATTCCTTCTTTGATTTACCCAGCTTCTCTCATTTTAGGAAGTCTCCATTTTCAAGATGCAGGACAGATTAAAAGGAAGGGTAAAAAGGAAAGAATTACATTTTTATGTACAGAAAAATATTAGGAGTTTTTTTTCTTAATGGAATGAGGAAAACAATCACATTCATGATGACAAGTCAAGCAAACAGACCCCAGAATACCAAATACTTAAGATGGAGAAAGAATGGGAATTAAGAAAATGCACAGAAACTAAGATAAAGTTTTATTTTCATTTCTAACTAACAACTACAGAGATCAATGTGGGGATGATTCCATTTTTCTGTAGCTTATAATAATTATACAAATGCTGTATAATGTACTTGTTCTAAGTTAAAGCAAATAATACATATTTAATATTGCACAGTTGAGAATATCAATATATAATAATAAAAATAGCATCCATTTGCTTGATATTATAATAGTTCATGAAAAAGAGGAAGATGGGAAAATAATACTATTCAATGTATTGCAAATTCTTTTAAAATCGGAGGTCATGAAAATTCATTTAAGAACAACCAGTATACCTTATGTGTTAAGATTTTTTGCTGTTGTTGAATAGAAGAGAATGAAGAGAGAATCAGTCCAAACTATTGAATGACGCAGGATTTTCACCAAGTGGCTTCTGTATTCAAATACACAGCCTTGAAAAGAATAAGGTCCAGGTGTTAATGTGTAGTTAAAGTCATGCAAATGGAAGCCAGACCTCCTATTTTTAGATCATGGCACATCTTTGCCTGTTGCTGCATCCGGCCCATGCTTGGACCCAGAGACCTTTTAGACTTCTCTGGGCTTAGATGGGAAGATATAGGAATTTATCCTGGAAGCTGCCTCCCTGCTATGTCTAGTATAATACTGAATTACTAACCTCTTACAGGTAAAACTGAAGAGTAAAAGCCAGATGTCAGCCACTTTCATAATTTCAATTTTGGTAAATAACTACTGAGCAGTTAGAGACACAAGAGGCAAGTGATCTAGGCCATTATGAATTTAATTAAAACTCAGGCCAGCATATATGAGATTTCAGTAAATTTTTCCAATACCCTTACCTCCTTGTATACAGCTACTCATTCAAGATCTGTATCTGACCATAATCACTTTGAAAACTAACAATAGTAGGAAAAATTGGGCTTTTACCGACCCAAGTAGTATTGGCAGATGAACTGGTAAAATTTAGGTGGTTGGCTAAAATAAAATGAAAACTGCAATGAATTGACAGTGTGAAATATTTTGCATAAGTTATTTTTGTTTCATTTAATAAATATTTTGGGGGAAAACAAAATTGAGGGAAGTGATGAATTTTAAACAAAGATTTAAGTACATTTCAAATTTAATTACTCTCAGTATTCCATTCCAAATGGATCCCCTGTTTCAGGACATTCTGCAGTTGGGCCTGTAGGTGGCTCCTGTAAGTTGTAGGAAGATAAAGATCTTCAAGTAATAAAAACTGTAGTAGAAATTCTATATTAGGGTCTTATAAAACCAAACGAACACAATTCCTCTTTTTGAAGGCATTTAAAAACGAATACATGTAAGTTGACATCATGATAATATTTCCCAGATTTCTGGAGGTGAGTTTCCAAACTAAAAATTTGTAACCTGTATTATGAGTAATTTCTTCTGCAAACAAACTTGAAGAGATTTAAATTAAGGAGAAATTTTAGAAGTTTAATTTAATAGTGGCATCATAGTCCTCAGAGAAATATTTTTGATACGTTCTTTTACAAAAGATTTGAGAAACAGGTTGGGTCACAGTGAAAAAATGAGAAATAATTCAAACTTTTTGTGCTCAGAGAAATAGATAACACAGTGTGTCATATTTTTAAAATGACTTCTTTTGAACATGTCTATTTAACCATCTCATTGGAGAAAGCTAAGAAGTCATGACTGGAATAATATTCATTAATTGTACAAGAGGTAAGCAGTTCCTTCTATATCTTTTATCTCTTCTCACTGTATCTAGTAAAGTGCTCTGTATTCTAATAAGCCTTTAAGAGTTGTTGTTTTATTTTTGTATTATGCAGAAAACATAGCTTTATTATTGTTCACACATGTATTTTAAGAAGCTAAAATCCAGATTTTATATTAACTGTGTGACTTAAGCCAGCTGATTAAGCGCCTAAGCCTCAATATATACTCACTTATAAGACAAGATAATGATATTTACTTCAAATGATTGATTATAGGAATTAAAATGAGATAATGTTTGAAAGTACTCAGCACAGTTCTTGGAACATAGTAGGTTCTCAAGAAACGGTAACTATTATAACTATTGTAATTAAACTATAGTTTATTGTTTTAAACAATTGGTACTTGATCATAATAGTTTGAATAAATATCTTTGAAATGAGATAATTAGACTAACAGAATGGTCTGGCTTCTCATTTAACTCCTCCTTAAAGGAGTTTAATAATAATTTAATTATTTAATAATAACTCCTCCTTGAAGGAGTTATTGACTCCCTCAGGTAGATATAGCATCCTCTTTTCTGAAATTCCTTATCATCTAAAAAAACCTTTTTATAAAAATTTTCAGATAATCATAGATTCACATACAGTTGTAAAATATAATACAGAGCAATCCTTTGTATCCTTTATCCAGTTTCCCACAATGGTAAACATCTTCTTAGCTATAGCATATTTCACAATCAGGAAGTTCACACTGAGATAATCCATCAATCCACCAACCTTATTCAGATGTTTGTGTGCTTTTAATTTTATGTAATTTTATCATGTGTGGATTTGGATAACTACCACCACAGACAAGATGCAATATAGTTTGATCTCAAGGACCCCTCCAGTTGCTCCCAGCCATCTGGCTCTCTCCCTATCCCTGTCCCAGTCTCTAACTCCTGGCAACCACTAATCTCTTAGGTATCTTTTAATTTTGTCTATTTGAGAATGGTATATAAATGGAATCATACAGTATTAAACCTTAAGAGGTTAGTTTTTTCACTCAACATAATTCCATTGACATCAATCCAAGTCGTGTGTGTCAGTAGTTCATTCTTTTATTGCTGAGTTGTATTCTATGTTACAGATGTACCAAAATTTGTTTAACCATTCACTCACTGAAGGGCCTTTGAATTGTGTACAATTTTTGACTATCATGAATAAAGCTACTATAACATCTGTGTGTTGGTGTGTAGGTTTTTGTGTGAACATTCACTCTTCTGGGATTAATGCCTAGAGTGCATTAATGGTCATACAGTAAGCACATGTTTAGTATTTTAAGAAACTGCCAAATTCTTTGAGCTGGCTTCTTACCATTTTTTCAATCTATCTGTACCTATGCTCTCTCTTCATATTTTTTAGATATGTGAATATTTATTCATATGATATTAATATTAATACATATTTTATCTATGTGAATAGATCTGATTTCAACAACTAGACTAAGTCCTCTGCAGTAGGGACCATGACTGATTCATTTTTATAACCTTCACAGTTCATAGGAAAGTCTATTATTTATGGCACATACTCAATAAAAATTTATTAAATAAATAAAGAGTGATGATAGTAATAAAAGCAAGCAAACTCAATACATGAAAAATATTAAAAAGGGAATTACTTTGGGTAGAAAAATTAGTATTGCCTTCGTGAATGTACTATGCCGTAATATTTATAATTTTGGACTTTACCATAGTATTTCCAAGTATTTCATGTTGCTTGATGTATAATATTGCTCTCCACACTTTCCAGATAGTCCACAATCAAATATAGACTAAAAGACATGGATTATATGATGATCCTATCCTGTGTCTATTTATTTCCTGATACATAATGTCTTTAATGGTTTTCGAACACATCTGTATCAATTTCTACACTGTACTTGTGGAATGGATTCCAGTATAAGTCTATACTTCATAAATATTTCTCATTCTCAATTTTAATAACCATTACTATTAGGATAAAAAAATATCCTAATAAAGTTTTTAGTGTACAACTCTCAAGGTGGAGTAGAAGACAGAGCCTGTGAAATGCAATGAGAAGATGTTCCCAAGTTGACACTGATCCATTACTCTATACCTGTTTGGCACAGCTGTAGCCGGCTTGAATAAACACAATCACTATAATGACTGCCCCACACAGACCTTTGACTCCTATACTTCTCTTTTGCTTCACTGACCTATGGCACTTGCTTTTTAACCACAACCCTGATAAAATCCAAATCTCCACCTACTCTTTTCCTACACCACGCCATTGAACATGTTTGGAGAAAAACACAAAACCACACCGACAGGTCTAACTTCAAACTCATGATCACAAATCTCCAGTACACTCTCAGCGCTTCCCCAGCATCATGTGACACTTCGCTGTTCACCCTTCTGTTCTTCCAGATGTCTATTTCACATCTTTTCCTCTCCTCCATTCCCCTAACACCTCCTTCCTCATCCCCACTCTCCACTGATGATCTTGGTTCTCACCTTCCCTGAAAGTCAAGCATCCTGAAGAAACCCTCCCCCCACCTCTACTCACATGTCAGCAGCTGCTCCTGCACACTTGGCCTTCCTACCTGTTGCCCCAGGTGCTCTGAAAGGCAATCCCTCCACCCATACACTAGAGCCCAGCTTCTCTCACCTACTTAAGTAATTTGCTCCAGCAACTCTTCCCTCCCTTTCCTACATAGTCAGCTATTTTTTTTTTGTGACTTCCTTGATCTTAAGCAAACAACAAACATATATAAATCCCCAAAATTATCTTGACTTCACTTCTCCACCAGCTGCTGCTCCAAGTCTTTGCAGGAAAGCTTTTTGAAGAAATCGGTCTATATTTACTATCTCTTAATACCTCTCCTTCCCTTATTCCTTAAGCACATTTCAATCAAGCTTTGGCTCCATCATTTCACTAAAACTGCTCTGCAAGGACATTAATAGTCTCCATGTTGCCAAATCTAGTGGTAGAGTTCTCATCTTAAATGTCTCATCAATAGCATCTTGCACAGTTGATCTCGGCTTCTTCCTTCCTAAACCCTCCTTTTCTTTCAGGGCACCACATATTCCTGATTTCCTGCTACACTCAGACTTTGTACTCACAGGCTAGTCTCATTTTCTGGTTGCCCTCCTTGTCCTTAACCCCCTAATGTTCGCTGACTCTAGGGCCAAGACCTTGTTACTTTTCCTTGGTGATCTTCTTCAGTCTTATAGTTTTATTTAATTATTAAAAAGGTTTTATTTATTTATTAGACACAGAGAGAACAAGCAGGGGGAGTATGAGAGGGAGAAGCAGACTCCCTGCTAAGCAGGGAGGCTGACATGGGGCTCAACCCCAAGACCTTCATGACATGAGCCGAAGGCAGACGCTTAACTGCTGAGCCACCCAGGTGCCCCTGTGTCATGGTTTTAAATACCATCTACATGATGGCATTTCCAGGTTTTTGTCTTTAGTCCAGACCTCTCTCCTCAAATTCAAATTTCTATGTCCAATCGCCTATTGGTATCTGCATTAAGACGTCTAATAACCCTTTCAAACATAATCTGTCTAGTCTCCAAACGTGTTATATCCACTATCTGTCTCTGCACAGTCCAGTGCCATTCTTCCAGTTGTTCAGGCCTTAAACCTCTGAACTCCCATCTTTCACATCCCACATCTAAAAATTTTCTAGTATAATAATATTCTCTAGAATTTTGTCTAAACTCAAGCTCACTTGTCAGTGTGTAAATTAAACACCCGCTTCCTTTTGAAAAGAATGTCATTTGCTACTTCTTCCATTCTCTGAAACTCCAAAATTCAGGAGACATTAGCTTCATTAGTTCAGTAATCATTTTCAGCTATCCTTGGAATAGAGTTCATTCTGGAAAAATGAATATGGAAGCATATATAAGAGCAGAGTAGCTTCCTAAAATCTTTCATTCCATTTGAGCTTCTGCCATTTAATTCCTGTTCGTGGTTGTACAAGGCAGCTTAGTTAGCCTGTAGTTTACTTTATTGGTTCATTTATTGAAATATAGTTGCCACACAATGCTACATTAGTGTCAGGCGTGCAATGTAGTAATTTGACAAGTTTATACATCATGCTATGCTTTCCATAAGTATAGCTACCATCTGTCACCACACGACACTATTATAATACCTTTGACTATATTTCCTATGCTGTACCTTTCATCCCTGTGACTTATTCATTCCATAACCAGGAACCTGTATCTGCAGCTTACTCTTAAGACATCAGTTGAAAAAATCAACTTGTCTGGGCATTTAGTGGCACTCAAGAATTGGTCTCTGGTTTTCTCAACTGCTAAAATTTATATTTCCAGTACAACCTTTTCAATGAATTCCAGTCTCATATAAACAATTGCCTATTCAACAGCTCTGTATAGGCACCTAAAAACCCTCTCTAATGCAGCATGTCTAAAAATGAGGTCTTGATTTCCAATTTCAATTCCACATATTTTTCTGAGTGTTACCATCTCAGTGGCATCACCATGCAACCAACTGCTCAGGCATCAAACTTCCCACCACATTCAGTCCATCAGCAGATCCTGCAAGCTCTATTTTCAAAATATACCAAACTTCAACAATTTCTTACTACCTCTTCTGCAGTCCCCAAAACAATTTTTTCTCACCTGGATAACTTCAACAGCCTTTTAAGTTTCTGTCTCTTGCTCCTACTCAGCGCTGACATTCAATTTCTTGCTTCACACAGAAGTCATTCAGAGCCTTTTGAAATATGTTTGATCATATCATTTTCTGTTTTAAAATCTTACAATGGCTTTCCACCAAACTTAGAATGAACTTCAGAGTTCTTATTTCATTTTATAAGGTTCAATAAAAACTGTTTTTCTTTGGCCATTACCTCTATAACTTTTTATTTTTCTGCTCTTTCTCTAATTCTTCAACTACTTTGGCCACTTTGCTGACCCTCAAGCATTTCATGAATTCTTCTGCTGCCACATTTTTGTTTTTCTGCTTTTTCTACTGGAAAACTATTTCCCCAGATAGTCATGTGATTTCCCCTCCTCTTCATTTCATCCAAGTCTCTGCTCAGAGGTCGATGTCTCAGAAAAGCCTATGTTGACCACTGTAACTTGTATAATAGTTTCTGTTACTCATTTTCCTTTTATTCTATTTTACATATCTTTATAGCAATCATTTCTGCCTGACATTACACACACACACACACACACAGTATAATCCAGTATAATCTCATCTTAGTTAATTATATCTATAAAGATTCTTTTTCCAAATAAGGTCATATTCTGAAGTTCCAGTTGGATGCAAATGTTTGGGGGGCAATAGTCAACCCAGCACAGTCCCCAAGACAAGCCACAGTCTTTTTGTATCCTTGGAAGCAACATCCTATCACCTCAGTAGCATAGAATTGGTAGAAATGTTAATAAGCCAATTCTACACTCAGGGGAGGAGATTACACAGTGTGCAAATCCCAGGAGGTTGAGACCATTGAGACCCATTTGAGAGGCTCTCTCCCATGAGCATGGACTTGGAAGAGATCTTTGGAAGTTAAGGCTCCACCCTACTGCTGTGATTGACTGTATGATCTTAGCTTTGGTTCTCCTGAAAGCAGAACCTGAAACAATGACTTCCATGCAAATAGTTTCCTGGAAGTGATCCTAGAAATGGGGGATAAGGAAGGAATAGAGAAGGAAAAACCAAGACTTGGATGTGTTATTGAATTGGCACCTATGGGGGAATGGTGTTCTATCCCACAGAGATTTCTGAAGAGGCCTACAGAATACTACTCAGAATTATCCATCTGAGGAAATAAAGAAGGAACATTTCCCCTCACTGACTGAGAACTGACCCATGGTGAATTGCCTATTTGCATTTCCAGGTTGGGCAAAAGGATTGGTCGATCTGGCTCCCATGGGCATCCTATGCTGAAGTTTTTAGAAGAGTCCTATGACACTTGAAGTGATGTCAGACTGAAGGTGTCTAAAATCTATGCAGAACCATTTGCCATACTTGCATTTGGAATTGAGGTGAGGCCAAGAAGATATAAGGCAGTGCCCAAGAGATTCATGATAAAAGGGAGAGGCTAGAAAAAAATTAGAAATTTAATGACAAAAGAGTTTGCCTATTTGAAGTCAGAGATAGTTCACCTACATAACCATCATATGTCTTCCCATTTTAATTTTCCAGACTAAAAACTATAACTCCTCTCCTGTCTGAGATCCAACCATTTCCTGCCCTAGAGTTATTGCTGATCAGATTAACTAACCATTGACTTACTCCCACATATAAATATTTCAATAAATATTCACATATACAAATATAATAGCCTTGTGATAAAGACATTGGTCCTAAGATCTGGGCTATTAATTTATATCATAGTCTTTTTATATATATATATATATTTGTGGTCCTAAAAAAATAAAAAGAAAATAAGCCAAAACAATGAAAGTGATTATCATCTCTAGATCATTGCTAACAGAAATATAACATAAGTCACACATGTATTTTAATTCTTTCATAGACACATTTAAAAAAGTAAAAAGAAACATGTGAAGTTAATTTTAATGATATATTTTAAACCCAATTGTGATATTGTGATTTATAATAAGAAATAGATATTTTGCTTCACAAGGGCCGAGGGTGGGTGGTCCCAAGATGGGCCATTTTGGCATGAAGATTATTCTGAATTAAAAAAGCAACTAAAACCCAGCAGATTCAGGAAGAGCCCTTCAATCCCCTCCTCAACTGCCTAGAAAGAATTTAGAAGGTTGATCTGCTCTAGGAAGACAGTTATCACCATAACTCTGTTATTGTATAAAGTAGGTATGATTGATAGGAAGGAACCTAGCAAAGCCTTCCCTTTATTTCTTCAGACCGGCCTAAGGTGTGCCGTAGTTTACTTATCCTGAATTGCAATTTCTCTTCTCTTTCTTTATAAACTCACTTTGCTGGCAAAATAACCAGCCATTTTATTTTTGGGGTCGACAAGACAGCCCCAGTAGATCAAAAAACTGGACTTACTTTATTATTTCTGAAATAAGATTTACTAAGGATTATTCAAAGGCTGTAGTGTCCTAAAAATCATTTTATTTCAAATTAATTTTTTACTTCTAGAAAGTTGCAAAACTAGTAAAAAGTGTTCTCTTAAATTACTTGCCCCATTATGTTTAATGCAAACATTTTGTATAACCATAGGACAACTATCAAGAACAGGAAATTAGCACTAGTATGATATTATTAGTTAAACTACAGACCTTATTTGAGTTATCAAAAATATCTGGCAGGTAGGTACTAATAATTTCTTTCACTACTTTCAGAACATGTAAAAAACCCACTAGTCTTGTCCTTTCAGGATTAAAACCCTTCACAATTTTAAAGGAAATACAGTAGCATTGTTAGTTCCTGGGTTTGTTGTTGTTAAAACTCATTTGAATACTCTTAGAACAATGTTTTTCACACTTTGGTGTCTATAAACTTACTAGGGATATTTGTCAACAATTTGTCTTGGGCCCCATCCTTAAATCCATGTACAGTTGGGATGGGGGAGCCTAGGAATCTGCATTTTAAACAATCATTTGCTGGTGGATCACTCTTTGATGAACATGAGCTTATAGGCAGATTAGCAGAAATCAATGTGGTATATTGGAGGGGTTTTGAAAGATCAACTTGATTTTTTTTTCCTTTTAAGAATGACTCACTAGGGGCACCTGGATGGCTCAGTTGGTTTTGCTTCTGCGTTCTGCTCAGAATTGAGCCCTGCGTCAGGCTCCCTGCGCAGTGGAGAGTCTGCTTCTCTCTCTTTCTCTCTTTCCCTATGCCCTGCCTCCCTGCTCATTTTCAATCTCTCTCAAATAAATAAAATCTTAAAAAAAAGAATGACTCACTAATACATTTTAAAAGAAGTTTTAGTATCAATTCTTATATTTTACTATTAAAACATGCATGCATTACCTGGTGGAACACATAGGTTACCTATTTTTTTTCCTGATATAAGTTGTTCTATGAGGTAGCTACACGATGCAAGAGAGAATGGGAACATGATATAGGGTAGAACCCCAGTAGCCACAAACCCTATAGGGTGTCTCTAAGGCATTAAAGTGTCTCTAAGGCATTAAAATCAGTCCTACTGGCATCTCAGCCACTAGAGGTAGGGAAGCAAATAGCTCACACTCAAAAGAAGTTAGTACAGCACCAAAATGTTCATACCTTCCCATTTTTTCCCCTCAATTTTCTACAGTCTATTATGCAAACACACATCAATTGTTGATCCTAAACTCCTCTGGTGTACAGATTCTACATTTACCACCACTCTTGCCACATTGTCCTCCTATCTACCTACTGTCTACTTAGAAACTTTGTAGGGCCAATCAATCATATATTCTAATACAATAAGGCATTACATTAATAATTGGGCTATTATCTTAATAATATCTTTTTACATAAGCTTATAGAGTTTAATAATTTATTTTTGTGATGTTCAAGAAATTCAGATAACATTTTCAAGGAAACAACTTGTAGCAGAAAGCACGCACAGCAGTGATGATTTTATCAACACTAAAATATTTCTCTTATTAGTTCTAGCACTTCTTGTGGTGTAAATGAATAGATAATACTGATATCAGTTTTCTTCCTGTAAAGGGAAGCAGACTGATAAGAGCACAGAAGCTATTTTATAGTAGATGCTAAAAGACCACATCACACCCATAAATGCAGATAACTCTTCTCTTACTATTTTTGTAATAATGAACTAAACCAAAAATCTCCAGAATTTATGGTAAGAAATATTATATTATAATATATATTATTTACTGAAATCTCATATTTCCAGCAGTATCTATATATGGTGAAACTTATGTCTGAAGGGAGCATATAGAGTAAAATTGCTGCCTATAAGTTGGGAAGAGAAGACAGTATTGTCAGAAAATGGAGAGAAGGGTAGTCTTCATCATTTACTAATGATGTTAGGGACTGACAGTAAGAAGTAGATTCTAGAATTCTCTTGGATTTTCTTTGGAATTGGAAAGTTCTCTTTGTCAGATGATTCATCGTAACTCTCTGGTAATTGGGGTGACCATCTGTATTAGCTAATTGGTTTTATCCAGAGAAAAATAAAACTTTTCATACCTTTGTGACAGGACATTGCAAATATGAGCAAGGTACCGCTGAAGTTAGGCTCCTACCTTCCCACAGAAACTGGAGATAGGGGTGTCATCTCTTGAAATATTTCCATCTCAAAGATAAGACTTCAGGTCTTTGAGAAAGATATTCCTGGATCATAAAGCTGACATAAAGGTCTATCTAGGTTTTTAAAAAATGTAACTTAGGTGTAGAAATGAAACAGCAACTGCTATAATTTGAAAAATAAAACAGGGGCACCTGGGTAGCTCAGTGGATTCGGTGTCTGCCTTTGGCTCAGGTCATGATCCCAGGGTTAGGATTGAGTCCCATGTCAGGCTCCCTACTCAGCAGAGAGTCTGCCTCTCCCTTTCCCTCTGCTGCTCATTCTCTCTCACTCTTTCTGTGTTAAGTAAATAAATAAAATCTTAAAAAAATAAAAATAAAACAATTGGCACAGTATCTTTAAGCCTTTGTTGTTATCATCTCTTTCCTGAACAAAGATAATTTTATTTTCTTTGAGTAAATGAAGATTGTGTGGCTACTTTTTAAACCATCTAATTTTTTTTTAACATCTAATGCATAAGCCAAACTTGGTACAATGGACCTTCAATGAGGATCAATGGGACATCTATGTGATATTTGCTTTGTAAGTGCCAAGAAAATGTGGTAAGCAAGAATTAAAATAAGTCTTAAAAATAATGCTTTGTTGTGTTGTTTTTTTTTAGAATTGCTTCATCTGTTTTTCATTGTTATTAAAAATAATACTTTAAAAATAACTTGTTAATCAGTGATCAATAAGGAAATTGCTAATATCCAACATGAAAATTTCAGCTTTAGCAATTTGATTTTTACATCTGCTGAAAACATTACTTAGATTTGCTATAATTTATTTAACCACTCGTATATTGATAGACACTTTAGCTATTTCTGATTTCCCCTAATTAATAGAATGCTGCAGGGAACATATTTGTATTTGTTAGGTAATTAATAAAATAAATAAAAAATCCTTAAAAAAAACAAAACTAGATATTCTCTCTCATAAGTTCCCGGAAAATAGATTCTATGTCAGAGATTTCTTGTATGCGTTTATTGAATAGAGTTCACTGAAATAACACTGCTAAGACAGTGAGGTAAGCAGTATTGGCAAGAGGAGAAGTTTCCATAAGGCTTTTAATCAATGTCAGACAGTGCTTTGAAGCTGACATATCTCCTTAGACATACACTGGCCTCTCTGACATGTACTAAATTGAAGAAAAGTCTCTAGGGCTTTGAAACCAACTCCTCCCTCACTCACTGGCCAATTGTGATAGTACTCTTGGGCTGCTATAACAGAATATCATAGACTGGGTAGCTTGTAAGCAACAGATATTTATTTTTCACAGCTCTGGAGACTAGGAAGCCCAAGATCAAGGTGCTAGGAGATTTGGTACCTGGTGGGAACTTGCTTCTTCGTTCTTAGGCTGCCATCTTCTCATTATGTCATTACATGGTAGGAGGGCCAAGGGAGGTCTTCAGGGTCTCTCTTATGAAAAAGGCATTAATCTAATTTATAAAGGCTCTGCCCTCATGACCAAATAACCTATCAGGACTTCTACAAGTACATCCTTTCTTGCTGCCCTCCATACAATGGCCCCTCCCTAGGCAAAGTGATCTCCCTAAAACAAAAATTGACTAGATTATCCCCCTGCTTAAAATATCCAAATAGCTGTACATTGGTTTTAGGATGAAGATATCCTAACATGGCTTACCAGGCCTAATAGGAGCTGGTCCCTATCTCTCAGCTTTATCTCAGGCCATTGTCCCTTATTCTTAATGCTGAAAGCCACATTTGCCTTTCTTCACATACTCTTGGGCAGTATCCACTCTCTTCTTTTCCCAGTTTCTTATGGCTGCCACACACCTTGGCTTGTGGTCACATCACTCCAGTCTCTGTCTCCATCTTTATACCTTTCTCCTCTTATGTGTCCAATTTCCCTCTGCTTCTCTCTTATAAGGACACATACAGTTAGATTTACAGACCACCTAAATTATTAAGGATGATCTCTCCATGTTAAGATTTTTAACTTATATCTGCAAAGACTCTTTTTCCTTATAAGGTAACATTTCCAGGTTCCAGGGATTAGGACCTGATATCCGTTGGTAGCCTATTCAGCCTACTACAGCTTCCATATAAATCCACAAGACATCGCATGTAGAGTTATGGTAGCATACAACTTGATTTCAGGGAGCAGAGAGGGATAATGATTTGGAATTGGCAATGATGGGCGAAGAAATATCCTCTTCACTTATATGGACAACAGTAAAAAGGACTGGGGAGCAACCACTTTAAATGGAGGTGAAGAAATCTTTATACTGGAAGAAAATCAGGTTCCAGCTAGAGCAAGAAGATGATGTTTGGAGAAGAGATTGAGGACATGAAGATTTTGCAGAAATCACACTGTGACTTCCAAAGCACACCCCAGCAGTCTTTAGAGAGTTGGAGAAAGGAATAAGAAGGACTCAGAGAATGGGACAAGCCTGAACTGGGAGTTTAGAGATTCCTGAGATGAGTGATGTGAACAGTGATAAAGGGCAAGGGGAAATTAAACCTGATGGCCTTCAAGGTAATTTGTGGTGAAAGGGGTGTAAGAATTGGCTTACAGAGAAAGAAGGTGGGAGGCTCTCCAAGCATATAAGAATCAAATGAGAAAAAAATATCCAGAAAAACTGAGTTGAATCCTTATCAAAATCGTGTAGGAAAAATATTTTCTTTTATAATTGTTATTAGTTACTATACTGTATGAAATTATTAGTTTTGTTTTAATGTTTTAATTAGCAACAGTGCCTCCAGAAAAGTAATCTTGTATTTAAAAATAAATATGAGGACAGTACTAAATAAACTGCACTCAGTATGCCATTTAAAAATGGATGTTTTTCCAAAGAGAAATATGTAGGCAGGACTCCAGATGGAAATCAAAGTTTACGCCAGGAACTAAAATCTACCTCTGCAAAAGGAGTAATTCTGAAAGCATAATTAGGAGATCTATGTTAAAATATATATATATAAAGGAAGAGAACTCAATTGCCATTTGTGAAAGCACTCTTCAAAAAAAACAACACAAAACAAAACTTGTGAAGTAGTATAAAATATTGGTAGTTTCAGAAAGCTGAAAACATATTGCAAACCATAATAAAGGGTATAGAATCTATAATTTGAGTAGTTTTTTTCTAAAGTACTTGCTAAGTATTCACTACTAAGGAGAAATTTGTGTTTAATTGAATCAACAAAATCAAATTTATCACATAAGTATATTTACCACTATAAAGATTTGAGACTAAATGTTTGACTGGTGATAGTGTATTTAAAATTTTATGTTTTGTTAATAAGTTTATTATTATAAAACATATAGGTCAATATGTTTTGAAATAATGAATACTCATTTTCTTTTTATGAAAATTCCACTTGAAAAGTGCATTGGAATATGTTATCTCTTGGACATGTCAGTTTTCTTGGAAAAAGTCATTTAATTATAATAACAATATTTACATGTGTTAAAACAAATTTGGTTTCTTTTTCTTTTTTAAAAAACAGATTTTATTTATTTATTCATGAGAGACACACACAGAGAGACAGGCAGAGACATAGGCAGAAGCAGGGAACCCGATGTGGGACTCGATTCTGGATCCCAGGATCATGCCCGGGGCCAAAGGCAGACATTCAACTGCTGAGCCACCCAGGCGTCGCACATATTTGATTTCTTTTATCACATGTTATCTCTTTAGGTGCAGATGAATTCTTTTTTCTGTCTTTTATATCTATCTCCAAAGTACCTAATAAGGTGCTGTGCAGTGTGGTAAATTTTCAGTACTTATTGTTGCCAGGGTCTTTATTTTGCTTTCATACAGACAGAATTCCTTTTTAAATAACTTACATATTTTTATTTTTCCAGAAACTTGCTATGGAGTATAACACATATAGAAAAGAATACAGAAGACAAATGTATAGATCAACGAACTGTCTGTCACAAAGCAACACTCATGTAATTACCACCTAATCAAGAAATAGTGCACTGCCAGAAGCAACATCCCACCTCCCCTCTAAAAAAAATTTCCCCCAAGCAATGTGCCTTTTTCCTCTAAAAAGCAAACACTATCCTGGACTTCTAACGTTATATTTAAATCTAAGTGTTTGAATATTGCAGAAATGGATAGTACATATTATTTTGTGTCTGATTCTTTCATTTGTGAGAGTCATCTATGTTTCTGCATGTTTTGAAGTTTTTTTACTTGAAGTGCTGTAGAACATTTTACTCTATGAAAATACCGCAAAGTTTGTCGTCATTCTATTGTTGGTGGACAATTGGGTTTACACCTTGGAGCTAAGGTGAATGGTGCTGCTGGGAATGTTCTTATATGTAGTTCTGGTGCACATATGTATGCCATTTGTGGTGGGTTTAGAATAGTAGTGAAATTGCTGGCTTATAAGGCTTGTACAAATTCTGTTTTATAGAAACTGCCAAGCTGATTCCCAAAGTGGCTGCACCAATTTACACTCCCACCGGCTCCTCTACACCATCAACCCTTGGTATTATTAGTTTTTTTTAGTTTAAGCCCAAATGATGAGTATATAGTAGTTTTTTAATTTCCATTTCCTTGTTGAGTAACAGAGTTGAACATCTTTTTATATGATTATGGACATTTATACATCTTATTTTTTTCTAAAGTGTCGATTAAAGTTTTTTTTTTCTATTGAGAAGTCTGCCTTTTAAAAATTAACTTACAGGAGAGCTTTATCTACTCTGCATATAATTTTTTTTTGTCAGAAAAATATATTGGAAAGGTAGTTTCCATTCTGTGGCTTGCATTTCAGATTCTTAGTGGGTCTTTTGATAAATAGAGGAGTTCTAAATGTAGTCTAATTTATCAATTTTATCTTTTATGGTTAATACTTTTTGTGTGAAGACTTTGCTTTCTTCAAGATCATAAAGATCTTTTCCTAAATTGTCTTTTAAAGATTATTATTTTACCCTTTACGTTAAGATTTATGATCTCCCTAAAGTAGGAATATATTTTTTCCCCTATAAAGATATCCAATTTTAGGCATAGAGCATATATTTACACTTAGGATGTTGGCTTTCCCATAGTAGACCCTGGATGCCATTTTGGACTCTGTTTCCTTTATACTCTCAGATATCCTTTTCAGCTTCTAAGACTCCCAGCATCCTTTTTCACAAATAGCATCTCCAAATAATAGGCTAACTTCTTTATGTTTATCTTTACCTAGATCTTGGCCCTGAAATTCTTCATTGTCTTGTTAGCTCTACGATCTCTTCAAAAGAATTTTAACATATATTTTATTCATCTTTCTTACTATAATTATCAGAAGTGTTGGTCTAAATTGCTTGTCCATCATTATTGGAAATTCTAGTGACATTTATTTAAAAATATAGTCTTGATTTTACTCTCATTATATATGTGATCTTTTTTTTTTTTTTTTGTAGAAAAAAATAATTTTTAATGTTTTTAGAAAAGCAATTTTTTTTTAATAAATTAATTTTTATTGGTGTTCAATTTACCAACATACAGAATAACACCCAGTGCTCATCCCGTCAAGTGTACCCCCCAGTGCCCGTCACCCATTCACCCCCACCCCCCACCCTCCTCCCCCTCCACCACCCCTAGTTCATTTCCCAGAGTTAGAAGTCTTTATGTTCTGTCTCCCTTTCTGATATTTCTCACACATTTCTTCTCCCTTCCCTTATATTCCCTTTCGCTATTATTCATATTCCCCAAATGAATGAGAACATACACTGTTTGTCCTTCTCCGGTTACTGTGGCCAAGTTCAAAAAGGGTGTTGCCTGAGTTCTTCTCTGGGATTTTGATGGAATCTTGTCTCACATTTAGATCTTTCATCCATTTTGAGTTTATCTTTGTGTATGGTGCATGAGAGTGGTCCAGTTTCATTCTTCTGCATGTGGATGTCCAATTTTCCCAGCACCATTTATTGAAGAGACTGTCTTTCTTCTAGTGGATCGTCTTTCCTCCTTTATTGTATATTAGTTGAGCATAAAGTTCAGGGTCCACTTCTGGGTTCTCTGTTCTGTTCCATTGATCTATATGTCTGTTTTTGTGCCAGTACCACACTGTCTTGATGAACACAGCTTTGTAGTACAACCTGAAATCTGGCATTGTGATGCCCCCAGATATGGTTTTCTTTTTTTAAAATTCCCCTGGCTGTTTGGGGTCTTTTCTGATTCCACACAAATCTTAAAATAATTTGTTCTAAGTCTCTGAAGAAAGTCCATGGTATTTTGATAGGGATTGCATTATACGTGTAAATTGCCCTGGGTAACATTGACATTTTCACAATATTAATTCTGCCAATCCATGAGCATGGAATATTTTTCCATCTCTTTGTGTCTTCCTCAATTTCTTTCAGAAGTGTTCTGTAGTTTTTAGGGTATATTTTGAGAACCATTTGAATGGTAAATGGTTCTCCAACCTTTTATTTTCAGGTTGTAGGTGTCCTTCTGTCTAAAATGAGTCTCTTGTAGACAGCAAATAGATGGGTCCTGTTTTTTTATCCAGTCTGAAACTCTGCGCCTTTTGATGGGGTCATTAAGCCCATTCACGTTCAGAGTTACTTGAACTTCTTCTTAAAGGGGAGTTTTAAGAGTCCCCCTTAAAATTTCTTGCAGAGCTGGTTTGGAGGTCACATATTCTTTCAGTTCCTGCCTGTCTTGGAAGCTCTTTATCTCTCCTTCCATTTTGAATGAGAGCCTTGCTGGATAAAGTATTCTTGGTTGCATGTTCTTCTCATTTAGGACCCTGAATATATCCTGCCAGCCCTTTCTGGCCTGCCACGTCTCTGTGGAGAGGTCTGCTGTTACCCTAATATTCCTCCCCATGAAAGTCAGGGACTTCTTGTCTCTTGCTGCTTTAAGGATCTTCTCTTTATCTTTGGAATTTGCAAGCTTCACTATTAGATGTCGAGGTGTTGAACGGTTTTTATTGATTTTAGGGGGGGATCTCTCTATTTCCTGGATCTGAATGCCTGTTTCCCTTCCCAGATTGGGAAAGTTTTCAGCTAGGATTTGTTCAAATACATATTCTGGCCCTCTGTCCCTTTCGGCGCCCTCGGGAACCCCAATTAAACGTAGGTTTTTCTTCCTCAGGCTGTCGTTTATTTGCCTTAATCTGTCTTCATGGTCCTTCAATTGTTTATCTCTTTTTTCCTCAGTTTCCCTCTTTGCCATTAACTTGTCTTCTATGTCACTCACTCGTTCTTCCACCTCGTTAACCCTCGTCGTTAGGACTTCTAGTTTGGATTGCATCTCATTCAATTGGTTTTTAATTTCTGCCTGATTGGATCTAAATTCTGCAGTCATGAAGTCTCGTGAGTCCTTAATGCTTTTTTCTAGAGCCACCAGTAGCTGTAGAATAGTGCTTCTGAATTGGCTTTCTGACATTGAAGTGTAATCCAGATTTTGTAACTCTGTGGGAGAGAGGGCTGTTTCTGATTCTTTCTTTTGAGTTGAGGTTTTCCTTCTAGTCATTTTGCTCAGTGCAGAGTGGCCAAAAACAAGTTGTATTGGAACACGGGGGAGTATCACTGGCCCCTCTAGCTGGTCTTCTGGGGGAGGGGCCTGTTGCGTTGATTTTCAGGTGTTAGCACTTGGGGGAGCTGCTCTGCCCCTGCCTGCTGCAGGGCTCTGCGGGGGTTGTTTACCCCGCCAGGCCCCAGGAGGAACAGCAGCAGTTGCTATGGCAACTCTGGAAGCCTGGAGTCAGCCTCCGCAGGAACTACGGGGCTCGGGGCTCTCGGCTCTCCGTCCGCAGGGCCTGGAGGCTCCGGGGCGGGGCCGCTGATCTGCTCAGCTCGGGGCAGGAGCGTCCTTGCTGTCCTGGGCCCTCCCGGCCTCTGCCTGTCCCGGGGGAGGCCGGATCCTGGGCTGTGTCCCGGCGCCCTGTGCTCCGGGGCCTGCGCTGTTGGATTCGCGCTCCCGCCCCGCAGCCCCCTCCCTGGAGCCGCTCCCGAGCCCCTCCGAGCTGCTCCGGTCGGTCCCTCCGTGCGCGCGCGCTGCAGCCCTTAGGGAGCTCGGAGCACTCCCCGGGGCGCAGGTGTCTGTTAGTGTCCCCGCGAGCCTGAGGGCATCCCCGCTCTCCTGGGTCCTGCTCCAACTCCCTGCGAGCCCCTTTCCGCCCGCCCGGGAAGGTTGGTGCAGCTCCTGCTCCTCCGGGACGGGGCTCTCCTGTCCTGGGGACACTCGCCCCGGCCTCAGCCCGGCTCCTCGCGGGGCCCCTCCCCCTCGGAGGCCTTTTGTTCCTTTATTTCTCTTTCCCCGTCTTCCTACCTTGATAGAAGCGTGAACTCTTCTCACTGTAGCATTCCAGCTGGTCTCTCTTTACATCTCAGGCCGAATTCGTAAATTTTCAGGATGGTTTGAAGGTTATCTAGGTAATTTGTTGGGGACAGGTGATTTGGGGACCCTGCTCTTCCGCCATCTTGCCCCTCCCCTATATGTGATCTTTGACAAGTAATTTAAACTCTTGAGGTTCAGTTTCCTCACTTGTAGAATGAGAGAGTACTTATAGAATTGTTGAAAGTTTTAATATGAAATGGTGTATATAAGAACTTTGGAAGTGATGCTATAGGCGTGCTGGTATACCTTCAATAAGTGGCAGCTACTATTTTTGTTATATGAGTGGTGATAAAAATAATTATTAGGATGATGATGAGAATAGCAGTACTTCTGCATAACTCTATCACATTGCCTTCCCTAATCTTCTAGTCTAAAGGGGATATAAGGTTAATCTGACAACATATAGGCTTCAAATAATGATTGCTTCTAATTTTTAGATTTTCCCAAGCCATAATTTCAATAACTTATTCTGAAGTTTTTTAACCTAAAATTGATACCAGACTCAGTGGTAAATGATTTTAAATGTCAACTTTTCTCATGTAAAAGATAAACTATACTATCTTTGTTCTTATATTTCTTTCATTTTATGATATATCAAAATTCCATGGTTACTAGTTATGATACTATCAGTTTCATCTGTACATACTCCTAGTAATTCGTCTTACATGAAGACTGAAACTAACTGAACAGTAGTTTTGTCTCATCTTTTTATTAATGTTGGACTTCAGTTCACTATATTGCAAGGGCCGGCAACGCAGTAAATTTCCCCTCAATTTTCCGCTATAGGAACAGATTATATAATCAAATCGTATTTTCAGCAACAAATATTACCAATGCACAAGAAGTGGTGTTTTACTCTGGAGGACTTACAGGAAGTAGGCAGACAAGTATTGGAATATTTGGTTTTGATATATATACATTGCTTATTGAATAACAGATCTGTTTACTAGGTTACACCAGTTTCCTTGAGAATATGAAGTTAGTTTCCTTGTTATGCATTTCATACACAGGGAATAGGATAGCTCCTACTCTAAGTTAAAGATGTTAAAATAACATCTTGGTCAGAAAATATGTTTCGTGAGTTTAATGAATATGAAATAATTCCCTACAGCTTGAGCATATGGACTTTATTGGTAAAACTGAGCTTCTAATTTTGCTGTATTTAAAAAAGGCTCTGTTGGTTCACCAGCTAGGCTAACCCAAAATATTACTGCAAATGCAAAAGGAAATAGTATTAAGAAGAACCAAATACGGGATCCCTGGGTGGCGCAGCGGTTTGGCGCCTGCCTTTGGCCCAGGGCACGATCCTGGAGACCCGGGATCGAATCCCACGTCGGGCTCCCAGTGCATGGAGCCTGCTTCTCCCTCTGCCTGTGTCTCTGCCTCTCTCTCTCTCTCTGTGTGTGTGTGACTACCATAAATAAAAAAAATTAAAAAAAAATAAAAAAAAAAGAAGAACCAAATACTATGTAGGCATAAACGAACAAAGAAAGAAAGGAGAAGAGGTGCTTGTATTCTGTTCCATGTTGTAAGAATCAGACAACCTGTAAGTGTTTATTGAGACTCTGGAATTGGGGCACCTGGGTGGCTCTGTCAGTTGAGCATATCAGACTCTTGATTTCAGCTCAAGTCATGATCTCAGAGTTGTAAGATCGAGCCCTGCATCAGGCTCCATGCTCGGTGTGGAGCCTGCTTAAGATTCTCTCTCTCCCTCTGCCCCCCTTCTCACACTCTCTCTCGCTCACTGTCTCTTAAAAAAAAACCTGGAATGTATGGAAAATTAGTATAAGGCATAAACCCTATACCTCAGGACTTTATAATCTACTTGGGGAAATATATATGGCACAAATAGAATAGAAATCAATAATTAGTTGTTATAAGGTATGTGAAATTTTATCACAAAAATAATAAAACTAATGTGGGCTGGAGTTTTTGTAGACGATTCACTAGAAGGTATTAAGATGGTTTTCAAGGATTTTAAAAATAAATGGATATAGATACAAATAAAAAGACAAAGCTTTGGGGGAAAATATACACCCAGGAAGAGGAAGTACCATCAGGGGGTGGATAATTCCAGTTACTGCAAGCATTTGTATAATTCTTATCCAAGCTGACATGGAGACTTCATGGTTGAATTGAAGCTAGGACATGTCTGTGGGAGTGTCCTTGGAACAAACGTATATTCTATAACTCATTCATTTAAAGAATGATGACTCAACAAGATCATAACTATAATATGACGTCTGTGCTTTTCCTTTAAAACTGACAGGACTTTTGTGATTATGGGGCTGAGAAGACAAAAATGGCACGAGTATTGAAATTTTAGGCTTTGTTGAAAATGGAAGAAAGGTTTATCCTGTTTCAACAGCAGCACTGTTCATCCATGGAGAGTTGGAGAACCACACCAGTCCACAGTTTTTATTTCTGATACTAGAAGCAAATCAAAAGGAAGAAGAGATACATATGAGATCATTGATGTCTAATAGAAACACTTTCAAATCTTTTTTGTTTTAAAAATACCTATTTGACAGTAAACTTTATATAACATTTGTATTTGTTACAGATGATATTTCTATTAGCTGTTTCAAGAGATCAATTCCTGGGCAGCCCGGTGGCTCAGCGATTTAGTGACGCCTTCCACCCAGGTTGTGATCCTGGGAGACCCAGATCAAGTCCCACGTTGGGGTCCCTGCATGGGGCCTGCTTCTCCCTCTGCCTGTGTCTCTGCCTCTCTCTCTCTCTCTATGTCTCTCTCTCTCTCTGTCTCTAATAAATAAATAAAATCTTAAAAAAAAAAGAAAAAGGGATAAATTCCTGGCTGTCAGTGAATTGGTAAAATGGAAAGTTTATTTCAAGTTCATGAAAAGTCCAAAATGTGGTATATTTGAAAAAGGTAGGTAGCAATTCTTATGGTAATGATTATGTCAGCTTTGGAAACAAGTTTTTTTCTTAAGAATTTGTTTACCTCATATAAATTTTAAAATTTATTTGCAATAACAGAGTTATTTCCTACCTTGTTTTATAATGCCAACATAATTTAACAAGGACATTAAAAGACAGGAAAATTGTGCCATCCTCTCTCAGAAAGATGGACGTAAAAGTCCTAAACAAAACAGCATATGAAACCCAGTGATAACATAAAAATGTATGTTAAATTGCAATCAAGTTGAGATTATTCCAGAAATACAAAGTTGGTTTAACACTGAAATATCAATTAATGTGACTTACAACATGGATCGAATAAGGTAGAAAAGAGGTATGGTTATCTTAATTATGTAAAAAAGCCTTTGATCAAATTCAAGTTCATTTATTATAAAATATATCAAACCAAAAACAGAAGATAACTTCCTTAATCTGATAAAGTGACAGCAAACATTCTTTTGAATGGTGAAACACTGAGAGCCTCTCCCTGAAATTGAGAGCAAAGGAATGATACCTGCTATCACCATTTTTTCAACAATGTACTAGAGTTCTGTGACACAAGGCTAAAACAATGAATCAGGCAACCAGTTGGCCAAAACAAAATAAAAAATAAGCAATGGAAAAGAAGTAATAATTCTATTCTTATTTGCAGAAGACTTGATGATGTAGGTGTATGGTAAATATTCAGAAGAATGTTCAGATTTTAAGAAATCAAATAAGTTTCCTGGAAAGAAGGTCAGTGTACAAAAACCAATTTTATTTCTATATGCCAGCAACAGATATGACATGAAATTTAAAGAATAATGCCATTTACAATAGGACAGAATAAATCAAATACAATTGACCTTAGAATAATTATAGGTTTGAACTGCACAGGTCCACTTACATATTTTTACAGCACTATAAATGTATTTTCTCTCCCTTCCAATTTTCTTAGTGATAATTTTCTTTTCTCTAGCTTACTTTATTGTAAGAACATAATGTATAATACATATAACATACAAAATATGTTTTAACTGTTTGTGTTGTTGGTAAGGCTTCCAGTCAACAGGAGGCTGTTAATAGTTAATTTTGTGGGGCTCAAGTTATATGTACATTTTCAACTGCATGGGGGGTGGGATGGTGTCAGCACCCATAAACCCTTTGTTGTTCAGGGTCAACTATATATGTACTCAATGCTATAAATTTCCTTCTATTCACTGCATCCCATAAATTTTGATAAGTTGTGTTTTGTTTTCATTTAGTTCCAGATGTTTTAAAATTTCTCTTGAGAGTTCTCTTGAATGACTGATGTTATTTAGTAGTATGTTATTTAATTTCCACATAACTTAGGATTTCCAGTTACCTCTCTGTTATTGCTATATCTAGTTTAATTTCTTTTTTTAAATTTTTTTTTAAATTTAGTTATGATAGTCACAGAGAGAGAGAGAGAGAGGCAGAGACGTAGGCAGAGGGAGAAGCAGGCTCCATGCACCGGGAGCCCGATGTGGGATTCGATTCCGGGTCTCCAGGATCGCGCCCTGGGCCAAAGGCAGGCGCCAAACCGCTGCGCCACCCAGGGATCCCTCTAGTTTAATTTCATAATGGTGTGAGAGCTGACATTGTATGATTTCTATTCAAGGTGTATTTTGTTGTCCATAATGTGCTCTCTCTTGATAAATATTCCATGTGATCTTGAGAAGAATATCTACTCTATTGTTGTTGGATGAAGTAGCCTATAGATTCAATTACATTCAGTTGACTGATGTGTCAAGTTCAACCATATTCTTACTGATTTTCTGTCTGCTGGATCTGTCCATTTCTGATACAGATGTGTTTCTATGTAGGTCTGTGGTGATGCATTCATCTATTTCTCCTTGCAGTTCTATTGCTCTTTGCCTCATGTAGTTTGACACCATAGTTAGGTACATACACATTAAGGATTGTTAGGTCCTTACAAAGGCATTCTTCATTTCTGTTATAGTGTTGTTTTCATTTTTTTTAACCTCTAGCATTTCATTGTTGAATTTCCATCTCTCTGTTTACATTTCCCATCTGTTCTTACATGTCCTCTACTATATCCATTAAAGCTGTCAGCATATCAACCATAGTTATTTTAATATCAACCATAGTTGTATAATGATTCCAACATCCCTATCATGTCTGGTCCTGATGCTTTCTCTCTGTCTCTTCAAATTGGGAGGATTTTTTTCTTTTTTTTTTTTTTTGTCTTTGGGTATGTCTTGTAAATTTTCCCTCATAGCCAGACATGATGTACCAGGTAAAAGGAACTACTATAACTCCGAAGAGGAAACCCAAAATGAGTATAATTATTCTCACTGGTAATTAGGGAAATTTAAATGTAAATCACAATGAAATACAATTTCATTTACATCACAATGATGGCAATATTAGTTATATTAAAATTGATACCCTGTGAAAAATCATTTGTCAGAAACTTCTGCTGAATTGTAGCTGATGTCAACTGAGGAAGAAGCCAGCATAATGGACCTGATCAAACACAGAGTTATTAGGATTATCCATTTACCACAAGGCTGTTTCTTGGGTACACCTTCTGGTGACCAATCTAGGAGTAGGTTATTATTTTTTTTCTTTAAACACATAAGCCAAGATAGTTTGTGATTCCCTTGATGACTCCTATCTTGAAACTATAGAAATATGGTAGTCATTAATACTAGTCAGACGAGTTTCATCATATTTGTTCTCTACATTTCACCCAGCCCATAAACATAAACCAATCAACACTGGATGTAGCACATAAACCTGGAAAACATTAATCTCTTTAAAAGATACACCAGAAGGCCCTTATTTTAATGATCACTATCATCATTTTCATCATCATCATCATCACCACCATCTTTGTCCCTGACAACACCACAACAGTCAGAGTACTATGGACAGGTAAATGGAATTTTATTTTGAAGATTAAGTCTACAAACCCTAGCAAGTTATTAGAATATTTTCTAGCTTTTTGTTAACTTCCTGCTCTCTCTAATTTAGTTTTTTTCTGGACACCGCTAAAAAACATACTACTGTTTCTGAGGTCTAAAGGCTCTGTAAAGTCAGAAAGTTTCAGGAAGTTGGAAAAAAGTAATCCAATCAGCAAATTTTGCTTACTTTTTTAAAAATAAGAACACTACAATTTTTGTTCTCTAATAATATAATTTAACTCATATTTTCTAGTAGGAAAATATTTTCTTGGAAGTAATTAAAAAATATAAAATCCATTATAGATTTTTGGAATAATGTATTTTATAACCCAGGTCCTGAATTGGCAGCTGGTAGACTGCAGAGGGTCCTCAAAACTTCATAGATTTTCTATTTTTTAAAAGACTTTATTTATTTATTCATGAGAGGCAGAGACATAGGCAGAGGGAGAAGCAGGCTCCATGCGGTGATCCCCATGTGGGATAGAACCCCGGGACTCCAGGATCATGCCCTGAGCCAAAGGCAGACGCTCAACTGCTGAGCCACCCAGGAGTCCCACTTCGTAGATTTTCAAATGAATTCCCTTTATAGGATCTCTACTTTTCCAGAATTGCAGAGGAAAGTTAGAGGTGAGGACATTCAATTCATTTGATCATCAATTTCTCTTATTCACAACTCTTTCCCTAGTAAAGTCCTCTATGAAAAAAAAAAAAGATTTATCTTCATCAAACTTGGGTAATTTTGCTTTGGAATCTTACGTTAACGCTCTTCACTGTATAAGAAAATTCAAGTGCATCTAATTCAAGTGGCCCATAAATGAAATTCTAGTAAATGAAAAACTACAGTTATTAAAATGCTTTGCAGTTTAACTGCTAATGCAATATCAGAAGGTGGTTATAAGAAATCTGATCTAGGAAATGATATCTCATATGGACTGTGGATATAAACTATAGTGAGACTAATGCTTTAAAATTGTGAATCATACAGTTACCATTATTTTTATTGACATTATTGTAATTTGATTAAGTGGAATGTCTGATTATGCCAGAATAGTGATAATCCCTTACTTAAATTCCATTCTATACAACAATGAGGAAGGTATAGTTTAATTAAGTATATGGAGTCGATTAAATTTATTGAAGATTAATTTTTAACCTTTTTTTTGTTATTGTCGTTGTTAAATTGTTCATTCTGGAATGCAGAGTTATGTCTTAAAAAATGGCCAAAATTGATTTGGTAAATGAGAAAGTAAATTGTTTCATGAATGGAACTTTTAAAATATTTAGAACATCGTTTAAATAATTTCAGCTATTAATAAAAAATAATCAATTCCTAGAGTCCATGCATCACATTTACTAGAGGAAAGGGTGAATAAAACATAAATTACTGTGATTTTGTTAGGTATAAAAGTATTTCCTTAATTATTTATGATAGGAAGAAATCCATACAGAAGGGGAAAAGAACCATCAGTGCTATAGTCAACAAAATGTATTCTTTAAGCTGTAACATAGTAATTACTTGTATAGAAACCATTTCAAAAAAAAAAAAAAAAAAGAAAAGAAAAGAAAAAAGAAACCATTTCAGACACGTTCGAGTCACTCTTCAGGCTACATAATGTTAAAGTCCCTTAAACTACTTTGCACGTCTCAGACGAAGCTACCAGCCTAAGCTACAACTGGCTAATCCAAAACAAATTTGAGACCTCAATATCACAGAAAACATTTCTAGTTATTAGAAGACATTTATTATCAGATAGTCATAAAGTTAGAAATAGCTATTAATTACCTTAATTGAATATTCCTTTTATGTTTATTCCCCGGGGACTCCAGATGCTATTCATCTAGTGTAAGAAACATAATACCTGAATAGCTTGTTTGCTCTGATGAGATTAAACAGCAGGATTCCAATATGAAAGCATACATGGAATGCACTGAAATAGGGAGTTTCTTTGAAGAGCTTTGGCAAATAATTCTGGTTCTGGGAAACACTAATTAACAAGTCATCAAAGGAGTATAAAGAAGAGGTAGGATTAAGAATAGAGAACAGAGCAGAGAGGAAATAAGACTGGGTGGAGTTGCACAGTTGTGTCATAAGGTAATATTTTTTTAAAAGAACTTATCTACCTAAAAATAAACTGGTCCTAGACGGATCAAAACATAAAGATTCTAATATTCATAGGGAATATCTAATGGGCTAAATATATCCCCTGATTACAAATTCTTCTGTTTTGTAAGTTTTGTTTAGGACAATGTGAAATACAAAAGATTGAGGATGCAGCTAAGGCTGTTCTGAAATCTGAAATCAGATTTTTATGTGTTTGTTATAGGTCTTCCTCCAAATTAGCAATTTCATGACATCATGTCTTTCAAAACATGAAGGATAACTAGTGTCCAAATTTTATATATATTAGACTGAGGGTAGCCATAAGACCTAATTGTAAACCTAGACCACTCCATTTGGATAACGCCAAGTCACCATATTTTCCGATTATTTTTCATCTAATTGATTGGTTTTGATGATGAAACTTACCTGTCTCTTAATTTATATTATACAAATAATCCATTTTATTGTAGAAACATTAGGAAATGTAGTTAAGAAAAAAGTAAACAGGGCACCTGGGTGGCTCAGTCAGTTGAGTGATTGCCTTCAGCTCAGGTCATGATCCCGGGTTCCTGGGATCAAGCCCCACATCAGGATCCCTGCTCTGGAGGGAGTCTGCTTCTCACTCTACCTCTACATCCCTCCCTCCCTCTGTCTCCCATCAATAAATAAATAAAATCTTAAAACAACAACAAAAAAAGAAAAAAAGGCAACAAGAAAAAAAAATCTACCCATAATCTCATAACATGGGATAACTGTGGTAGACATCATGATATTCCCTTCCACATTTAATTAAAATTTGTAAATGGTTAAACTACATGTTTGTTTATACATGTATATGTGTCCATGAATATGACGTGACTATAGCCACGAAATATAACCAGACTACACCTAGTGTTTTGTAACCTGCTTTAGATAAATAAAAAAAGCAAATCAATTTTTCTTCAGCAACATGAGGATAGAAACCACATAGATCTTGCTCACTGCTTTATCCCCAGAAGCTAACACAGTACTCAAATCTGATTTGTTAAATGAATGAGCATTAGGGTCTATCCTCTTTAAGATGTTAAAGGTTTCTGCATTTCATGCTAACATAGAGGCCTAATCATAATTTATAAATTACATTGCGTGAGCTGAAGGAGAGCCAGGTAAATTTAGAATATCTATCATCTGATTTGAGCCATTTTCTTCCTTTCACAGGTATGGCATATCCTCCCAGAAAAGATCTTGGCCAGTATGGATAGTGATCCTTATTTTTCTTGGAGTGACAGCAGTCTTGGAAGTAACTATTCTTGTTCATTTTCTGGCAGTTAGTCAGTATTGACTATTTTTCATTTTCACCCTTACTTCTAAATCTCCTTTTATTTTTAGAAATTGATAAGAAACAACATGAATATTAAATTTCTTCTTGGAAATTTTCTCAAATCTATTTACTATGTTATTTCAACATAATAATTCTCTATTATTGAGTACCCAGATTTACAAATGGTTTTGAATCAAATGCCTCCTTGACCCACTCCATAACTTATAATATACTACCAACTATGAGAGTATGTGCAAGACTGAAAAGTTCAATATTTTGGGGCCAAAATGCATTGTCAGTAAAGGAGCTTATGCAGTAGGTTAGTAGTTGAATTGTTATACATTTTAGTAAATATATCTAAAAATTTGGAAATCCCTACTCTTTTTAGCTCATTTCTGTTTTTTTTTTTCTGAAAGGAAATTTTATTTTATTTTCTTTTTTTAAATAATAAATTTATTTTTTATTGGTGTTCAATTTGCCAACATACAGAATAACACCCAGCGCTCATCACATTTCTGGTTATTAAGACATAATTGCTAAATAGCAATGGATAATCCATAAGTGCCTCATTTAAAAAAATTTAAATTCAATTTAATTAACATGCAGTGTATTATTAGTTTCAGAGGTAATTTAGTGATTCTTCAGTTGCATAGAACACCCAGTGCTTATTACATCAAGTGCTCTCCTTAATGCCCATCACCCAATTATTCCATCCCCCCATCTACCTCCCCGCTAGCAGCCCTCAGTTTGTTTCCTGTAGTTATGTGTAAAATCATGGTATTTGCCTTTCTCTGACTCACTTATTTTGTCTTGCATAATACCTTCTAGTTCTATCCTTGTCATTGCAAATGGTAAGATTTCATTCTTTTTGATGGCTGAGTAATACATATACCACCTCTTCTTTATCCATTCACCTGTCAATGGTATCTGGACTTTTTCCATAATTTGACTATTGTGGACATTGCTGCTATAGCAGCAATGGGGTCTAGGTGCCCCTACAATTCACTATGTTTGTATCCTTTGTATAAATATCTAATAGTGCAATTGATGGGTCATAGGCTAATTCTTTTTTTTTTTTACCTTTTTGTGGAACTTCTATACTGTCTTCCAGAGTGGCTGCACCAGTTTACATTCCCACCAACAGTGTAAGAGGGTTCCCCTTTCTCTGCAGCCTCACCAACATTCATTCATTCATTCATTCATTCAGGAAACATTCATTGTTTCCTGAGTTGTTAATTTTAATTTTAGCTCTTCTGACTGGTGTGAAGTGGTATCTCATCGTGATTTTGATTTGTATTTCTCTGATGCCCAGTGATGTTGACCATTTTTTTCATGTGTCTGTTGTCTATTTGTATGTCTTCTTTGGAGAAATATCTGTTCATGTCTTCTGCCCATTTCTTGACTGGATTCTGTGTTTTTTGGGCAATGAGTTTGATAAGCTTTTTATAGATTTTGGATGCTAGCCCTTTATCTGATGAGACAAATATCTTCTTGCAAATATCTTCTCCCATTCTGTAGGCTGCCTTTTAATTTTGTTGATTGTTTCCTTTGCTGTGCAAAAGCCTTTTTATCTTTATGAGGTCCCAATAATTCATTTGCTTTTGGTGCCCTTGCCCTTGAAGATGTGTTTAGCAAGAAGTTATTGTAGTCAACATCAAAGAAGGTGCTGCCTGTGTTTTCCTTTAGATTTTGATGGATTCCTGTCTCATATTTGGGCCTTTCATCCACACAAATGTCTCATCTAACAGATAGTAGAAGTGACTGAATGTTTATATAAATTTGATCTTTATTTTTAAAATTAACACTACATTCAGAAAGCTTGTTTTTAAATCCTTAAATTTGTGTAGCTATTTAATGTTTTCAAAGAAATTTGACACCCATTATTCCACTTGATCCTCATAATAATCTTTTGAGCTAGGGAGGGTAGAGTGTGTACATCATCTAGAAAGTGAATGGGAATGTTTGTAATGTTTCCTGTATCAGAAGTGGTTAGAAAGAGTAAATGGGTAATCACTAGGCTAAGAATTTAGATTACGTATGAAAATTAGGTTTCAAGGTAGCCCCGGTGGCCCAGCGGTTTAGCGCTGCCTTCGGCCCAGGGATCCTGGCAACCTGGCAACCTGGGATCGAGTCCCACGTAGAGCTCCCTGCATGAAGCTTGCTTCTCCCTTTGTGTCTCTGCCTCTCTCGAAAAGAAAAGAAAATTAGGTTTCATCTACAGTACACACTCAGATGGTTTGTTAGTGGTTGCCTGGATTGCTGTTTTGAGGTGAATATTGAGGGTATTCCTGGCTTCAGTGGGGCAGTGACATCTATTATCATACGAAGAAAGGATGGTGATCACTTCATCAATGCTGGGTAGTTGCCATTTCTAGAATGAGTGAATATCCACTCCCTTTCATTGCTTTCCTCTTCCCTTCTCTCTCCCTCTAATTATTTAAAAATCTGGGTCAAACGTTAATTTTGAGACCAAGATATGGAGGGACTAAAGGCTACTTGTTATTTTAAAATTCTTTGAGTATTTCTTTGTTTCGCAGGAAAGATTTTCAATTACCAAGGTGATTTTCATATTTCTGGAGTTACATACAATGATAGCTGTGAGAATGGAGCTTCACAAGTCAGCACAGATATGAGCAAAAATATAGAGACTAAGGTAAGTCCAAGGTTTCTTTTAATAATTTCATAATAAATTTGTTTGGAACAGATATGGTGGCTACTTTGTTTCTTTCTCTTGACAGATGTCTGATGCTTTTCAAAATTCTAGTATATATAAGGAATATATCAACTCTCAGGTCATCAAAATTCTGTAAGTACAAATTCAATCAGGATCTTATGGAAAGGGAGGTAGATGATATGTCACATCAGCCATAGTTTTAACAGCAATAGAAAAAATACAAAGAGGGAAGGAAAGAAGGAAAAGAAGAAAGAAAAAAAGAAAGAAAGAAGAAAGAAAGAAAGGAAAGAAAGAAAGAAAGAAAGAAAGAAAGAAAGAAAGAAGAAAAAGAAAGAATTCTCCATAAATTAAAATGCTATTGCAATTAAACTTCTGTTCAGAGTAGGAACTGTTTTGTACAGATCTGTAATCTCCATACTTGAAGGGGAATTTTAAGGTTGTTGATAGCAGTCAGCCTCAACTGACTACTATGATGAAAGATAATTGTAACTTTAGAAAACAGAACCCCACCTGATTATTTTGCTTCTCACATACTAGCCTCTCCTTCTCCCATCCACACCCATCTGGCCATACCTTTCCTAAAATAATCTTTTGGTCTCTTTAGTAATCATTATCATTATAATGACCGTGAAGCAAAGTGAATTTAAACATCATTTAAGATAACATTTGTCCAAATATGTCTTTGAAATATGCTTGAGTTTGGTGATAGTCAGGAGGGTTGCAGAGGGGAAGGGTATCTGGAGCATGGGAGATAAGTGATAAAGGGAGAGTATACTTATATTTTGGTAACGGCCAGTATCCATTTTAGGGGAATTCCGAACTTCCAAAACAAAACAAAAATATCCAGCTGGACAAAAAAACCCAACCAACTAACCTACTTACCAACTGACAAACAAAAACCTTCAAAAACCCTTCTATTGAAAATAGAGTTGTGGGTATTTTTAAAAATTGTGATTTGGTTTGAAAATCTCCCAAAATGAATTAATCTCCTTCCCTAATTGATAAAAAGGATTAATAATATAATTATAATTACATATTATTATAATAATATATTATATATATTATTAATTTATAATTAGTAAAAATATATATATAAAATGGAGAGTCTCTTTATCCTATAAAGGCATCTTTCTGAGCTTTCCCATTGCACAGATCTATTGGGGTAGAGATGTATAAGAAATTATAGGTAGAAGCTTAGTCTGACTCCTGAATATACAGTAGGTGTTCTTTTTTGAATGCTTCCTGGTCCTGAATTTATCTCTTTATCTAAAGTTATTAGAAAATATCTGTACAGGGATGCCTGGGTGGCTCAGCGGTTGAGCATCTGCCTTTGGCCCAGGGTGTGATCCTGGAGTCCTGGGATCAAGTCCCACGTCAGGCTCCCTGCATGGAGTCTGCTTCTCCCTCTGCCTGTGTCTCTGCCTCTCTCTCTCTCTCTCTGTCTCTCATGAATAAATAAAATATTAAAAAAAAGATATCTGTACAAAGACATGGTTTTTATTGTTCTAATAAAATCTTACATCAATCATTTGTTGGCCAGTACTCAGTTTCTCACATACTGGAAATATTCTGATTTCTAGTTTGTAGTTCACATCTTCTCACATGACCAATACCTCTGAACCAGTTAGAAGATTTTTAGAGACACTTGCAGTTTATACACACTGAGACAATATCTGTGTATTTTTCTTTAATATATCTAATGGAAATAATATAATTGAAATATAGGAAATTCAATGTGTTCACAAAACATCTACAAAAATAAAAAAAGAGCACACTAGAGCATTTCAGTTGTTTCTAGTCCTGATCGCAATGGCTCAAATGTACAGTTGCAGCTGACATTCAAATTTCCTCCAGCAAAGAGGAATAGCATGAAGACTGAAATTGAAGCTACCTCATATCACATATTGAAAGACAACGTGGCATCCTGGCATGCAGTCCCTAATTCCATTAGACTCATAGGTACTTCACTTTTTTCCTTTATTTTCTATTACTTAGGCTTCTGGACTTTTTGAAAGAAAGTACTAGGGAAAAAAATTAACCAAGAGTTTCAGGAATTTGCTTTGGGAAAAAAAATATACTTCTCAAATTCTGGTATGCCTACCAGTGAGTTGGCATATAAGGGGCAGTGGCATAAAATCTTT
The DNA here is from genome assembly GCF_905146905.1 of Nyctereutes procyonoides. NCBI lineage: Eukaryota > Metazoa > Chordata > Mammalia > Carnivora > Canidae > Nyctereutes > Nyctereutes procyonoides. The sequence goes on along the minus strand of NW_026575023.1, from coordinate 3,537,722 downwards.
GACAAGTGATAGGAAGGAAGGCTAAATGTGGGCTTGCATGTAAGCTTGGAAGGCTTCACATTTATGTATGAAAAAGGGGGTCAAGGATCCTAATTGAAGTATTATTCCTCCTTTCCCTCTACTCTTGTCAGGGTTTCATTATAGGAAACAGACTGTGCTTACTTGATCATTCAGTGTGGAGATTGCTAGGTAAGAAGGGAGTTGGGGATACGGAATTCTCACTGCTTCTTGTGGAAGAATGGGAATGATACTAACAAAGAAAAAAATTGTCTGGAATAATGTTCTAGAAAACAAAGGAAGAAAATGATAGGATCTTGCCTCAGTACAGAAAGTGAAGTCTGTAAAGATCTTGAAGATCTTGCAAAGGTCTTGAAACTCTCACTTGGATTGTTAAAAGACCTGTTAGGTGATAAGCATGTAGTTCAGAGCCTAGTTTTGTGGTTCTCTCAGATTGGCAGTTGTTGGCCTTGGTAGCCTTCAAGGACACTAGGATCAACTGCTACCAAGGCCAACAACTGCCAGTTATAACTCCTTTGCCTCAGAATACCTGTCACCAGTTGACCACTCATGAGAAGTGAGTTTGAGATAGAACTTCTCAAAAGAACGCTACAATTGCTCTGTGGGTAGCAATTGGTAAAGAAGGCTGCCCTTCTATGTCTTAGGGGTTTAGAGTCAGCACTTGGTGGGTCTTCTTGTAGTTCCTTACTCTTTCTCTTTAAAATCTCTTCCCAGGGGCACCTGGGTGGCTCAGTTGGTTAAACATCTGACTCTTGGTTTCTGCTCAGGACATGGTCTCAGGGTCATGAGATCGATCCCTGCAATGAGCTCTACACTCATCCAGGAGTCTGCTTCAGACTCTCTCTCCACCATCTGCCCCTCCCCCCTACTTACACTGTTTCTCCCTCTCTAATAAATGGGTGAATCTTTTGGAAAAAAAAAAAGTCTCTTCCCAATAGAAAAGAGACTTGAATTTAAGTTAAATTCTTAAAATTTCATAAATCAGCCATAGTTATGAGATGACTCTAAAGAGAAGGATAGGCCCAATGAAATGAAAATTTAATTGGAATTTTTTCCTTTGTAGATAACAGTATTTCAGAGAGGTGAGAATTATCATAAGGAAAGATATCCAAAGATAATTAATTCCATGCCCTTCTTTTAGTGAGAATATAAACTTCTCACCTTAGTAAATATTTTACTGCCACTATTACAAAGTTGAGAGCTTTGTTTTTTTATTTCCTTTTCTTTTTTCCTATACTACCTGGTAGACATGTGGAGAGATGGTTAAAATATAACAAGTAGGAGAGAGAGGGGCTGGTAACTTATATGTGAACTAGTCTGAATAGTTAAATATTGAGTGTAATTGGGCTAGGAAAGTTAGCATGTATGTTCTTGGATTGAAGATAATTGCTTAATGATATTTTATTTTTTTATGTTTTTTTTTAATTTCAGAAATTAACAAAGCTAATGTTGAAATACTTACCAACAACTGTAAGTTTAGAAACTATGATAAATTTAACACATTCACAAATATTTCTCTATCATTATTCTAAAAAGTGTCTTGAAATATATTGTTTGGAAATCCATTAAATAGTCTGCCAAAATTATTGTATAAACCAGATATATATGGAATTTCATTTTGAAAAACACTGACCTATGAATTTTAACATTTGTAAGGAGTTGTCCAAAAGAATGAAATGAGAACTGATTTCAAAGAATGGAATCATGAGTGAAAACTATCATATCTGAGTAAGTTAAAATAAAAAAGATTGAAGGTATAAAAAGACAACTTAAGATAATAAGAAAATATAAAAGTAGGCTATATCAAATACATTTATTATAAGATAAAAAAATAGTTCTGTGTCTTTTAAATGAATTCTTTTTAGGGCATCATATTGCCCACAAGATACATCTATGCATTCATTTATTCAATGGATTATTTATGGCATATCTATTATCTACATGGAACTTTACAGACAGCATTTCATATGCTGTGTAAGATGCCGACATTATGAAGTAAAGTCTCCACCTTCCAGAAATTTGCAATCTACTTGGAGAGATGATAATTGTAACAAATAGATAAAATAAATTTTGTCAAAAGGTGATTGAGAGTGAAAAAGAGGATAAGTAAAAGTTACCAAACCAAGACAAAGTTGGGTACCATGATCACGGGATAGTCCAGAGAAAGCACAACAAGCTTAGTAGATGCTGGACAATCATTCAAGGGTTTCAAGTAATGTTTTAAGATGTGTTTCTTGTAAAGCACAATCAAAGATAGCTGCTCTTATGTAAATAAATCCTTTCTTCAGGTTGTGGAAGACCAACCAACAGTATCACAGCAGACAACTGAATTGTGAATGGGAAGAATGCTCTGGTGGGGGCATGGCCATGGCAAAGCAGCATGCAATGGAAAGGTCAACACAATTGTGTGGCATCTCTTATCAGCAGCTGGTGGCTATTATTGGCAGTTCACTGCTTTGCTGAGTGAGTGTGAAAGTCTGGCTAAATGTAGATTCAGGTACCGGCCTATTTTTTTGGTTATTTGTGGGGATTGACCTAAATGACCTAAATATGTGAACATTCACCAAGGCCAAATGAAATTTATAATTACCTGCATAACTGAACAGAGGCATTTAAATTTGTCGAAAAAGAAGGGCACCTCGGTGGCACAGTTGGTTGAGTATCCAACTCTTGGTTTCATCTCAGGTCGTGATCTCAGGGTGAAATGGGGCCTTGCATCAGGCTCCATGCTCAGCATGGAGTCCGCTTAAATTTGTCTCTCCCCCTCCCTTTGTCTTCCCCCCATGCTTGCACAAGTTCACTCTCTTTCTCTCCCTCTCTAAAATAAGTAAATAAATCTTTAAAAAATTGTCAAAGAGGAAAAGTGAGTAGAAGTAATTCACATTTTCCAAATAGCTACTTTGGCCTGACGTTAAATGCTTTATTTACATCATTTTATTTAATCATAACAATAAATATGCATGGAAGGTATAATTTAAAGATGGAGAAACTAGGGATCCCTGGGTGGCGCAGCGGTTTGGCGCCTGCCTTTGGCTCAGGGCGCGATCCTGGAGACCCAGGATCGAATCCCATATCGGGTTCCCGGTGCATGGAGCCTGCTTCTCCCTCTGCCTATGTCTCTGCCTCTCTCTCTCTCTCTCTCTGTGACTATCATAAATAAATAAATTTAAAAAAAATAAATAAAGATGGAGAAACTAGAGTTCAGAAATGGTGCTGTAACTTGGCAAAGGTGATACAGCTACTAAAGAAGAGAAGTTGAATGTGACCCCAGGTATGGCTGACTCCAGTTACTGTGTGTTTATTTGTCTTGCCCTCTAGGAGTTTACTACCTGACCAAAGATATTTGAATGAGATATACTGGAGGTACTCGTCAGCAGAGAGTAGTAATATACCACATATACAATAACACAGTAAATTCTGTGAAAATTTGATGAGGAAGGAGAACATAGCCAGCTGACAGATGAAGATGGTAATATATGACCCAGACCCTAAAGATTAAAGATTTGATTGATAGATGGGAAAGAACAATATGCATTTTGGATTTGGAAGACCACCTTCTTCAGATGTCTTAGGTGGAACAACAAAAGTTGTGTTCTCTAGACAGTAAACAAAAAGAGCAATTTGAAGTAGAGAATATTTGTTAAAAGAAACATTAGAAAATGCATTCCAGGGATCCCTGGGTGGCTCTACGGTTTGACGCCTGCCTTTGGCCCAGGGCGTGGTCCTGGAGTCCCGGAATTGAGTCCCGCATTGGGTTCCTGGCATGGAGCCTACTTCTCCCTCTGCCTGAGTCTCTGCCTCTCTCTCTCTCTATGTCTATCATGAATAAATAAATAAAATCTTGAAAAAAAAAAAAAGAAAATACACTCCAAAAATTTGTTGTGTTGCCTGGGCACATTTCTAGTTGACAAGATGCTTACTTCCTGAGGAAGTCTTTCTTACAAAGCATGGTTGCAGGATTTGTTTCTGAAGCAATTTTCAAAAAGTATTCCATAGATAGGGGACCACCAGAGGACTCGTTAGAAGTGTGGATCCTTAAGCATTCCAGGGCTTTTAAATATAAATCTTAGGATGTGGAGCCTGAATTGATTCTAAGGCAGTAGAGTTTAAGAAACACATTGAGTGTATGGAGTCACTGAAGGTTTTAGAATGTGAGAAGGATTGAAGAATGTTGCCATTACATGAAGGTCTTGAAAAATAAAAACAAAACAAAAACAAAAATAGCACCTGACATTTTGAGGGAAGGTGAGATAAATTAATGGGATCTTAAGTCCTAAATTGAGAAAGAGTTTCAGTGGGGAGCTAGAGAAATGATCAGAAAATTTAAATTAGAAACCAAGATGCCACGGACTTGGTAAACATAATAAGGTGATTGAGTAAGAACAAGTTGCAATTTTTTTATGTACAAAGATGCCCAGAGCCTGCCACAGGCTCTTGGAATCCGGGGTATTTGGCAATAAGAGTGATTATGGGCCCCATCCACTGAGGCAGCTCATACGACTCCTACTCAAGTCAGAAACGGGTGAGGCTTTAGTAAGTAGAAAACATCAATGGCTCTAGTTAGGAGGATTTGCAGAAATCTGACAGCTCTAATAGTCCTTAGCACTATTTTATTTGCCACATCTCTGAGTCAAAGACATCTTTAAAAATAAAAATTTAGCGTTTTCTAGTGTTGGTGGTGAGCCTACTTCATGCCTTATAGTTATGAGATAATGACACTGTGAATGCTGTTGTCACTCAAAAACTGCATGTATTGTAATCAAATTTTGTCTTCCAGGAAAAATAATTCAGACGATCGGACTGTCAGTTTTGGAACTGTAGTAAATAAAGCATATATAACACAGAAAGTCCAAAACATTATTTTTCATGAAAATTATAGCACAGCTGGGGTTTATAATGATATTGCCCTCATGCAGCTTGCTGAAGAAGTCTTTTTCACAAAGTACATTTGTAGGATTTGTCTTCCTGAAGCCAAAATGAAGCTCTCAGAAAATGCCAGTGTTGTAGTTATAGGATGGGGAACACTTTATGTGAACGGTAAGTTTTTCTGTAAAAAGGTAATAGCTTCGTGGGACTAATTATTCGACCAATCAATCACTCTCTGATGCAATTTATCACTCAGTAAATAGTCCAAAAAGAAAACCAAGTGGTGGAACCAAATTGTCTTCAATTCTAAAATACCTCTGGGGATAAAAATTGGAAAAATTGGAGTTATGTGTGAGGCAGCCAGCTGTAATAAACACCAGAAAGGGACCAATCTATGTTGAGACTGGCCTGACTCTTGCTGACCAAAAGAATCTACTTTATTCTATAGATGTTCTTTGTCTCAACAATCAAGGATTAAGATCCCCATAATACGCAGAATATATTGCCTTTAGGTCCCCTTCCAGTGATACTTCAACAAGCCTCTGTGAAGATTATTGACAACAAAGTTTGCAATGCTCCACATGCATTATCTGGCTCCATGACTGACAAAATGCTATGTGCTGGATTTATGTCAGGAAAAGCTAATGCATGTCAGGTATGTCTAGACATATTATCAAATCATTTTCTCCCAAAGTACTAATTAAATGGAAGTTTTTATAAACAAAATGTTCTGTGTGCAGTAATGATTTCCATAGGGTAGCTTATTTTGATCCACATAATGGATGTTTATTAATCCCAGTTATGTATCAGACACCAGCCTAGATGCTGGGAGGCACTGGTGAACAAAATCCCTCCTCTCATGGAGTTTTCAGTCTAGGAATCCACACCAAGGATAATACTGACTCGGTAATAAAATAAATTTGGCCTTATTTTCTAGGCAATCAGCAGAATAGAATGCTGTGTCTTTCTTATCAGGAGATATGGTAGGAGATCTAGCATGTGCACATGTCAACCATTCCTCAGGCTTCATTATGCAACAGCAAATCATTTTCTTCATAGTCAAGGCTAAACTCATTGGAAGGTCTGCCCAATCTAGCATATGGCGGCTGTAGGCGACATATTCTGGTTTGGAGTTGCCGTGGGTTTTGAATAAACCCAAGTTCCATAGTTTTTTTTTTTTTTTTTTTTTTTTTTTTTTTTTTTTTAGTATTTATTTGAAAGAAAGAGACAGAGCATGGGCAGGGGGAGGAGGCAGAGGGAGAGGGAGAAGCAGACTCTCCACTGAGCAGGGAGCCTAACCTGGGGCTTGATCCCAGTAACATTTATTTTATAAATGGAAGTTTTTACCTCTCAATCCTCTTCAACTAGTTTGCTCGTCCCCCTATCCTCCACCCCTCTGGCAGCCACCAGTTTGTTTTCTGTGTTTATGAGTCTGTTTCTGTTTTATGTTTGTTTGTTTTGTTTTTTAGATTCCGCATAAGTGAAATTCAGATTTGCAGTTTATAGTGATTAATTAAAGGATTCCAGAAAAGACAATTATATATTATTATATAATATGTTGTGTTTTCTACAATTATTATATTTAATTATGAAAAAAACACCTCATCATGTTTTCTTATGTTGTTTCCTCAAAATATTTGTCTTCATTTAAAATTTGTCATAGTTGATACTCATGGTTCTGTAAAGAAACTTTATTTTCTCTAAATAGAGGAGTATGTACCATGTGAAAATTCAATTAAATAATCATCCCTGATTTTATAAACCTATGTTTATGCTTTTTAAGTCGCACTTATCTCTGAAAAAGTCATTCAGCAGGGCAGGAATTACTAGCCAGAGTAATGAGAGATTGTCCCCACATTTTTCTCCCAAGTCATTTGATGAAAGAGAATTAGGAGGAATCAAAGCAGCCACAATCAGAGCAGGGACAATGTCTTAGTCATCAGGGAGAATTAGTATAAGAGCACTTCTCTCTACTGCTTACCATTCTACTCCACCCTGTTTTATTCTCAACACCCTTAGAGAATAAAACCTACACTCTATTATGATCTGCAAATCCATTAAAAGCGTGATTCACTCTTCCCATTCCTTAGTCAAGACACAGCTCAGGAGTTACCTTCCACCAGGAAGCTTTTCCTGATATCCCTGGGGCTGGTGCTCCAGATTGCCCCAGGCATACACCTGGTTGTTACACTTTCCACAAATTGTAAAACTTCTGTTTATGCATCTGAATATCCTACTAGACCCATGAGTTACTCAAGGGCTCGTTCCCATCTCTGTGTTCCTAGACCTGGGGCTGGTTCAGTGGAGGTAATCATCCTGTCCAAAGGAACGACGCCTGATGCTAGAGACGCCTCTGTTTTATTTCCCATTGTGCCCTTACATTTCACCTGTTCTTCAATCACATTGTTAATGGAGATTTCTGAAACATGCTATCCTGGACCTTTCCAGATGTTGTACTCCTTGCCTGGAATGTCTTTTTCTGACAAATCCCCCTGCCCGGTAAACTCCTTCCATTCTTTAAAAAGTAGCTCACACATTTGTGAGATTTTTATCCCCTGTGTTCTCATGGATTTGAAGCTTATTGCCATCAAGCTATCATCTCATCCTGGAAAGTCCTACAAAGCCAACAAATACAATTTATTTTTAGTCAATATTAACTTGGCCCTGACTCCCTGAGAAGTTGTATTCTATTGCCGGTTCCAACTTTTTCTTCTACTCAAATCATATCGAGTATAGACTTTTATTTCGTTTCAACAATATTTGAAAAATAATTTTGGTTATATAAGCAATGTATTAACATAATATCCTTGTGAAAAAAATAAACCCATTATAGATCAAGATAAAATTTCTTTAATCACTATTTTCAGTTCTGCCTGATCTCTATCCTTCTATTGGGCATAATCATTGATTTGTGAATTTTTCCAGATCTTTTCACATATTTGTTTAACATTTCATAAATAAACGCTTGCATTTAAGTACATATATTAGCATCCACTTAAAATGTGAAGTATTATTTACTGTTTCTTTTAGGTATTTATGGTATCATGTTGAATTATCATTCTGAATTTCATATTTTCACTCAATATTTCTTGAAGTCTTTTTATATTGATCTACAATTATATCAGTCAGGCTCAGGGCAGGAAAGACTTGCTAAACAGAAAGAAATTTGAAGCAGAAAATCACAAACTTCAAAAGTTGTGAGAACAGCTGGGGTTAAAGGCTCCAGGCTAAGCCTCAAGGATAAATTTAATGAATAGCAGAGAACTGATGCCAGGGGAAGGGACTGTAACTGGCATCTCTCAATTTAATAGCTAAGATCCAAAGATCAGAAAGTACCAACAAATTTTTGTATTGTTGATGGTATCCTTTACTGTGCAAAAGCTTTTTATTTGTTGTGGTCTCAGTTTAATTTTTCTTTTGTGTTCCTTGCCTGAAGAGATATATCTAGAAAAATATTTCTGTGGCTCATGTCAAAAAAATTATGTCTGTTTTCTGCTAGGAGTTTACGGTTTCAGGTCACACATTTAGGGTTATAATCCATTTTGAGTTTATTTTTATTTATGGTGTAGGAAAGTGATCCAGTTTCATTCTTTTGCATGTAGCTGTCCAATTTTCCCAGCACCATTTGTTGAAGAGACCATCTTTTCCCCATTGTATATTTTTGCTTCCTTTGTTGTGGATTAATTGACCGTATAATCATGGTTTTATTTCTGGGCTCTCTATTCTGTTCTATTGATCTATGTGTCTACTTTTGTGCCAGTACCATATTGTCTTGATTGTCACAGCTTTGTAGTGTATCTTGAAATCTGTGATTGTGATACCTCCAACCTCATTCTTTTTTCTCAAGATTGCTTGGCTATTCAGGGTCTTCTGCACCACAAAGGAAACCCTTAACAAAACAAAAAGGCAACCTATGCAATGGGAGAAGATTTGCAAATGATATATCTTGTAAGGGTAATATCCAAAATATATAAAGAACTTCTACAACTTAATACCAAAACAAACAAAAAACAAGCTCAAAAGATCCAGTTTAAAAATGAGCAGAGAACCTGAATAGACATTTTTCCAAGAAAGACAGATGGCCAACAGACACGTTAAAGTATGCTTAGCTTACTAGTCATCATAGAGATCTAAATCAAAACCACAATGAAATATTAACTTACATCTGTCAGAGTGGCTAGAATAAAAAACATAAGAAATGACAAGTCTTAGTGAGTATGTGGAGAAAAAAGAACTCTAATGCTCTGCAGGTGGGAATGCAAATTGGTGTAACTATTGTGAAAAATAGTATGGAAGTTCCTAAAAAAAATTAAAAATTGAGTTATCTTTATCATAGGATCTAGTAATACCACTAGTGGGTATTTACCCAAAGAATACAAAAACACGAATTCAAAAAGATATATGAACCTCTATGTTTATTGAAGCATAATTTACAATAACCAAGATACGGAAGCAACCTAGTGTCCATTCATAGATGAATCATAAAGAAGATATGATAAGAAAGATATAATGGAATATTACTCAGCCACAAAAACAATGAGATCCTGCCATTTGCAACAACATGGATAGTGCTAGTGAAATAAGTCCGTCAGTGAAAGACAAATATCATACAATTTCACTCATATGTGGAATTTAAGAAACAAAATGAACAAAAGACAAAAAAAAAAAAAAAGACTCAAATACAGAGAACAACCTGGTGGTTGTAGGAGGGAAGGCAGGTGGGGGAAGGGGTGAACTAGATAAAGGGAATTAAGAGTATACTTATCTTGATGAATACTGAGTAATGTGCAGAATTGTTGAATCACTATATTTATACCGGAAATATGACATTGTATATTAATTATACTTCAGTTTAAAAAGAAAAAAAAAAGTCAAGATAGAGGTTAATGTTGGAGGAAAGTGGGAAGTTAAGACCGTGATAGAGTACTGGGGGAGCTTTTGGAATGGCAGACAAAATTCTGTTTTCTTAATAAAGATGGTGAATACATGGATGTTTGCCTTATACCAACTCAGTAAACTCATTAAGTAATAAAGAAAAAAAAGAAGGAACGAAAGAGGGAAGGAAGGAAGGGAGGAGAAAAAAAGAAAGAAAGAAGAAAGAGAGAGAATGGAAGAAAAAGAAAAGAAAGGAAAAGAGAAAGAAAAGAAGAAAGAAAAGGAAATAAGGAAGGAAGTATGGAAGGAAGAAAGGAAGGAAGGAAAGAAAGAAAAGAAAGCACCAGCACTGCTGACATTACCACTGCAGCCTCCTGACAGCCACAAGCTGGTCTGGTCTCTGACTACTCTAAATTGTTTCTTTGGTCCCAGAAAGCTGAAGAATGGATAGTGAAACATCCATGAACTTTTACCAGAATAAATCCACAAGTGGTCTCATTTCTATCTCAGAAGGCATCTGACATGCTTCTCACTTCTGTTTCACGTGAGTGCATCTAGCTGGCAGAACCTAAACTGCAGCCAGCATTCTAACTGCAAAGGAGTCTGGGAGATGTCATTTTCAGCTTTCCAATCTCTGCAGTAGAAAAAGGGACTTTAGAATGAAGCATGAGTAAGTCAATCCACCATATTTACTATAACTTCATTTCTTTTAACACCTGAATAACATTCCAGAATAACAATATGCCATAGTTTATTAAACCATTCCTCTACCACCTAATAATTTATTTCCATTTTTTTTGCTATTGCAAACTTTGTAATAAGCATCCTCATATAATCCTGTCTGATTACCTATGCCAGGATAGAAATCTAGGTGGATACCTAGAAGTGAAACTGTTGGTTACAGGGAACTTAGGTATAGAATTAAACAGATGCTCCCTCTAAACTTGCTGCCTCGATTCTAACTCCTACCGTCAACATATGGGAGCCCATTTCCCCACATTCTTCAAATCCTACCATCCACAGGACATACTTAAATATAAATCAATACAGCATAGCAGATGATTAAATCTAAAATTACTAATTTTATAATTTATAAAAGTACAGTAAATATTAGCAACCAGAGAAAAGATATCAAAAAGAATGCTTTATAGGGAAAGCTTCATGAAGGAAGTGGCAGTTAAGTTGGACCATGAAGCATGAATAAATATTGAATGGGTAGAAATGACAATCCTGAGAGTATTAAACAGCATGGATAAAACCATGGATATAGGAAAGCACTTGCCATTCAAGGAACGAAACTGTGAGAAATGGCTTAACTAAAGTCATACTTTATTTATTTATTTATTTATTTATTTATTTATTTATTTATTTAAAGTCATACTTTAGACGAAGTCATCATTAAGATAATACAGTGTCAAGTACTTGGTAAACATGGTCTCAGCTGATACAACCACCTTCCAAGCATGACATTGTTAGATTGCATTTTTACATATAAGAAAGCTGAGGCTCAAACAGATTACAATACGCCCTTTGTTTCGCCAAACTGCCATGGAACAACATAAATAAAAAGAGATGATGCTCTAAAGAGTCTTGAATATCAACCAGAGAAGTTTATATTTTATCTTGAAAACAACTGAAAGTTTTGAAGATTTTAAGCACAGAAAAATGTCATGAATTTGTGTTTTAGGAAGATGAGTCATGCCAATTAACATTATAATTCAGTTCTCTGTTCCAAAGCCTCCTTCTCCTAGAGGACTTTCCGGACCACCCTAAAGATAGTCCCTCTGCCCTCCCAACACAAACGCCACTCTCTACCCGATTATTCTGCTTCATTTCCTTTATTACGTATCTCAGATTAAATTCTGCATTTACTATTTTCTTGAGTGTTTGCCTGTTTTTCTCATAAAAGTATAAGCTTTATGAAGGCAGGGACTTTATTATATTCCTTGTTGTAATTCTACTAGGAACAATATGCAAACCTGAGGAAGTTTACAACAAATATTTATTAAATGAATAAATGAAGTGAGTAAATGATTAAAGATATGAAAGTTGGTGCCAAGAATCTAGATATTTGTATCCAAAATATCTTAATGGCTTCCTGATTTTTTGCTTCTATAAGAATTTGGTGTCACCCAAAAACTTAATCCATATTCATTTAGTAAAACGACTTTTGACTAGATTCATTAGTTCCATTTTCTAGAAATAATTACCAAGAGAGAACTGATATTTCTTACACTAAAACCTATCTCCATCTGTAAATCCATTTCTATAAAAGTATCTATACAGTCCCAGAGAGAATTTTTAGACCAAGCATGTTTCAAATGAGTAATGCTGTAGTAGAATTATCATATAAAAAATGTATAGTTAAGTCATTTGTCAGAGACTACTCTGATGGATAGAGGTGGTTTCACTGAGGAGGAGTTCTGTTCCATGAAAGGGCTGGATGGGATCTGAGTCAGAACAATGATTCACCAATCTGTGGTGGTATTTCTTGGGTGGACCTCTTAGGTAACCAATCCAAGTTATGTCTATTCTTTTTCTAAGTATCCAACTCAAAGAGAATTTTCATTTCTTCCTTTAAACCACAGATCCACAGATGTCATCAACACTTGTTAAACGAGTTTCCTTTTAATTGCTTTCTGCTATTGCACCCAACCCTTAAAATCCCAGGTATCATTGTGGTTAGCACATTTACCTGAGAACCACTGACCTGGACAAAAGAAGTACAGAAGTTTCCTTTATCTTATTAACACCAACAGCCATTATATCAGCACATTATGTATAGGTAAGTAGGCGTTCGCTTGCTCAAAATTCTGACATAGTTACAATTAACTGTTTCTCCAATATGACTCCCACCCATGGGTTGCAGTAAAATAATTGAGTTTAGAGGGGGATTTGTAATGTTTTTCTACAGCATTTTGGATTTTCTGCATGGAGACACCCCTGTAACATATATGTATTTGTGTCTGGAACCTGTAGTTTTATGTCATGCTTTGGAGAATGCTTCAGAAGGTTGGCAAGCAGCCTAACATCCTGTGAATGAAAAATGTGTAATTATTATAAAGTAAAAGGAGGAAGCAGAGGGGAAGCATCTTATAAATCAGATGTTAAATTGCTATTGGTGGTGATGATGATGTGACGACTCCTTTGTACTTGTTTAATATTTTGTGCTTTCTTTTTTTAAAAAAAGATTTTATTTATTTATTTGAGAGGGAGCACAGAAGGAGGGGGAGAGGAAGAAGTAGACTCCCCATTAAGTCTAGTGTGGGACTCATTCCCAGGACTCTGAGATCATGACCTGAGCTGAAGGCAGCCGCTTAACTGACTGAGCCACTCTATCTTGTGCTTTCTAAACTGCTTTCATAAATACAGTCCTGAATCTCACAGTACCATTGCTTCATTGGTGTTTTCTATGGAATCATATATAAACTATGCATTTTTATCTGTAAAATGTTCATAAACTATAAGAGAATCATGTATAGACATGTGCTATTTAAAGTATCTAACTAGATGATTATTATGTTAAATGAACAGTGATTATTAGTGCCACTTAAAAAATACTTTCAGCTTACATTTTCATCAAAATACAGTGAACCTAATTATAAAATATTTAATGTTCAGATAACTGTAAAATATAAATGCATGTCTTATGCAAATATTTCTCTAACATTTTGCATCTTGAGTCAGTTTTTTAGTTAAGACATGCACACACGCATGCATATATAATATACAATATCATTATTCATTTAAAAATGTTACTAGAAAGAGTATACTCACTGTGATGGTCTATGGTAACAACTTTTTTTTTAACTAAATAATTTACTGTTGTGCAAATTCTTTATTAGATATGTCGTATTATTCATAACCCTGATGTTTTCTAATTAGCCACATCTCTGATCTACCAGTAAAAGAAAGGGTGATCATACACATTTAATAACTAGAAAGTAAACAACATGATTATTTTGTTTTTGTTTTGCCTATAAGACAGATAAAACTTTGCTGGAAGGATGTGTGTGTGTGTATGTGTGTGTGTGTGTGTGTGTTTTAATAGAGCATCTTCTTCTCCAACATTTTAGCACTTGTATAAAGTCTTCCCCTGAAAGATTTCAAAGCATTAATCCATTGTTTCCAAGTACTCCTAGTCACCTAGAAAAGATTCAAGCCCTAAAGTAGTGGTTAACTTCACAGATTGAGGCATTACTCTGCCCAGAGGAGCTGGGAGGGATTTGGAACCATGGTTGTTTCTGCAGATGCTTTTGAGGAGACCTTAGTCAATCTTGTGGTTGCATATGGGTGCCTGCATAATGAATGGCCAAGAGGAAGAAAAGGTATACTAGAGGTAGAAGTAAAAACTTCAATGCTATATTTCATCAATTTCAATTGTTTTCTTAAGGTTAGTTTTCTAGAACAGAGTGGAAAAAGTCTTAGAAGAAAGTGGTGTTTTAGATCCTTGCCAAAGGAGCATTGAGATTTCATGGCCAAGAGTTTGTTGTTGTTTTTTGTTTTTATTTTTATTTTTTGAGGCAAGATATAATTGATATTCTGTATCCTCTTTCGGTAATTCTCCCCATGTGGTTTTTCAGGAGAATTTATAGTAGTATAAAGTACCAGAAATGTTAGCTAAATTGTTGAGTGATTTTTCGGTGTGGGAAGATTGGGGAGCCAATCTTCCAATCTGTGGGCCATTTTTAAACAGATATTTAATTTGTGTCACGGTGTACAAGATCTTTAGTTTATCCGTTAAAGGTAGCTACAACTGAGAGAAGCATCTGAACTGCTGTCAAGCAATAATCAAAATGGAAAAAAAGAATAGGAAATGGAAATATAAAATTCTACAGTATTTTTCAGTGAAAGATAAATGGAAATTAGGAAGTTATTTCAGTCCTCTTTTAAGCCATAGTGTCTGGATGAATTCCAAGATACCTTATCTTATCACATTTTAATAGATTTAGATTTATTTCTGTACTTATAAGAATACCAATCCTAAAACTAATTGTAAAGATTAAAGGAAAGAAAAATTGCCCAAATCTATGTGAGGTCCTGTCCTAAGGTAAAGGTTTAAAAATAAAACAAAGCAAATCAAGAAATGTACAAATAAATCCCCAGTCAAGAGACTTATAGGAAAAGAATTCGTGAGAATTTATGAGAGACAGAAAAATAAGGAAAGGGTGTGGAGCAATGATTAGAGAACCAAGAGGTAGTCAAAGTAGTTTTGGTGGAACTGAATACCTGGGAGATGAGGTAAGTGCTTACCCATCATTGAAAGGTGGACAAGAGTTAGAATTTTACAGTTATAAAACATATACTGACAGGGGCACCTGGTGGCGCAGTCAGTTAAGCATCTGCCTTCAGCTCAAGGCTCAGGTCATGATTCCAAGGTCTTGGAATCAAGCCCTTTGTTGGGGGAGTCCCTGCTCAGCAGGCAGCATGATTCTCCTTCTCCCTCTGTTGACTGCTCCCCCTGCTTGCACTCTCTCTCCCCCTCCTCCTGTTAAATAAATAAATAAAATGCTTGTTTTTTTTTTTTTTTTAAGAAACATATGCTGGGGATCCCTGGGTGGCGCAGCGATTTAGTGCCCGCCTTTGGCCCAGGGCGCGATCCTGGAGACCCAGGATCGAATCCCACGTCGGGCTCCCGGTGCATGGAGCCTGCTTCTCCCTCTGCCTATGTCTCTGCCTCTCTCTCTCTCTCTCTCTCTCTCTCTCTGTAACTATCATAAAAAAAAAAAGAAACATATGCTGATAATTTAGTCTTTTGAGTGATGTTGAACAATGAGACTATAAAAAATCAGAAAAGGCATGAAAAAGTTGAGATAAATTAGTTGTAGTTAGGATGGAAATAAATGTTTGCCTCAGAAAGAGAAATGTCAATTCTATACTATATTTTATATAACAAGCACTAAATTTAGTAATCCAGTTTCACAGCTTTGTTTGTTCCCTGTTTTTTGATGACTCCTAAATTAACCCCAACCATGGTTCCTCAGTTAATTACTAGTCTGACATCTCCATTTGTGTTGTGGAAATTTAAATGTCTCTTAAATTTTAGATATAAAATATTTACCATTTCCCCCCGAACTTACCTCTCCAAGACTTTGACTCTTTTACTATTCGAGATAAAATCTTGCATCATCTTTGACATATTCCTATCCTTTACCAAGATAGTTAATTACCAAATGCTGACAAATACTCTACTATAAATGTTCATCACTTTGTTTCTTTTCTTACTACCACAATCCAGGATGCCATCACTATATTCCCATTGATTATATTAGCCACTTTGCTCATTGGTCCTCCTCTTTCATTTTTCTCCCTCCTTTAAACTGTCATCGTGCAGATTGCAGATTCATCATCCTAAGCACTGCATGTCCTCATCTTAGTCATTTCCACAGATAAAGTAAAAAACTCTTTTGATTAGCACTGAAGGCTTTGCATAATTTGTATTCCTCTGATCTATTTATCCTTCATAATCTCATTTTCCTCAATATCTCTTGGCTTCATTTATTCAGTACTTCAACCAATATAATCTATAATTGGTGAGACCCCCACAATATGATCTGGTCATAAAACAATAACAACTTCAACAATAATTAATGACATGGACCAGACCATAAAATGGTCTTGACTAGAGGTGAAAAAACTGCCATGTAAAAATAAAAAATAAAAAATACTCTTAATGTCAATCCATGTTAGGGTGATCCATGGAAGACCTCAACAAAGAGGAGATGAGAGAGTTGAGTGATGAAGTTGACTGGGAGCTCACTGGGTGGACTTGAGGGTGGACATTTTAGGCAGAAGAATCAGAGTGTGCAAGGACATGGAGGTGGAAACGAGTTTGGTTGTTCATGGAATTCTGAGTAGTTTGAACTGGCTGCAACATAGATTAGAAACAGGTTGAAGAATGAGATGAGATGATACAGGGGTTACCTTAGAACAGGGGCACTGTTTATTTACAGTAACAAGAAGAAAAAGCAGAGTGTGGGGTATAGATGAAGAGAAGTTCACAAATGTGGTGATGGAGTTGTAAATACTCTCTTCTGATGCTTTTAATTTTCTCAGTTGGACCAGGAAGTAAGGTTATCAGCTAAGATTGAGGATGGGGCAAATGGTGCTGGAGGTTTGAGGGGAAAAAGAAGTATGAAAGAGCTTTCAAAGAGAGTGGGAAAAAAAATCAACAGAGGATGTATTAATACACACACACACACACACACACACACACACACTTGTTCTTCTGAAAGTATCAATCCAATTTATTTTTATCTGAGATCCAATAATCATACACATTCCCCTCCAAAGCCACTTCTAATCTGAAAACCTTGATTATAGGCCTGGCTAGATTAAAGTTTTCCAATTTTGCCATGAAGATAGCATATAGTTTAGTAAGTATCTTCATTAATAAGAGTGTTAAACTGCAAATTCTCAGACTTTTTCAGAATTTGAATTCATTAGATCTGAGGTAGTGTCTTGTAATCTGCATATGCAATAAGCACTCTCAGGTGATTTTGATCAAGGCTGTCTTCCAATCACACTTGGAGGAGCCCCAATATTTAAGGCAACATCTAAACATCTTTGTGTGGCAACAAAATCCTTGTTGTTGCCTCTGTATGAGGATTTTCCAGAGAAACAGAAACAATAGGATATCTCTTTCTCTATTTCCTCTTCCTCCTCTCTTTCTCTTTTTCTTTATCAATAGAGAGATAGAGAGGCATATAAATAGATATATGACCATAGAATCTATATATCTAAGATAGAGATATTTTATTTTAAGGAATTTCTTCACACAATTGTAACATTGGGTAAGACTGGAAACTCAGGCAGGATTTTTTTTAAAAGAGAGAGCTCTTTTTTTAAAAAAAATTTTTTTATTGTTCAATTTGCCGACATTTAGCATAACACCCAGTGCTCATCCCATCAGGCAGGATTTCTACTCTGAAGGCAGAATGTTTTTCTTCTCTTGAAAAGCTCAGTTTTACCTCTTAAGGCCTTCAACCGATTGGATGAAGCCCACTTACTTATAGAGGGTAATCTTAAAGTCAACTGATTATAAATGTTTATTACAGTTACAAGAATACTTTCACAGAAACATGTAGACTCATGTTTGATCAAACAACTTGGCACTATAACCTAGCCAAAGTGACACTTAAAATTACTCATTATACTGTCCAGCTTCATCTTTGGCCAAACCATGACATAGTCTGCGGCAAGGAAGTTGAATTGCTGGCCATTCTTTGAGCACTGCCTGTTGTTCCATCTTACTAGATTGTCTTCTCATGCCTCTTTATCTGGAAAGTTACCCAAATCCCTATTTCAATTTAGGCAATACCTATTTGTTATCCAAATGAAACACGGTGAAAACACCTAACTTACTCTAGGTTGATCATAGCATGCTACTCTACACAAGATCTCTTTGAACTATAACCATAAATAAGCTAGTAAGAAAGATGGACACTGCTCTTACTCAACATAACACTTCATATTTGTATGTGTTCTATGTATATAATAGGGACATAATAAATAAAATGGAATCATGATCAGATTTCAAGAATTATGATAGGCTTTGGTATAAAGAACGCCTAAGACATTTCTGTTTTCCTCCCTTCTTCCTCTCCATCCTGGCAAGGGCTTCACTTATTGATACTAACTCTGTCACTGGTGGGAGGGAACAAGGCACCATTATACTCCTGAAAAATAATTTCATAGCACAGATCCAGAGAGGTTCTATTTTAAACTTCTTTCCTTTTTTCTTTTCCTCCCCATCCTTCTTCCCTCCTTTCTTTTCTTTCTTCCTTTCCTTTCTTTTCCTCATACTTCTGCTACTACGATGCTTAAATTGAACTTCTGGGGGTGAGCGAGAAGAAAGAAGTAAAGATATGGAATGACTGTGATTTTTTTCTGATATACCTTTTATATTCATATCTTTTATTTGCAGACCAGTCATAGCTTCCCGTCCATCTTTGCCACTATGGATGATTGCCCTCATTGTGTTTGGAGTATTGGCAATCCTGGGAATAACTATTGGTCTCCTGGTTCATTTTCTGGCAGTAGGTTGGTAAAGAATATATTTTTATTTATTTCAGTTTGTTGTAAACTTTATTTCCATTTCTACCAAAGACATAGAGATAATTGCAAACAATAAATTACCTATCTTCCTTTAAAATGGCCGTCAGTGACCCAAGACCCAACACCTATGGAACACTTATCTTCAGTTTTTAACACAAGAAGCTGGAGTAGTCTTGAAGAAAGCACCTTAATTTGTGGACTCTCCGAATTATGATGTAGTAATCCTGACTTCTCTCCTTTGTTTATCCCAATTCACCTCTAGCAGGTTGCTTCAGCTGGGAGATAGAACACACACCAAAAAAAGGCACATTACTATGGTTCACTTTTATTTTCACTACTGTCATTCTGTAGGGTCAAAATAGGATTCTATGGAAACATGTCTCTCTCCCAGTCCCTGAAGTCTCATTATTCTAATCATAGAATCATTGAAAACTTTTGGAAAGACCTACATTCAACTCATCTTGAGAAGAGATGTATCTATCTCTATGTCATTCCTCACTCTAGTGTGTAGTTCACATTTTGGAGAATATTTGCCTCATAGTTTTCAGTCTGGAGTTGTGGTTTTCTTTTGTTTCCTTGGAAATGAGCCCCTTACCCTTGTCTTTTGGTCTTTTTATAATCTTAGAGGAAGCAGAATGTAAAGGAAGTGTTTTTACTCTGTCAAATTTAAATAAAAGTGTTCCCATAATTTATGCTTAAACTCTGTCATTGCACTCCAGAACACTGTACAAAAACAAAAGTGTGTGTGTGTGTGTGTGTGCACGTGCACGCATATGTGTGTGTGTTGTGTGTAAGCTGTAAGTTTTCTTTACAGAAATAAGTTCCAAGTAATCAAGTCATGGAAAAGTTATAAAACAATTTCTTTCTTTCTGCCCCTTATCCATCTTTCTCAATTCATATTGTCATTTGAACTACCTAGAGAAATGGGAATGTTAATTATAAGGTGCAGGTGTGCCTTATGAATATCTCATCCCTAAAGGGTTGTTTTCATTTCACCAGGTACCAACAGGGCTCAGTGACTGATTTCACAGTGACCTCAGCATAATGAGCCATCTCTGTGACCCATTAGGAGTACTGTACAGAATTAAATTAATATTCAATTCCTTGTTCTAGTGTGTGCTTTCTTAGTCTTAAATGTCTTAGACATAAAATATTTAGTTTTCCATTGGCTCTTGGAAAAGTGCACCATGCAGTTATAATAAAAAGTTTGTATCTTGTCAATGCATACATTGAGGAATATTCATGGCAGCCTGATTATCATAATAGGTAGAAATACTTAAGAATCTAAATAAAGAACTGAAGGATGAACTGTGAACATTGAATTTTAAAAAAG
Source organism: Nyctereutes procyonoides (assembly GCF_905146905.1). Classification (NCBI taxonomy): domain Eukaryota; kingdom Metazoa; phylum Chordata; class Mammalia; order Carnivora; family Canidae; genus Nyctereutes; species Nyctereutes procyonoides. The sequence continues at coordinate 3,517,573 of NW_026575023.1, read as the reverse complement.
AAAGTTGAAAAAAAATAAAATAAAAAAGAAAGTTGAATAGCTTCAAGATATATGTATATTTTTATTACTTATGGTAAGACCTACCATTGCAAAGTCTGATTTCTACAGTTAAAGATCCATGACCCCAGATAGACTAATTACAATGAACAATGTTGGTTTACAAATTATTATTCATAAATAATCCATTTCCAGCATTTTCTTTAGAAGTTTCTGATTTCTTTTTCTATCACCTTTCTCACTGTAAAATATTTTCACCACATTTATAATAGTAAGTCATATTTTATTTTAATTATGGTGCTTTCCTTCTCTTCATTCATATAGAACCTGTAAACAATTACCATTATCATTTAATTACATCATATTATTACCTCATGTAATGATTTCATTCATACTGAGCCTGTCTCTTCCATCACATAGTCTTCAAAGGTAATGCAAAATAGTATTAATACATATTTGGTTCTTTCTATATGTTATGGGCTGTATATCAACTTCATATCTATCACATATTAGAGGTAAGATGTATCATATATCAAATGGTTTAGTATCTATGAAAATTTGGGAAGGAAGTATAATGGATTAGGTGTGTACTTTGTAGTCAAATCAAATTTTGATCCTTGGCTCACAGTAGCTGTATGATATCAGCTAAGTTACTGAATATCCGAGACCACATTTCTCCTGAAAAAAAAAAAAAAGGGTACACTTCATATGTTTTTTATACAGTATCTTCCCATGGCACATAATAAATGGTAAAAGTCTTTACTCATAGGCTGGTGGTTATGTGGCAGAAATCCCAATTATAGTGTACAGTCCTGTCTCAATCAAGATATTACTCTTCTTTCTTACCTTTGTATATATCTATATCTGCTGCATTATAGGCCTGATAAACACTTTTCACAACACCGAGGACTTCTAATCAACTGTGCCAGATAGATATACAGACTTTATCAATGTCAAATATGAGCACAATATTTACTGGTTGATATTACTGTGTAATCTATATTTGCATTTGAAATCCATTTCATTTAAATAACTCTTGGATCATGTTTTTATCTCACAGAAAACACGACCTACTATTACCAAGGTAGCTTTAAAGTGTTGGATATCCCATATAACAGAAATTATCAAAAAGAGACATCACTGGAAAATAACTATCTTAGCAAAATTCTTGAGACTAAGGTAAATTAGGACTTTCCTATATTTATTTCATTGTTAGTTCACTGAAATATAAATATATTATTGGAATTTGATATTTGATTCTATGTTCTCTTTAACAGATGGTTGATGCATTTCAAAGTTCTAGCATTTACAGACAATATATTAATTCTCAAGTCATCACGCTGATGTAAGTAACTAATTATAGTTAGAAAAGAGATCAGTCTGTACATACATACATATTTCAAGTACCTCTGTAAAAATAATTTTGAGAGTCAAAAAGCCAATAAGTTACTAACAAACAGAATTATCCTAAGCTAAATGTCAGAATAATTGTTCAATATAAAACCAAGCAAAGATTGGGCTATCTAGTTTATTCATTAGATCTATTGAGAATTTATTATTCATTAAATGCCTCATCACTCAGGTTTCTTAAGACTTTATATCCAGCAGATAGCAGATGATCCCTTTGACCAATGTTTGATAGTCTAACATTTTTTATTTAGCAGTAGTATAAATACAGACCCTGTTTTCTCATATCTCTCTACTTGTAAGTCAGCTAAACACCTGTGGAACTACCCAGAGTTCTTACAAGGTAGAAAGGAGCATATCTACACCAAGCTGTGATGACAAGGAGGTCCTTGTAGTCCATAACAAGGAGTAAAATAGGCAACGTGTCCTCTGCATGTGGGTTTAACATAGCATGGAATAGCAGAGGGAGGCTTAGAACAGGAATTAATCAACCTGAGCTCACCTTTTGCCACTTGGTAGCCTGAGAGCCTTGGGTGAATCATTATATGACTTTGAGTCTGCTCACCTATCTGTAAAATACTGAAAATAGCACCCTCACTGCCCCTCTCATAAACCTGTACTCAGGACCAAAGAAGATGTGTATATAAACACATTTCCAATGAATTGCTTTTACCTTCATCAATGCCACCAGACTATGCCTAGCCCTTTTCCCCTTGCTCCTAGAGTTCGTGAGACTCTTGAAATTGCAGAACATGTCAAGATCTTAACTAGTATTAACCTTGAGTGTTGATTTTAGTATTGGAAAGAGATTGGAGGCTAAAATTGAAGGGCCCAGGTATCTTTCGGAGATAATTGCAACCACTGGAAAGTTTCTGCTTTGTTCTCCCATAAATGCAACTTTAGGTATCCATAGGCAGTGTGGGCCCAGACGTGATGGAGAGGTTTTAGGACAGAGATTTTCATTTTGGTATTCCCTTCTATGATAATCAAACTTGTGTGATCTGAGTTTTTCCTAGAGCTGATTACCAATTTATATGACAAAAGGTTAGTTATCTGTCATGGAGAGCCAAAGCATAATAATGCCACTTCAGATGTTAGCCTCAAAGCTGCTTGACATGTTCATTAGTTAGCCTCTTAGGTTTCTCACATCTTTATGCCCAAATCAATCTTTCCTGAAGACCAAAGTCAGATTCATCTTCCTCAAGCATGGTTTTATTCAACAGCTTCTCTCTACTGCTACCCTTTGGCTAGCATTGAAAGTCTTCCTCCATCTGAGCCCAATCTCCTGGACACTATTGTCTCTGTGACTGGGTATAGGAAGACAGTACAATGCAAAAAAAAAAAAAAAAAAAAAAAAAAAGCCTGTGTTATAGAGTCAGTTGTACTGAATCTGTTCTGAGTTTAGTAGCTATATAACTTTGCACATATTAGGTAACCTCTCAGAGCCTTCATTTTCCTCTGTCCATAAAATGCAGCTAATGACACCTATGCTACTGGGTTGTGATGGAGGTTAAGTGTGATAATAAATGTGAAAATAAGTACCTAGAACACAGCAGATGTTCAGTAAATGCTAATTAATTGTTTCTATCCTGTTATTCTGGAATAGTACTCCTCTTTTTCTCTGTCCGATGAAATTTGCTGCTTGATAATGAAGTAATAATAACAATGTTTTAAGGTCCAATGTGTATGTCATCTCTTCCATGAAAATTTCTCTGATTCTTTGAGTAAAAAATGGCTATCCTTCTTCTATTTGCAGATAAGATAACATAAGTATCATTGATTCTGCCCAATTTATTGTAGTATTTTGTATCCTTGTCTTATCTCCTAGAAATCTGGAAATTCCTGGAGGATAGGAACTATTTGTTAGTTACCCTTGCATCACTAGTAGCACCTATTCCAGTTATTTGTCTATAGCAGTTGCTCAATAAATGATTGATGAATACATGAATAAGTGAGCCCAGTTCTTATGTGGTACTTTTTTTTTTTCGGTACTTCTTTTTTAAAAGAAGATTTATTTATTTGTTTTAGAGACAGATTGAGAGCACGAGTGGGAGGGGCAGAGGAAGAGAGAGAGAGAATCCCAAGCAGACTCTGCACTAAGCACAGAGCCCAACTCAGGGTTCAATCCCTTTTACATGGTACTTCTACCCTGTGCTTCAGGCCTTTCCTATTTTTCAGATTTGTAGAACTACTTGTCCTCTAAGATGAATATCATAGCTGCATGCATACTGTCACCAAATAAATGTAGGCAGATGGATGATCCTGTGATTACTCAAAAGTGAAGGTACTGCACAAACCCATAAAAAGGCAGAATAAGTAAAAATTTGAAAGACCAGAGAATGAGGAAGGAAACTTTATTTTTTGGTAACATATGAAATATGTTTATCTTGTTGAAACATATTTATCTTGTTTCCAGTCCTCATAACAGCAGTGTCACTGCACATATATGGTTGGTATTCAAGGCTCCCAGATCAATGAAGGAAAATACAAGAAGAAGAATTGAAAGCGTCTTACGCCAGATGCTGAGGAACCATGCAGGCTCTTTGACTACAGATCCTAATTCTCTTAGGCTCATGGGTAAGCTTATGTATTAAATAGGAGCAGCGTTACTCTCATTTTTTTATTTCTAACATATATTACAAGTACCATGTGCAAAGCTGATACTCAGTTTTTTGAATGAATATGTCATCATTTTATATCAGAGCAGTAATTTATGTTATTGAGAACAGAATAATCAAGTCATAATAATGCCATATCTGAAAGCAGTTCTGGGGGAAAAACTGCTTCTCATTATAAAACAAGTAGTAAAATTTTGAACAGTCCCTATAAGTAATGGTGTGTCTTAAATATTTTTCATAATCTCCTATAATTTTCAAAAATAGCATACAATTTGTCTTTATAAGATAAGTCACTTTTTAAAAGTTATTTTTGTTTACTGACAGGAATCAGGTTCACTTGTGGCTCTTCCTCTTCTAAAAGATACTGGCAATTTTCCATCTTAGATAATAAAGAATACAGTTTCAACTAAATAAAAAAAGGTCTCTCATGTGGAACTATGATGGTGGTATTTTCGTATCAGACATTCACATCTAGTAAAAGAACAATTCAAATAATCCGATATTCTGTCCTTTCTACTGACATTTTATCCTGGTAGTCAAAATTATTTCTGGACTGTTCTACAGTGTTGAACCTAGCATCTTACTACATTGGCCCCACAGTCAATGGATTAATGCTAGGTATTATATTTACCATGAGCTTTTTGTTCTATTTCAGAAATCAGTAAGGTTGATGCTGAAAAGATTATCAACAACCGTAAGTCCAGAAACTTCTTATTTAAATGTGCGAGATGGGGATGCCTGGGTGGCCCTGCGGTTGAGCGTGTGCCTTTGGCCCAGGGGGTGATCCCGGAGTTCCGGGATGGAGTCCCACATCAGGCTCCCTGTGAGGAGCCTGCTTCTCCCTCTGCTTATGTCTCTGCCTCTCTCTCTGTGTCTCTCATGAATAAATAAATAAAATCCAAAAAAAAAGGTGCGATATGGTCTAAGACATAATAGGATTTATTACTGTTAGCTAGGCATACTTCTAATTAAGTTCTTTACATACAACTCATTTAATCTTCACAACATCCTAAAGGTAGATATTATTATCATCCCATTTGAGACCTGGAGAAACTAAAGCGCTAAGAAGTGAAATAATCTGCCCAAGTTCATCCAGTTTGTGAATGGTGTGGTCAGAACTCAAATTAGGGTTGCAGAGACTGTGGGCTTACCCATGACTTTATCTGCCTCCCGCAGCTGTCATAATCTCCAAGTGCTGAAGTATCTTGGAGATACTATGCTGGGTATGAAGATGATCCAGGGGCTGCTAGTGATTCCTATGCAGATTACATCCTGTCCTCTTCAGTGCAAGATATTGTCAGATAGAACCATACTAGAATAACTCAGCTCACTCTCTGCTTTATAATCAAATAAATATTATCTTCCTTCTCTCAATGGAACAAAACGGACTCTGACAGGCTGTGGGATACGAGCAAGGATGTCAGCAACATATGATAGAATCAAGGGAGGTTCCAACGCTCAGAAAGGAGAATGGCCGTGGCAAGCAACTCTCAAAAAAAATGGCCAACACCACTGCGGGGCATCTTTAATCAGTGAAAGATACCTGGTGACTGCAGCACACTGCTTTCAAAAGTAAGTTTACCATGTTGCCCAAGACCAGGGAGACAAAAGACCCTGGAATAGCTCCAGTCTTCACCTGTTATCCCAGCTTAATTATCAGTAGCACTCTTGTCTCAAGTGTTCTCGTTTGGAAGATAAATTATACAGGAAGCCATTCTAAGATATTCCTGCATTACCTGTAAGAATTCAAAGAGTCATTCATTCTTGATACTACATTTTTTTTTGATACTACGTTTTTTTACATGATTCTTAACTCTCGTCACTTCATACTCCAGATATCCCTAACTACTCATAGTTGCTAAAACACATCATCCTGTTTCATACTTCCCTCCTTCTCTGCACATGCCTGGCCACTTCTCTTTATCTTTCAGGCAACTATGACTCAGCTCTATAGTCTTACCCAAAATGCTACTTTCCCTAAGAAATCTCTGTTTCCTAAAGCATGCAGATTTAAGTTCCCCTGTTTTGTTGCCCTGCTAATTAAAAACAAAGTACTTAAGCAAATTATAGCTGTGTTTATGACTTTCATTAGACTTGAAGTCATTTTTATATTCCCTTTGCTTTACATAGTATATGGTATAGAGACTCAAACAAGATTTTTTTTATTTTTTATTTTTTTATTTTTATTTATTTATGATAGTCACACACACACAGAGAGAGAGAGAGGCAGAGACACAGGCAGAGGGAGAAGCAGGCTCCATGCACCAGGAGCCCTACGTGGGATTTGATCCCGGTCTCTAGGATCGCACCCTGGGCCAAAGGCAGGCGCTAAACCGCTGTGCCACCCAGGGATCCCAAACAAGATTTTTTTAAAATGAATTTAAAAAGTCAGACTGTCACTGCTAATGAGCAATAGAGCAAGGGAATATTGTCATGAAAAGAGTACATTTTATGCAGGCCGTATTTCTATTATTTTGAAATAGATACAAAATACATAATTTTTGTTTCTTTAGGACAAAAAATCCAAAAAACTATACCGTCAGCTTTGGCACCAGAGTAAATCCCCCTTACATGCAACGTTACGTTCAACAAATTATTGTTCATGAGGACTACATCCAGGGTGAACATCATGATGATATTGCAGTTATTCAGCTCAGTGAGAAAGTCTTATTTCAGAATGATGTACATCGAGTTTGTCTTCCTGAAGCTACACAGGTCTTTCCACCAGGTGAAGGAGTTGTTGTTACAGGATGGGGAGCGTTTTCATATAATGGTAAGTTCAGTGAAGGCTTAACATAGTGTTTGAGTACAAAAGCAGAAAGAAAAAATAGTGACCAAGGTACAAAGTCAAAAGCATCATTTACTTAAGGATGCCTAGTTCTCCCAGGAAATGTCTCAGGAAATCAGGCATATGGAGTTATGGCTTTGCAAATTGCCTTGATTTGGAGCATTCTGTGGAAACCAGTTGGTTGTAAGAACTCCCCAACATGGAGAAACTAATTGAGAAAGTTCTGGGTCAAAGATATAAGAAGACAGGTAAAGACATAGAAAGTCAGCATTTAAAAGATTTCAAATTATTCTTTGAAAATTTCTGTTTTATTGATTGGGGTGAGGAAACTGAGTGGACTTTCTAATATTAAGAATGAGCAAGAGTCAGATATAGGTTTTATGCACAGAGGAAAGAACAAGTTTTCCGTCCTGTTCTGTGTCAGAGCAGCTCTTATACTGGAAATGTTTACTTCCTTTAGGTAAATACCCAGAGGTACTTCAGAAGGCACCTGTGAAGATTATTGACACAAACACTTGTAATGCTAGGGAAGGATATGATGGTTTAGTATCAGACACAATGTTATGTGCTGGGTACTTGGAAGGAAATAAAGATGCCTGCCAGGTAAGTCTGGACACTAGTCGCATTGGCCACACAGTGTATAAATAACTGCTGTTATTTTAGGAAAATCACCCATATGGAGACAATTCTACGCTTCAGTTAATTTGCACTTTGGCAATTCTGTTAAACTCTTTCCAACTTTGGTGCTAAAGTAATTCTCCACTACATGCAACATATGTTTTTAAGTGTTTAACAAATAAGTTGGCCAAGCACTGACTAAAGTCTTTTATAAACAATTTATTTAATCCTCGTCACAACCTTGTGATAGAGATACTATCATTATCATTTTACAGATAAGAAAACTTGAGTCAGAGAAAGGTAAAGTGATTTGCACAAGAACACATAGCTAGTAAGTGGAAGAGCTGGAATACAAACCAAGGCAGTCTAGCATCACAGTCCATAATCTTAACCATATTTTAGTAAAGGACTAATCTCAGTAAATTTTCAGCTAATTTCAGCCCATTTCTCTTACCTTCTTGGACTTCTCGTGGTTGGGGTCCTGACTACTTTTCTTAGATATGAAGCCTTGTTCTCCAAATACATCTATAATATTTGTCTCCCAAAAGCTTTCTCATAGAACTAGACCTTATAACTTATCAGTTCATGCTTTCAAGATTCAGGTCAACACCAAAGAGTTCCAGAGAATTTATTCCAGCCAAAGATGAGGTTAAGGGTGATGCAGGGATTTACACCATACATTTTTCCTAGAGTCTGATTGAAGCATGAATCAAAAACTTTATCTGGGCTTATTACTTAGTAAAGTGTCTGGAAGTTAATTCTCATAATGATCAATATTCTTTGTTTTATTTAGGGTGACTCTGGAGGACCGCTAGTTCATCCCAATTCTCGAAATATTTGGTACCTTGTTGGAATAGTGAGCTGGGGAGAAAAATGTGGTGAAGTCAATAAGCCAGGTGTCTATATGCGAGTGACTGCCTACCGCAACTGGATTGCCTCCAAGACTGGTATCTAAGAGAAAAACATCTTTAGCAACTATCTGAAGTCGTTTTTGCCTGAGGTCACTTTCAACCTTATTTAGTATGCATTTTAAATCAGTGTGTATAATGGCTGTTTTGAAAGAACTGTGGCCCCAAGGGAATATTTATGAACTTTAATTTTAAGCAAACTTGCAAAACAACAAATCTCATATTTAGTCAAGAAGGCCTAAACAGAGAAAGTGCTCCTATCAAAAAGGACTATTACTATTTCTCTAGTGCATGAACCCACAGCATGGCTGTCTTGCCATAGCATAAAGCTCTTGGTTTTAGTCACTCAGACTTTCTGGAATTATGAAAATATGTCCTTTTCCATTGTAAGTTATCTGGCAGCGCTATGAGAGACTGAAACTAACACTTTCTGAGGGTTGGGTTGGAACGTGCTCTCTTTGCCTTCATGTCATAGCATTTGAGGAAAGGGTATGGTAGTAAACTGATTCTGGCCAGAACTGAGGCACTGAATTAGAGTCTCTTGTTTGTACGAGGGTGTTCAACTCTTGAAATCACTGTGAAACAATTTCACCATCAGCAAAACTCAGAAAACACATTTTAGACCTACAGAGACCAGGTACTAATTTTTCAGTGTTGATACAGGTTTTTCTGGAAATTCTTCATTTATAACACATGTATATAGAAGTAGCTATGAACCTGGAAAATGTATAATGTATTTTAATTAAAACAAATTTGAAAGCAGACTGTCTTTGTTTAATGACAAATTTCTTTCTTTTTTTGGTGGTTTTGTTTTATTTTTATTTAATTTTATTTTATTTTTCTTAATGGTCATTTTCAAGTGGCTTTTTCTTTTTTTCTGTTCTTGTTTCCACTCGGTCCATGGGTTGAGAGAAGGCTATAAGGTAGTTTAAAAGCTATCTTCTTTTCTTTTTTTCAAAGATTTTATTTATTTATTCATCACACACACACACACACACACACACACACACACACACACCCCACCCCCCCACACACACAGAGGCAGAGACACAGGCAGAGAGAGAAGCAAGCTCCATGCAGGGAGCCTGATGTGAGACTCAGTCCTGGGACTCCAATCATGCCTCTTGGGCCAGAGGCAGATGCTCAATTGCTGAGCCACTCAGGCATCCCTAAAAGGCTGAAGGGAGAAGCTCAGGCAGGCCAATGAGGATGCAGAGGGTGAGTACCCCATAACTAGATGCAAGAAGCTCCGAGTCATTGCCTGAGGATGAGGCCAACCCAGCCAGGGTTTAAGCCTACCAGCTTGAGAAGTTTGGTCAGGTGATCACTTGTCTTCTGGATGAGGAGTAGTAATGCCAAGGCAGCTGTTTTATATATAAAATTTTATTGACTATTTTAAAAAATCAAGTACTGCCAAGTGCATCATGTCTACTCATATGCTATTTAAAACAGATGGATAGTTTTGTGGGTTTTTTTTAAATCGTAGAGTAATGTAGCTAGTTTCCTATGCTTGTTAGCTTTGCCTAGTTCATATCCTGGATCCCCGGTTATATTAGTGGTTCTCAAACTTTGATCTCTTAGGATCCCTTTACATTCTTCAAAATTACTGAGAACCTCAAAGAATCTTTGTTTATATACAGCCTGTATCTATTGATATTTATCATACTCAGAATTTTTAAAAAGATTTTATTTATTTGAGAGAGAGAGTGAGCAAGAGAGAGCATTAGCAGGGAGAGGGGCAAGGAAGAGGGAGAAGCAGGCTTCCCCCTGAGCAAGGAGACTGATTCCTCCCTGGATCAGACCTGAGCCAAAGGCAGACACTGAACTGACTGAGCCACCCAGGTGCTCCTATCACACGAAGAATTAAACTGAAAACTATTTAAAATATTTAATCCACTAAAAATAATAGTATTAAACTCATTGCATGTTAACATAAAGCATAGAATTTTTATTAAAAATAGTTATATTTTCCAATAGAAAAAAATGAGAAATATGGCATTATCTTTAATATCTGGCTTACTAGAAGATGGCTGGTTTCTCATGTCTGCTTCTTCAGTTAATCTATTGTTTTGTTGAAGTATATGAGAAAAATCTAGCATTACACAGGTATGTAGTTGAAAAAGGGAAGAGGATATTAATAGTGTTTTCAGATATTTGTAAATGTTCTCCTATGAAAATACACCAAATCTCAACAAGTGGTCATTTCTTCCATGTGGAATTTAGCTAGATCAATGAACTTTTTATGCTCTGTTATATTAAAATCAGTTAGTATGTTTTGCATTTTTAATGAATCTTTTATCCATGCATGCATTTGTAACAGTATTTATTGGTCATTTTGAGTTACGTAGATGCTCCAAATGTTGATGCTTCTTATTAATCAATATAAACATAATCATATTCATTAATATCAGAACTGATCCCATCATAAAGTCACTAAGTATCAACAGGCACATATAAATTTATCAAAATTTATTCTTCATGCTAAATCTCAAATTTTATCATTAGCAACAGATACTGTCAGTTGTTTTCATTAGGACAAGTTTCCTTTATTTTCAAGATAATTTTTGGCAAATATTGATTCTAAATAACTAGTTTGTCAGTCGTTCTTTTCAAATAAAATCTTGTTCCATGACAAAAGTAGTGAGTTCAGCGTGTGAGTCATACTATTGTTCAAGGCCTTTATTCAGGAGAGCCATTTTAATTCAATATGTAGCAAAAATACTTATGTATACTTCTCATTTCATCATTCAGAATGTTACAAAGCATCCTCAGCCTTAAGATTTTATAGTTTATAATTCTTAATGTTTCATCCAGGGAATTCTTAGATAAGGTTAGATTTTTTTTTTCCCGTGACTGTGTGGCAGTGAAGAATATAGTGATGTCAATAACTTGATTTACTAAGGTATCAGCAGTTTCAACCACTATTGCTTTTGCACCACCAGTTTAATTTCACAGATCTCTTGAAGGGGTCTCAGAGACCCTCTGGGGTATGCAGACCAAGCTTTTGAAACCATTGAGCAATGCTAATTTTCCTTAAGGGAAGTATCTATGATAACCACAAAATAATTTTGTCCATCCATAAATAACCAAGAGTCTTTCATCCATACATATGTACAAAGAAGTATATTGAAGAGGCAGCTAACCAAAGAAGAGGGATGGGGGCAATTGAAGCTGAGATAAGCCATAAAAGATGAACAAGAAGAAATCAAAAAAAGACTTCTTGGTGAAGGGGTGGAGGTACTTGGGTGGGGCATCCAAAGCAGAGAAAACATGCTGTCAAACACTGTGACTGAATACAGCCTCATTTGCTAGGATAGGCTAGATTACTGTAACACACACCTAAATCTGCATAGCTTAATGCGTCACAATTTGTTTCTCACTCATAGACTGTTGGCAGTAGATGAATTATCAAGGCAGCTGGATGAGCAATTCAGGCTGCTCGTAACTGTGACTTTGCCATGTGAACATGTAGCCTCCACAATCTCCATGGCAGAGAAAGAAAGCTGCTAATAGATCCACTAACAGAACTGAAAATATATCCACGAATGGACTTGGAGTCTTAGACAGAACTCCTCAAATGGCCCCTTAAATTTTAAGGGGGCTGAGAAATGTGAGAGAACACTTGGATATTTGGAGAGGTATTATTAAACCAAATTGGCCTAACCTTGTTCCACAAAACAGACCCTGGAACTAATTTCTACTATCGAAAAGAATAGATAGTTTCTATAGATAAACAGTAAAGTGCTCTGTTAATCAACCAGAATGATGACTTATAGGCAGAGTCACACTAAAGTTTCATACCAAAAAAGAGTAGAAATAGAGCTGAAGGGTTTAGACAGTAAGCAAGAGATTCTTTACAGCAAAATGATCAAAAGCTCAGTCTGGTACTGGAGAGCTAAAATTTTTCCTTAAGTGGGTAAAAGAAGGAAAAGAAAACAGGTATATGGATTTGCTTTCCACAGATGTGTTAATAAAATTTGTGTCAATCCAATTTATATAAGCTCAATTATACTTTAAATTCCTTAAAATAGCCTTGTATATAAATAAATATATTTATTTTATATTTAAAATATATATTTTATTTTATTTAAATAAATATATTATAAATAAATATATTATTTTGAATTATTTATTTTTCTATGTAGGATATCTGTATTTGCTTAAGGAACAATAAATTTAGTTTTTAAGTCCGAAATCTGGGCTTATTAAAGAACACCTGTGCTCTACCATTTCTCCCGGCAGAGGGCACTGCAACCCAAGCATCAAGCTTCACAGTTTCCATAAATGTCAAACTTACAGAGTAACTTGACCACTAATAAGTGGGCAAAGTATAGTCCTGTGAGGAGGCAGGGGAAGACAAAGAAAAAACTTCCCTTCCAGTCCTTTTTTATGGTAAATAAAGAATATAAATTGAGATGATTTGTGCATGTTCTTATCAATTTGTACCAAGTGTCAAATAAATGGGGATAGCTAATAATAGCCCAGAGGGCACAGTTTTCATAAGGGTGCCATCCCCTCTAGGAGGAGTTAAATATGGTTTTGGGAAGAGCATTGATTAAGTTCCATTTTATTTTTTATTTTTATTTTTTTAAAAGATTTATTTATTTATTTATTCATGAGAAACACACACAGAGAGAGGCAGAGACATAGGCAGATGAAGAAGCAGGCTCCCTGTGGGGACCCCAAAATGAGACTCGATCTGGATTCTGGATTCCCAGATCACTCCCTGAGCCAAAGGCAGATGGTCAACGGCTGAGCCACCCAGGCACCTTAAGTTCCATTTTAAAGGGAAGTATGAAGAACATTCTTGCAAGTGACATTATCAACTTTCGTGATAAATAAAGATTTACATAATTGACTAATAAATTCTACATGACCACATGACCTAGTGGAGGGAAAGTATAAACACACAGCAAATTCAAATGCATGGCAGCAATAACAACTGCCCGGTTTAGACCTTGAAACTGTTTCAAATCTACAGTTGCCTCTCTGACCCGCTCCAAACAATCCCAGGCTCCGCAAACATCAGCATGCTTCCTCATCTAACTCACACATGTGTTCCCCTTTCTCGGTCCATTCATTATGTAATGGCATTACTGTTCTTATACATTATGCCATATTCAACTGGGTTTAAAGCCAAACAGCACATTGAGCCCAGTAGAGGCACATTAGAGCAATAGTTTAAAGCGTGGACACTGACATCATTAGACCTGTGTTGGAATTCTGTCCCTGCCACTGCACAGCTGTATAAACTTAGCCAACTTTCTTACATTCCTCAGGCCCTCATGTGAAGTAGAAATGATAATGGTTAGTACCCAGGCTTGTACATAATGCAATGAATATAAGGCATTTAATGCAGTGCCTAGAATATAGTAAATCACCCTCCTCCCACAGAGAATGGTGATTGATTGTTACAGAAACTAGATGTTGGCAGGATAGTCCTAATTCTGCTTTAACTTGCTTCATAGCACCAAAAGCAATCTGGAAATATATTATGCATTTATTTTACTCTGTCTCCTCTCTTTGACTGTAAGCTCCCACAAAAGCAAGAACTCTGTTGTATTCACTACTATCGCTCCAGCACTCCAGCCTCTAGAACGGTATCTCTACGTGGTGGGCCTTAGGTAAATATTTGCTGAATAAATAAAAAAAATCTACAAAGTACTAATTTCAAGCACATACCACAAGGCAGATTGATTATATGGTATATATATCACCATTTTTAGTGAATAATTCAAGTTAAAATAGCATCAGGAGACTCTATATTTCCTCTTTATAGTTATCATTGACTCTTTGCCTGAAATGAGAATTCATTAATATGAGGTGCTACTGAAGAATGGTCCCGAATTATGAAACATGTAAGAGGGAAATAAGTCTTTGTTCTGGAAGGATCCTGCTTAAACATGAGAAAGAACACTGCTTCTGAGATAGAAGTACATGGCATAGCTATTTGTTTCAGTGCTCAAATGATAAAGACATTAATCAGAGCCTCCTCTAATCCAAGACAGGTTAAACCTCTAATACGTTATTTAAAATTAGGTAATGTGTGTTGTCACTTGGATGACTCAGCATTCAAGTGACAATACATTTTGAATTCCTGCAACCTCAGTCATCATAAGACAATGATAAGGTTGCTTACATGCTCGGTATAGCAAGAAACAAGATCTGTGTTTATGTGTTAAGCAAGCAGGTCATGCAAGGATATATTGACCATTTGATGAGAAATTTGGTATGACCCAGAGTAGACAATACACAGCATTATGTCAGGAGATGTCTGAGTTTTTAATATAAGTGTTGCATTATTTGATCCCCTGTCATGTTTATTGGACTCCCTAACCTTTATTCTGACATTTGCAGACACATATCAGTTAGATTACCACTAATTATAGGGCAAAAGTTGATAGCTCCACTAAAGTATTCTGTGTGTCTGGCCTTCTTTCTCCCCAGAGTTTGATAGGGTCCACTTCATTTTCTTCCTATAACAGGAATGGAAATAGTGGTCATGCTGTTTTTTTTCTCTCATGACTGGTTATTATTCTTTAAACAGTATATTAGCAAATTTGCTCTGGATATTGACCATTAATGAATAGTATGATTAACATAAGTCACAATAGTAAGCAAACAAATAATTACACATGGGACAACCTGTTTATCCATATACTCACCTATTGCTACATCAGAATTATTTCTGATATGCCTGTCCCTAAAATATCCTAAACTCCACCTCTTGCAAATCAAGTAAGAGATTTTCAGTGCTAATTACCTGAGTAGTTAACTAACTTTATAGTATAACTATAGGGATCCCTGGGTGGCGCAGTGGTTTGGCGCCTGCCTTTGGCCCAGGGCGCGATCCTGGAGACCCAGGATCGAATCCCACGTCGGGCTCCAGGATCGAATCCCACGTCGGGCTCCTGGTGCATGGAGCCTGCTTCTCCCTCTTCCTGTGTCTCTGCCTCTCTCTCTGTGACTATCATAAATAAATAAAAAATTAAAAAAAATAATTTATAGTATAACTATAAAGCACAGAAGTTAGAATCAGGAAATCTGTCGTAGCTCTTCTATTGGCAACTTCCTTTACTTTCTTGGAGCCCAATAAATATAATTTCCTTTTCTGTTCCTCTTTGGTCTCTCAGTCAAGTAACTGTAACCAAGCCCAAAGGGATTCTGTTTTCACAATATAAAACTGCCGATGATATTTTTAAATAAGGTAATTAGGATTTGACTTCAGGAAGAAAAAGGCTAATGGTAGGGGATCTTAGGGTCACCAATGATTCAATGAGAAAAATTGTATCCCAATCCCAATTCTGTTAGTCATATTGCGGCTTGAGAAATTTACTCAACCTCCCTGATTTTAGTTTGCTTTCCAGATTAATGGGAATGATAGTGTATAGACTTCACAACATTGTTAGGATTAAGGAAACAAAGTACTGAAAATGCTTAGTACAGCAACAGGAAATCAGCAAATCTTGATTAAATCAAGAACCGTTCTGACTCTATTTTGTCATATCCCTTTTTCCTCAAATATTTATTTTGCATGCAAATACGTATGTCAGTATTTTCTACCAGTTACATGACACCAGTTGATTGGGTCTTTTGTTGTTGTTGTTTTTATTTTAAGTTCAGTTAGTTAACCAGCAGTTATGTCAGTTTCAGATGTATGATATAGTAATTCAACACATCCATGCATCACCCGGTGCTCACCACAACAAGTGTGCCCCTTAATTCTCATCACCTGTTTTATCCATTGTTCCCACCAACCTCCACTCTAGTAACCATCAGTTTGTTCTCTATAGTTAAGAGTTTATTTTCTGATTTGCCTGCCTCTCTCTTTTTTCCCCTTTGCTGTTCTGTTTTGTTTCTTAAATTCCACATCCGAGTGAAATCATAGCGTATTTGTCTTTCTCTGGATGACTTACTTCACTTAGCATTATACTCTAGCTCCTTTATGGAGTTAATGTCCATGTGGACATTGGTGTAAGCAAGTTAGGTAGTAAGTATGTGCCGCACTGGTTCCCACAGGTGTCCCTGTGTTCATGCTGAGGGGCAAGGTTGGGAAATGACACCTGCCTGTTTGTTCATGGAGGGTTCTCTCTGAATGCTGCCTTTCTGGGACACATTTCAAGATGCGCAAATCACCTTTCCACTGTATGCTCCAGGCCCTCTTCAGATCACTGTTTTTGGGCTTTATGTCCACAGGTTGTTTGCCTGCCTTCTCTCCAAGAGCAGTGCAGTGCTTTCCGGGCTCTGTCCCAGCAAGCTTGCTGACCTTTAAAATTCTAGGCTTTAAGCCCCACTGGTTGCCTGATGTCACAAAATTCTGCCACCCTTGCTTTCCAAGCCAATGGCTACGGGGAATTACCTTTCCCGGGGACTCCCCTGCGTGCTAGGATGTCTCTTGCCCTTCCCCAAGTCCTCAGCTTCCTCACCACCATGGTGGCCTTGATGTGTTTCTCTCCCAGACTGTGTCTCTACGCTTCCTACCTTCTCAATGGGCCCTCCCTTCTGTTTTTAGCTGTGGAGTTTGTTCTGCCATTCTTTAGTTGATTTCTGGAATATTTAGGATGATTTGATGGTTATCTAGTTGTATTCATAGAATAAAGCAAAGTGCTCCTACTCTGCCACCATCTGCCCTCTCCTTTTAAATAGGATTTAAAAAATATTTAGAAAGGCACAATTAATATCTATTTTAGACAAATTTCAAGCATTTTAGGATCTGTTTAATATGTTACAGAATCTAAATTACTAAATATATACAGTAAAGCCATATCTAACAAGAAGTAAGCAATACTAAAATAAGATTTTCAAACTTGCAGCTGCAAGTCCTAGAAATCTGATATAGTTATATAACTCAGTTATGAAATAGGTGTTTAGCTGTAGGTATCAGCATAATAAGAAATATCCAAGAATATTTATTGAGTCAACTACTATTGACAGTTAATTTGGAAAGATGAAATTTCTACAAACCCAGCCAAATGGATTCCTTTTCCTGAATCCCTTCTTTCTTGTTATGGAAAATAACGTGGGGACTGTATTGTTTTCCTTGGTGTCATCTTCATTAGGTTTGTCCTTTTCTTTCTTTCTTCTTTAAAAATAATTTTAATATCAGAGAAAAGTCACAAAAATATTATGAGAACTTAAATTTCTCATCACACTGCTGTTGTAAGCATTAAAGAGGCAACAATCCATGTTTTCACTCTACTAATAAATTAACAAATTATTATATATGTATGTACATACATATATGTATGTGAGATATATAGAGTTAGAGATAACAAGCTATAAAGGCTAAGAAAAATAAGTAGGCAGAGGTTGAGAATAGAGACGACAGAGCCACTATTTTAGAGAACATGGTCAGAGAAGGACCTTTGATGAGTGACATTTGAGTAGAGATGTGAAAGGAATGAAGGAGCAAGACTTGTAAGTATCTCCAGGAAGAGTTTCAAAGAGGGAGAGTATAGAAACTACAAAGGCTGAGGACAACGTAGCTGGAACTGAATGAAAATTAGGTTGGAAAGAACAAAGTAGTAGGGCAGGATTATATATGGTTTTCTAAACTAAGATCAAGCTGAATGTTATTCTAACTGTGCTGAAAAGGCACTTGAGGAGTTTATGCCAGGCAGCAACATATTCTGACTAATATTTCAATGAGATCACTCTAATTGTTGTATACAGGTTAGATTGAATGGGACCAATCATGGAAGTCGTGATACCAGTTAGGAGGTAATGCAGTACTTCAGATGACTGATGATGAGGTTATTGATTAGAGTGGTATTGGCGAAGATGGTACAAGTGGTCCGATCTGAATTTTGAGGATAGAAACTAGAATTTTCTAATGGATTGGATGCGGAGAGGAATCTAGGATGGCTTCAAGGTTTTTGTCATGACCAACTGGGTGAGGAATGGTTGCAATTTACTGAGATTGAGACTGAGTGAGAAGTAGCAGTCAGGAGGGTTAGGGAGAACTAATCGTTAAGGTTGGGACATGTTAATATAAGATGCCTGCATGAAATACAAGTGAGTATGTTGAGCAGAGATTTAGATATGGAAGTCTGGAGTTCAGAGAAGGAATCAAGACTGGAAATATAAGTTTGAGATTCATGAACATATAAAGAGTATATTTGAAACAAAGAAAATCCATGAAAGTTAGAGAGTAAATATGATCGAGAAGATATCTGAAGGCTGAGTCCTGAAAACTTGCAAGATTGACTGGTTGGGAACAGTAGGGATTCAGCAAGTAGTTTCTCAGTCATTGCCCTGTAATTAGCAGTTGTTGAGGAGTCATGTAACTCCCAGTTGATTCATGTTTCAAGTATTAGATACAATCTACTAATGTCACAGGTACACTAAGAGCATGGGGCTGCAGTAGTTTGAATACATTTGTTAATTAGGAATAATTTAAAGGCAAAAAGTAGCTACAGATTTTTTTCCTTTGGGTATTTGATCAACAAACTTTTTTTTTTTAAAGATTTTATTTATTTATTCATGAGAGACAGAGACAGAGAGAGAGAGAGAGAGAGAAAGAGAGAGGCAGAGACACAGGCAGAGGGAGAAGCAGGCTCCATGCAGGGAGCCCGATGTGGGACTCGATCCCTGGACTCCAGGATCGTGCCCTGGGCCAAAGGCAGGCGCTAAACTGCTGAGCCACCCAGGGATCCCCAATCGACAACCTTTTGAATCAGAGGTTTTAATCAAACACTAAAAATACTGTGAGTAATTTAATTTATGTAATAATGTTTGCCAAATCCTTCAAACTTTTAGTGCCTAAAAGCATGCCTTACAGTAGTAGAAGCTGAATAAATATTAGCTACATACTGTAACATTTCCCTGGCAGGTACTTAAGAATCGCAAAGCCCTTTTATGTATTGACAAAGAACACTCAAATTATTAGAGTAGAGGTTATTTCCTACTCATTTTCTTTAGCTGCATAAATGAATATGAATAAGAAAAAAGGTATTTCTTGAAATAAAGATCTCATATCTAAATTCTTTCATCAGTATTTTAACTTCTGACTTAGTGGGTCAAACTTGGGTCAAACTGCATAACCCTCTTATAGACTGAGCATAATTTTTTCTTTCTACATGTTGGAAGCTGTAAGATTTGACAGGATTGTGTACTGTCCTCAGAACTCTCTGATAGAGCCAGCAATATGCTAGTGGTGATTATAGGGGTGTTAGAATGATGTCTCAATTGACCAGCTGTTGTTTTTAGCATGGCCCTATGATTGGCTAAAAAAGATGGCATGTGACTAGTTTCCAATTGGCAAGAACCCTTTTGAAACTGGGGCTCTTGTCTGACTCAGACTGAAAGGGTTAAGCTCTAGGAGAAGGAGGTTAACTGCATTGTCTGTCATATATTTCGGATGTCAGAGAAAAGATTCCAGAGTTGCATTCTAGGATCATTTCCAACAGCTGCCAGCCAAGGAAGTAGAAACTGTCTAATGATGGAACCACTTCAATACCAGAAACTACAAGGTATGGAAACAATGGTTAAAAGGATTAAAGACATATTTTAAAATCCATTTACTTTCCTCCTATGCCCTGTTATATTTACTATGATATGATTTCAAAAAAATTCACTTCTCATGCTTACATTTTAAATCTGTCTTTTTCAAATTTTATCCTCTCTTGAATGATTAGGCATTTCAATTTATTGCATTATTATGTACTTACAGTCAATTTAAAAAATATTGTGGGAGGTTTATAATGGCATTTATGTTGTTTGAAAACTTAATTTTTTATTTTTATTTTTAAAGACTTTATTTGTTCATGAGACAGAGAGAGAGAGGCAGAGACACAGGCAGAGTGAGAAGCAGGCTCCATGGAGGGAGCCCAACGTGGGACTCGATCCTGGGTCCTCAGGATCAGGCCCTGGGCTGAAGGCCGCGCTAAACCGCTGAGCCACCAACGTGGCCCAAAAACACTTTAATTCAGTGTGTACCAAAGACTCCTGGGAACCCCTGAGATTCTCATGGGCTTTTGACATCAAAATTTAAGTATCATTAGTGGTTTTGCTATGTTGACATTTGTACTGATTGAAGCGAAAGCAATGATGATTAAAACTGCTGGACCTTAGTGTGAATCAAGGCAATAGCACCACACTGCACCCCATTGCCATTGTTTTTTTATTTCAAGCATTCCAGAAAAAAAGAATTCCAGTTTCACCTAAGAATGTTATTGATGAAGAACAAAAAGTATTAATTTTATTAAATCTTAACCTTTGGGTACAGCCCTTTATTAGTACACCTGGTGACAAAATGAAAACCATGCATAAACACCTCTGCTTCATACTGAAATGCCATGGTCTTGAGGAAAGTTTTTAGATATTTGAAAAAAGCTGTAAAAGCTACTATTTAACATACAGCATCATTTTTACTTTAAAGAGAAACTGACAAACTATGGTTACTTAGGTTTAGATTTTTGGCAGGTAGCTATTAAAAATTAATAAAGGAAGCTGTGACTTCAAAGAAAACAATAATTTGTTGTTTGTGATAAAGTTCAAACTCACTAGTGTAAATTCGAATTTTTAAAAACTTGCATGATCCCCTGTAAATTTTACAGCTTTTCAGTATACTTACTTTTTATAATGAGATTGGTGTTGGTATTAAGAAATATGGGGAGCTTTTGATATCATATAAATAAATGTGTCAATACTTGAGAGATATGGATGATTATGTGAATTAAGTGAATCGGTTCTTTAAAAAGAGCAAATGCATAATATTACAAAATCATACACACTTAAAGATCCACTCAAAGTAGACAAATACTGATGGATTTTAACATAACAAAGTACAAAAATTTCATTGATATGGCCTCAGATTCTACAGGGCAACAACTAACCTTTAAGAAATCGCCATTTTTCAAGTTTCGGTGTAAAATCAAGAATATCCACAATTATTTGAAAACCTATCATAATACTCTTTCTTTCCAATTACATCTCTATGTGAGATAGAATTTTCCTAAAATACTTCAATCAAGACAACTAATGGCAATACAATGAGTTCAAGAACAAATAGACGTTTCACATTTTTTTGAAAATAAATCTTTTAAAAATAAAAATGTTATTTTTAAATGGTTTATTTTTATTTTAAATAAATAAATATTTTAAATTTCTTAGTTTTAACTTCTAATACCGCAAGTATTGATGGATAGTCTACATAAACCATAGCTATTTAAGGTCTTCAGTAATTTTTAAGGGCATGGGGTGGTCCTAAGAACAAAATATCAGAGGACCACCGATTTGATTCTTTTCAAGGGAGAAAAGCGTAGCAGATTTATGTAATGATATGGTGCTAATTCATTAGCCTTGAAGCTAGATTTAAAAAATATATAAGCCCACAAAAAAAGCTGTTTTTTTTTATTCAGTGATTCAGTCCATGACATATTTAACATGGTGATTATGTATCTAATAACTGTGCAGATCAGAAACTTTAAAATGTATAATGCTAGTGCTCTCAGTGATCTATTTTGTTTATTTGTTTAATTAATGCTTATCTCCTGGCTCCCTGCATTTAACATAATCATTTCCACAATCACACTGGATCTTGAACACGGTATATTTTTGATGAGCAGAACTTTGTTTGATCCTACTACAGATAGTCTTAGATTCATCATAGGTCATGGGGTTAAAATCATGGAAGTATAATTATTTTAGAATTAAAAAAAAAGAGATGGGATGAGGTAATCCAAACTTTCTTTTGACAAAAACAAAAATAGAGACCCAGAGAGGGGTAGATAACATACAAGGTCAGTATGTGACTAATTCTGGAACTGGAATCTGGTTTCCTAGTCAAAAATATTCTTTTCAGTATACTGGTATTTATTCTCTGTCTCCTGATATGTGAAACTTTTGCTCTGGAGTGCAAAATATTGACTTACGATGTTAACCACAATTCCAAAAACTGGTGATCTTTGAAACTTTCACCCACTTCTTCAGCCCAGTGAGAGTGCTCAATTTTATTAAGTTCATGTCTGAGGTATTAAATTACTGGTAGAAAGATTCAATGCTGAAAATCAGATTTGGAACTTTAGCCTGATTTTCCAGGTAGTACTGTCCTTGTTGCTGCCTTACCTGCTTTGCAAAACCATGCATTATTTACTGTGATTATTTGGGTAACTGCTAAACTGAAGCCTCTGAGAGATTATGGGTGGAAAGCATTTGAAGAGCCATAATTTGAGAACATTCTGAGGTTTATACCTAAAGGAACATTAAACATTAAAATTGTCAGAATTTGGGATCGCTGTGTGGCTCCTCGGTTTGGCACCTGCCTTTGGTCCAAGGCAGGATCACGGAGTCCCGGGCTCCCTGCATGGAGCCTGCTTCTCCCTCTGCCTGTGTCTCTACCTCTCTCTCTGTCTCTATGAATAAATAAATAAAATCTTTAAAAAAATAAAAACGTATTCCATTTACTCAGTAATTGTGTTATCAGTTTTCATGTATAAAAATGAACCATTTAGCCTTTTGTATATTTTTTCTGCATATCTTTGTGGTATTCTTTTCTTCTCTTTAAAATATGTATAGCTTTCTTTATATGGTTATTGAACATTTCTTAAGGACATTACTAGTTACATTCACCATTTTTGCTTTGTGAAAAGATTTTATTATTTACAACTGGCCAAAACTGATAAAGTTATTATTGGCCATATTTACTTTTTTGAATCAATACACTTTGAATTCTCTTATTATTTAGCTAATTAGTCCTTAACTAACTTGGATTTTCTTTCTAGAAAATCACATTATCTTCAAATAATTTACCTACCAGCCTTTCAATAATTAAATGTCCTTTTACAATTACTGACATATCATATTATCACGAGCATACGGAAAACTGTTAAATAATATTGAAACCCCTCATTTTAATAATGAGAAAAACCATCACTTAGGAGAAATGATAACCTATATTAAAACTAGTTAGAGAGGCACTTCAGTGGCTCAGTGGTTGAGCATCTGCCTTTTGGCTCCCCACAGGGAGCCTGCTTCTCCCTCTGCCTATGTCTCTGTCTCTCTGTGTCTCTCATGAATAAATAAATAAATAAAATTTAAAAAGTAAAACTAGAAAAAAAGTGTGCATGTTAATCTGTAACCAGTCCCTACAATCCCTACTGAAAAAGATTTAAGGTCATTTTCTCCCTTGGCGTAAGATAACTGAATTGTTGTTTAAGTAAAACACAGAATAAATCATCCTTCAAAATCTTTGCCTGAATATATTTCATAAAATTTTAGCTGTGTATAATAAATTTTTGGAAATTGTGTAATAATGGTTAAATCCTTGTTTACAACTGGTCTCTATCATAAACTGAAGAGTACATAAGAGAGAAATAATTTGTAATATTTGAGACGTATCATTAAACATAAACTTCTCATCTTGCTGTTATTAGGTATCTAACTATAGTTTTCATGAGGAAATCCTGGCCAGCCAACATTGCATCATGACTGGTTTCATACATAAATTATGGGCATAGAATAACTCCTCCAGTGAGAAGTATTTGAATAATGCATAGATAATGATAGAGATACGTAGGGAATTAGTACACTCACCGGAGATGAATGAAACAAGGCACACGGTATAAAAAGCGATGGAGAGGGGTGCCTGTGTGCTTCAGCTGGTTAGGCATCTGCCTTCAGCTCAGGTCATACATGATCCCAGCCGGACTTGGGCTCCCGGCTTGACAGGGAGTCTGCTTCTCTCTCCTCCTCTCCCTCTCTCAAATAAATAAATAAATCTTTAAAACAAAGGTATGGAGATTAATGAACTTCAGTGTTACATGAATTTGAACTAGAAATTGGCCAGAATTCAATGAGAATAATAGTATATTTTCAGACAGGGAGTAAGGTTAGAGAAGAAATTGAAAAAAATGGTACTCAGGGCCAGTCTCGGAAATGGAAATTCCAGAGTAAAGTTGGGAGGTCTTTCAGTGATATCCACCCTTCAGCCTGGATATTGGCTTTGATTACTATTTTCTCTGTTGTCTGTGCTTTCTAGTAAAGAGGCCAAAGGAAGTTAATTAGCTCTTTCATTTCTATTTTCACCTCTTGCTATCAGAAAGCTAGTTTATTTCTAATTTTGAATCATATCTAGTTTATGGGGCCCCAGGGGAACTATTTAATTCATTTTAGAACAGTCTTGGTAGTTTTAGTTTGGATGGCTAAGGATCAAATTAGAGTGATATTTTTTCAAACTCAGTGCCATTACCTGTTAGTAGAAAAGACTGTCTTGTGAAACACACACACACACACACACACATATACACACAAATATATATGTATGATACTGTGATATAAAATGTATTTTTACTGTAGAACATAATAAAAATTTGGGAGAAAAAAAACTGCACTAAGATGTGTCAGAAGCCTCAATATTGAGCTGGAAAAATCTAATGTCCACAGGATAATTTTAGAGCGTAATATAGGAGGTAGGGTGGGGGTGGTGCATCAGTGGGACTAGTCCGCCCCCAGCAGGGAGGAATATTTTATCAATGCTGTTGTTTAGAATTTCTAGTGCATGATGACATTAATGAGCACACCAACTTTAATCAGTTTCCTTTTGCTTTTAAATTCTTTACAGACACAGTGCCCTCCTATTTACTGCATGCAGAATAGACTGCTTCTATAACCCCTGGCTTCAGACTTGGAGTGCCATTGCTTCAGAGCAGCAATGGAAGTTCCAAGTTATTACATACTAGAGTCAATCTCTTTTTATCAACTTATCAATGAAGATTATAAGCCACTTATGAATAAGATATAAGCCACTGTAATACCTAAATCAACCACTAAGAAAGGAAAGAAAATGTTTAGAGGAAATGGCTGTCCTGATTTCTCTTAAGTATAATTCATTGGAAGATTCTTTTTGCTTAGCAGCTGAGAAAGATGGAATTCATAAAGAGCTCTGAAAAGCTAGCTGCAATTTTTATGCAGAAATTTTTTTTTGCTTCCAAAATTAAGGAGAGAGAAAAAAAGATCACATTTCCAATTTCCAGAAGTTATGTAAAAAATAAATATAGTTGTAGTTTGGAATGGAATAAGATAAATCAGCCAGTGAGTGGTAATTGAACACCTACTATGGGTCTATACCAGACACCAGAAGATATCTCAGAAGTAAAAGATCCACTTTCTGGTCTCTAGGATTTTGTACAAAGTTGAAGAGAAAAAACTAAAATACATAATAGCAAAAACACAAAACCATGTCATAGATTTTTAAGTATTGGAGAAGTCTACCAGTGGAGAAGCTAAGAGTTCTAGAACAATATACCACTATTACTAAATTATTGATAATGGGAATGATGTAATGTCAATTGACTACTCTTGTTAGATACTGTTCCAAGTCGTCTACATTCATTATTTCATTTGCTATACTAACTGTTCTAGAATATAGGCGCTATTTTCATCCTTCTCCCACAAGTGAAGGAATTGAGGAACAGAGATTAAGTGACTTAACCAAGGTCACAGAGTCAATGGCAGAACAAGAATTTGAATCAAAGCAGTCAGTACCCAGAAATTGCACTTTATTTTATTTTTTAAAAATATTTTATTTATTTATTTGAGAGAGAGAGACAGAGAGAGAGAGAGAGAGAGAGCGCGAGAGAGCACATAGCTGTGGGGGAGGGACAGAGGGAGAGAAGAAGCAGAATCTCCTCTTAGCAGGGAGCTTGGATGTGGGACTCCATCCCAGGATAATGAGATCCTGACCTGAGCTGAATGCAGATGCTTGACTGAGCCACCCAGACATCACAGGAATTGCACAATTGCACTTTAAACTGCAACTTTAGGGCACCTAGGTAGCTCAGTTGGTTAAGCGTCTGCCTTTGGCTCCCGTCATGATCCCGGGGCCTGGGTTGAAGCCCCACCTTGGGCTCTCTGCTCAGCGGGAGCCTCTTCTCCCTCTCCCTTTGCCTGCTCCCCCTGCTTTTGCTCTCTCTCTGTCAAATGAATAGATAAAATCTTTACAAAAGTAAAATAAAATAAACTGCTACCTCAAACAGTCAGAGATTTCATTAAGGAGGTGGTAATTGAGTTGAGCTTTTACAAAGTGTCATACTGAAGTGAGAGAAAATAATAGGGAGAACACTCTAATGGGAAAGAGGTTGTAATAACAGAAATTACAAAGTCAGAATGAATATTACATGTCTTAAGAATGACAAAGCTTAATTAAGCTTAAAGTTCATGATACAATGTATCATGGGAAATAGAATTGGGATGAATTTGATTCTTAAAGGATTTTAGAATTTCATCGAGTACATTCTTGATAAGATAGAAAATACAGAAGCTATTATAAGCTTTCAAGAATAGTCACATGATGAAAGTCATGTGTATGGATGATTAGTCTTTAATGAACATGAAGGTGAAGTGGAAGGAGAAAAGAACAAGAGACACAGAATTCACCTGGAAAGCTGTTACAATAGTCTTAAGTTAGTTTCGGATGGGAAAAGAATATATGGACCAAAGAGATAATTTGAGGGAATAACTACCAAAATCATTGGCTACCTAGAGAATTAAAGTGAGTACTGAGTCAAAGATACCTTTTGATTTTTAAGTGTAGGTGATTAGGACATTGGATGGTGCCACTTACAATGACAGAAAAGCTTGGAGGCATGAAGATTTGTTAAGTTTGAGATACCTGACAAGACAGTAAACATTCTCTAAAAGCAGGGTGGTGTCATATTTAGCCAATTTAGCCTTAGCAATATGACAGGCACAATGCCTGGCACATAGTAGATGGTCAAGAAAATGTTTTTTAAAATGCCTAGCACATAGTAGGTGGCCAAGAAAATATTTTTTAAAATATATGATTGAATATAGTAATGGTAAGGCAATGAAACAAAAACTCAATAGGCAACTATAGGACTACAACTTTAATGAGGGAATAAAGTGGGATATAGATTGAGGAATTGTCTGAGTAGAGGAGAGTCCTATAGAGTTATGAGGATTAATTAATTCATGAAAGAGAAATCTGTTTTGAAAAAAAAATCTGGAGGATCTGTATAGAAGCCTCCTACTTGAGGTCTTAAAGGACTACTTTCAATTTAAAAATTATGAAGAAAAATAAATTGTTATTTTGCACGTGTCAGAATAGTCTCTGCATTTAACCTTGTTGAGGGAGCTTATGGTGTGTTGATCAGTTTGACACATCCCTTCTTTCAAAGTCACTGATATATATAGCTAGTACACAAGAATGTAGAATACATTAGTCTGTCAAACTCAGATCCAATATCATTTGATGAAGATGAGAATATCTCAGTCTGCTTAATTCCAAATGAGAAACACCTAGTATTTTTTGAAAGTGCATACCGGAAAATGTTAGATCATATTCGTACTTTATGTTTTAACATCTAGGAATGGTATACACCAAAACAATGGCAGTGGTTAATTCTGAGTGGTATGGGGAGAAAAAAGAGACTAGAAGAGTAGACATTAAAGAGACTTTAGTAATATCTTTAATATTTAGTTACATTTTAGCAAGAGGCTGGATGTATTATATTATTTAAAGGTATTAGAAACAAGAACATACATTTTCTCCTATACTTCTCTGAAAGAACTAACACTTCCCAATACGCCAAAATTCTGTGTGTTTCTTTATTAACCTTTTCCATCTTTTGAAGAAAGTTTATCTAAAACTAGATATTTTTATTCATAAACAATTCACTTAGTCAAAATACATAAAATTGCAATACATTAAAATATGATGAAAGCAAAACAACAAATGCTAGTGCCAATGTCAACCAAACCCCTAGCCTAGGATGGCATCTGTGTTAATGACCTGGCATCCAAGGCTGAGTGAAAATGCCAATCCCAATCAAGG
This sequence comes from Nyctereutes procyonoides, assembly GCF_905146905.1. Lineage (NCBI taxonomy): Eukaryota > Metazoa > Chordata > Mammalia > Carnivora > Canidae > Nyctereutes > Nyctereutes procyonoides. The sequence continues at coordinate 3,489,445 of NW_026575023.1, read as the reverse complement.
AATTATTTTTTTTTCTGATTCATCTCTAGACCCAATTTATTTATTTAGTATATTTTTTTATTGGAGTTCGATTTGCCAACATATAGCATAACACCCAGTGCTCATCCCGTCAAGTGCCCCCCTCAGTGCCCGTCACCCAGTCACCCCATCTCCCCACCCACCTCCCCTTCCACTACCCCTTGTTTGTTTCCCAGAGTTAGGACTCTCTCATGTTCTGTCACCTTCTCTGATTTTACCCAACCAAGGAATTAAACACTAGTAGTGCATTGCTTCTTTTTTCATATTCTGTAGATTAAGAAATACATATAAAATAACTTCTAGCAGTTTCCTCCCACAGCTCTGCTAATGATCTTGTGCTTCACCCCCTTATAGAGTGTGAGCACTTCTCTTTGAAGACTAGATTGTACCACACTAGCCTATATATACTCTACATGTCAATAACTAGAGGTATGTTGGTAAAAATCAAAGCTTACTCTTGGGATGGTTCTTCAACATTTCTGGAATAAGAAATATTCCCTAGAAGTTATCTCAGATGCAATCAACAGAACTATGTAAGGAAATATTGTTAGAACAAATCACATCACCTTCTGGGATTTACCCAGTCTAGGGCAGCCAATCTTGGTTTATCAAACTGAGAAAACTGAACTCTCTAAATGTCATCAGGATATTGATTTTTATTCAACAAATTGATAGTAGACATAAACATTTCCCTAATTCTGCCTTCATTCCCAGATTGAATGTCTCAGACTACATCCTTCCATAGTAATTTATCAAAGTAATAAATAAAATTAAGAGTAAGCTGAACTTTTTAAACATCCCATTTATTCTTCCAAGTTTTACTTGCAAAGTTTTGTGGGTTTTTTTTAATACTTCCAAAGTTGTCCTAATAGCCTAAATAGACTAACTTATGTCCCCCAAATTGTTTATTCATGTAATTTGAAACTGCACTTTCTATGAATTATTATAACATTCCGCTGAAGTCTTTAATTTATGTGTAGATGGGATAAAGCCATTTAATCAATTAATCTAAATTATTAGTCAAAGGTTACAGGGCAAATTTGTAGTGAATTTACTAAAGAAACAAATCACATGAAAATGTGAATGAGACATGGTAGAATTCTTATATACAGCACTTGGGAAGTATTGGAACACATTCAATTCACATTTGAAAATACTTAATTCTGGAAGCAAATGATGCACAATTTTATACTTATTTTGTGAAATTCAACTGTAAATGTTCAACTTAGAAGAACTCTCTTGATTTTGGGAAAAAACAAAATCAAAATCAGACCTTAGATATCAGAAAATTAAAAATTGAATTAAAATGATAAATTTTGTTTACTGTAATTATTGATAGTTATTGAAACTCTTGATTCTAAGATACGATTAAGACCAAAAAGTGGGATGCCTGGGTGGTTCAGTGGTTGAGCGCCTCCCTTTGACTCAGGACATGATCCTGGGGTCCCAGGATCGAGTCCTACATCAGGCTTCCTGCATGGAGCCTGCTTCTCTCTCTGCCTATGTCTCTGCCTCTCTCTGTGTGTCTCTCATGAATAAATAAATAAAATGTTTTTCTTTTAAAAAAAGACACAAAGGAAGTTAAATAATCATGAACTGAAAGAACATTGGGAGAACAGTGCATAATTTACAGCTATAAATATGATTTGACATCAGAAAACTGGACTTGTGTTTCTAGAATCTTCTGTCAATCCTTCAACCTTTTTTGTACTTAACATATAAAACAAAGCAAAAATTCCTTCATATTTCTTTCTCATCTTTCCTTCCTAATCATTAAATTGAAGCTAAGAATGAGTCCAATAAATTATGAAAATGAGTAAACTAGATATGTCTATAACATATAGACTCATATTTGTATCTATTTTACAAGCTTTTACAGAGATTAAAGACTATCTTAGTTGGCATGATATGAAATGTAAGGTCAATGATATTTTAATTCAAATATAGATTGAAATAAAACTGTGAACATTCACTGACAGGAAATGTTGCTTGTTTGGCTTCTCTAAATCCTGGAATTTTCACTATAGTAGTCAAGTATGCTACTGTAGCATTTGTACATCTGCCCTGATGACTGTACTTTATTATGATTTTTTGCTTGATGTTTGTCTTCTTTGCTCACTCGTAAGGTCTTTGCAGATGGAAATTAATCTTGTTTGCTACAGTGTGCCTAGCAATTAGCACAGTTTGGCACAGACTAGGTTTTCAAGAAACATTAATGATAGTATGCATGAATAAAATGAAAGCTTGGGTCCAATTTCCGAAGGGATTTAACTGAGGAATTTCTGGAGATGACAAAGTATCATGATTATTTTGGATGAGCACATGTTTTGAAATGAGAACTATACAGATATACCCATTCAATAATTAAAGTTTTTTAAAAATGCAACCATATAAGATATATGATAAATCTTAATGTAAATTTTCATTGTTTCATTAAAAATCTTGTGAAAATTCTTAACTGTATGGCTAAGAGTACGTATCTGTTGTAGTATAGATTGGATTCTTTCTTCTCTTGCTTTTCCTCTTCTTCCTTCTCCTGCGTGTCTTTCTTTTTCTGCATCTCCTTCTCTGTCTTCTGCTCTTTCTCTTATCCCTCCTTTTCCTGCTTCTCTTCCTCTTATCATTTCTTCTAGAGTCTGGGACATTAATTTTTACCTACAAAAGGTAGTACAGTTACACATATGGAACGAAAGAAGAAAGAAAAAGAAAAGGAAGGAAGGGTGGGAGGGAGGTAGTACAAGTGTACATACATCATCAGAACTGTCCTGAGAATTTGGAAACAACTTTTTTCCACATAGGAAAACAGCCTTCCCTATGCACATTCCCTTGAGACTTCCCGGAAGAATAAACTGTCAAGCAAGTAAGGAGTATAAGACCATCAGATTAGAGTTGGGTTGGGTCCTACAGGTAGGATAATAGGATATAATCAATCAACAGTATCTCAAATATCATCAGTTTCAACAGTTCTCAATGTGTCTTATAACATAGAACCTATGATGAAATCTGATGAAAATGATAAACCTTGCCTTAGAAAAATGCATACATGTACATATGAATAAATTTTATAGTAATTTCAGTAAATCCAACTGAAACATATTTGTAGTCCTTGGACCTAGTCCAAACTCTGAAATTATCTAATTTATCTATCCATCTATCATCACCTACCTATGTATCTCTTAATCCATCATCTATGTACAAAATGAGATCTAGAGATGTTACCTGCATTGTTCAGACACACAACTATGAGGTGGCAGTCAGTTCTGTCACCAGGGCACTTAGCTTCCTGATCATGTTTTTTTTTTTTTTTCTTTTCTTTTCTTTTTTTCTACTCCTCATCCTGGAAAGGAGATTAGAGAGAGAGAAGGGTGGGGTTTGTTGTTCCTTTTTTTCTTTTTGCACATCTCTGGCATTCTCATAGTTGTTTTTAAACAGTTACTAGCCTTTATTCTAAGAAATAGCCTAGAATAGTCTATAAAAGATTGTTTCAGTCACGAATTTAGTAAAGAAATTATAGGATGTATTTAACCACTACTGTATGATTCCTGTGGTTCTTCCCAAACCTTTACTGACTCTCCTACAGGAAACAGTATCAGCTTCTCTGTTTCTATTAACCTCATCATGTTTCTAAGTAAGAAAATACCCTAACTGATCAAACAGATAGCATTGTGCTGCTAGCAAAGGTTAAAAAAATATTATTCCAGGAAAGAAACAGACTAAATTGTGCAGCAGCATTTTGGCACTGCTCACAACAAAACTACCACTTGTGGCTAGCAAGCGGCCAGCTGTCTCTTGGACTATTAATTTTGTACAAGTGGAAAATGAGTTGAAAACATATCATGGCTCTAAGATAGAATGAAAACCAATTAAAAAAAAAAGAAAGGCAATCATGACTTGTTTAGTCCAGGATATGCATCATTTTTGGAGGAAGAGTTTTCCTGGACAACTGGATCCATATACTTGAGAGATGAAGCAAAAACCTAGATATTCCTAGTTCATCAGTTTGATTTGGGAAATCAGTATGGAAGAAATGCAATCTTACTTATAGCATGAGCTATGCTCTTCATAGTATTGCATCATGATGTCAAACATATCATCTAGAAAGCTTTTCAACATGGATTTGTTTTCTGTTGCTATTCATGAATTTGGCCATTCCCTGCTCATTGTCCATTTCAGTGATTCAGGGCATTAATTATCTGATCTTTCTGATGACAGAGAAGCATATATATTCTCTGTGAAGACCCAGGGAAACCCTTCCTTATATCATTTTTGCATAGTATAACTGGCCATTTTGGATTTTGCCATTTGATTCTGATGCTGTATCTATGCTCAAAGAATTTTTAAAGAAAGACCCTTTTGGTGGAAGCATCCTTGGCATTAGGAAGTTTGTGTTTTTTCAATTTTTCCCTTAAAAACTATCCTACCAGCTAGCTCAAGGTGCTTACCAAGCTGGAGATCAAGCTCAGTTTTTTTTCTTTCTAAAGATGACAGGTTTTAATTAGTCAGTAGTTATAGACTACTACCATACAATCTCAGGGGCTTACATTTTTAGACTTAATCATGTGAAAAAGCTCGTACAGATGTTATAAATCCATTTATCTACATAGAAGACCTATTCTTTTTATAAGGTCAGAGTTAAACGTATCATGAAGATATCTATCTGTGAACTATAGATATACTGAAAGTATAACAAAAGAATTTCCAAAATTTGAGTTGAAGTTGATATAGTGTTTTATAACCACAGAACCTACTAATTTTTTTCTGAGTTAAAAAGTTTGTAAATAAAATATTTTTCAATAATGTTACCCAAAGAATGAAAATAAATGACTGTTTGATTTTTAGAAACGGAGTCTAAGTGCTACTGATATTAGCCAATTCACTTCTGAATAACTACTTGCATATCTTCTATTTCCCAACTTTTAGCTGGACGATCGATAGATCACAAAGCATAAAAAAAGTGAACTCTACATATAAGAATTCAGAAATATATTTTATAATTACTTGTAAAATAATTTGAGTAGCAATATTTTTAAATATAAAGACTGATAAATTGTTTTAGATTTATAGATTTAGATACATGTCAGCAAGGACATGACTTAATATGTTATATTTGAATGATAATAGAATCTGTCTACAACTTTGAAGATGGTTATAGTGAAGTAATCAGGCTATTGATACTGGTATAAAATAATTTCTTTTGTATGTAAAGTATATAATTTGCTTACAAATAAAAGTTTTCTAAAAGAAACAATTAGGATCTGAGGAAAAAACAAACAACTATTGGCTTAAACACTGGCTCAAAAAACTCCAAGATGCATTCTTCGGGATGAAAAAGAAAGGCATATATGTCATCTTTTGATCTTCCAAATTCCATAATTTAATGAACACATGGAAATTATACAAGTAAATAAGTTGATCTTAGAGTGAGTGTCTCCAATTTTTGTTACCTCAGTTTTCTGGGCAAATAATATTAGTTTTCATAATATACTAAAGAGAGGCCATTCAATTTGGTCTCTTTTTCCGTAGGTCAGTGACACATTCATTCTAGTCCATAGAATTCCTTATCAACTTTGCGGATGCCATCTTCTATCCATGTTATCACCCTTTGGCAGTGCTCATACTTGAGAAGGTGTAATACTCCACTAAATCCTCTTATGCTCTTTTTTTTTTCCTTTATATATTTAGGTCTTTATTTCTACAATGCTTTGGAGTTTTCATTGTACAAGTCTACACATAAATTGTTAAATTTATTCATACATGATTCATGGTTTTATTTTTTTTATTTTTAAAATATTTATTTATTCATGAGAGACACACAGAGAGAGAGACAGAGACAGAGACAGAGAGAGGCAGAGACACAGGCAGAGGGAGAAGCAGGCTCCGTGCCATGGGAGTCTGACGTGTGACTTGATCTGGGGTCTCCAGGCCCTGGGCTGAAGGCGGCGCTAAACCGTTGAGCCACCGGGGCTGCCCTGATTCACGGGTTTAGACGTTAGTTTAAATGGTATTTAACGCCAATAAAAAAAAATACACAGACAAAAAAAATAAAGAGATTCCAACATCACATTAAAATTTTTTATTTTCCAGGAATATTTTTGGTAGTGTATAGAAATAAACTTAATTTTTGTATTGGCATTAATACCTTGGTAAAGTAACTTATTCTAGAAATAGTTTTTCTAAATTATTTAGGAGGTGTCCTTCCTTCCTTCCTTCCTTCATTCCTTCATTCCTTCCTTCCTTCCTTTTTTCCTTCCTTTTTGCCTTTAATTTCTTTTTCTTGCCTTACTTCAATGGCTACTATAGTGGTTTGGGTGTTGTTGGTTTTTTTTTTTTTTTTTTGTATTTTTTTTATTGGAGTTCGATCCTTATGTTCTTGATTCAATGGCAAAATAGTGCGCTGATTGCCTTAATAAGTGCAAGATAAAATGTGAGGTCACATCAAATCTTAGGCTATTAATAAGTATGAGGCTAAATTATTTCTTTGTTATAACTCTACTAAGTTCAAAACTTAACTAATTTATTATAAAATTTTGCAATTACAGGGAAATGTATACAAATCTTTTAGATTCAATTCTAAAAGTTATCTTTTTCCCATTCCTTTCTTTTATTTTGGGCACTGAAGAAACATGATCAGTTTGGGAATATCTTAACTTTCCCCTTGATGTCATGATGTAATGTCATCTTATTATTGACTTTCCCTATTTACATTTTGCAACATACATGCATTGCATTGTCTTTTGACTGATAATAAATCAATCAACAGTGCAGCAATAGAAACCAGTATTGTGCCTGCATATATGCAGCAAGGTGGGCTGAGGGTGCTCCTAACCAATGAAATAAAATTCACATGTAGTAATTTCACTTATATAGTAAAAATTACTAGTGCTTGCCAACCTCCAGAATTAGCTGATAGTTATTCAGCCTTATAAGAAACATTCATTTAAAACTCTGCATATGCTAATTACTTAGAACCCAATACATCAATATTTTTAATTATGTATTGCAATTAAAATTAACTAAAATTTAAAAATTGTGCAGATGCAATATATTACTAAAAAGAGAAGAGTTTTGAAGTCATTGAAAACAATTAGCAATATAGCACTAACTTTAGAAAAAAAATGAGAGTTGCAGAGAATAAAGTACCCAATATTTTTATGGGCTTTATTCTGAACCAGGCAGTATTTTAAGTATTTTACATTTATTCTCTCATTTAAACTATGTATGAGTAGTATACTCATTTTACAGAGGGAGAAACTGAGCTGTAGGAAGGTTAAGGTTTTTCCTAAAGTTTATAGTTGGTTGATGACAACACCAGGAAATGAACCCAGCCACTATCCAGAGCCTAGTGTCCTGCCACTCCACCACAGTAAGGATATTACCTCGGAGAATGAAAAGGAGTTATTTTATGTATTCACTGAAAGTAGAAGAAGGGGGAAAAAAAAACAAGAACAATCAAAGAAATAGAACCTTTGCAATCAGATAGAAGATCATTTGAGAGAATGGCATAGGAAAGAAGAATCCTGAGGGAAACAGATGAACCTTTATTTTTGAATATTTATGAATATAAGAAATATATGCATACCACATCTCATTTCAGACCCTCAAAGCTGGTTCTTGTAATTACATGCTTCTTGTATAGAAAAATTTCCTCCACTTAAGCAAGAGTTTTTCTCTGGATTATTATTTACGAACATGAAGAGCTGAGAATATTTTTATAACATTTAATAAATTACAATATTAATTTATACAAATGTAATATTAATTTATTAGTGAGAAATATTTTAATGTAAACATTAAAAACATTTTAAATGCATATGTATATGATACTAATTTCAAGTTGGCATAGTACTGTATATAGCAATAATAGTGGGTTATAGTCATATATTAAAATTAATGTAATTTCTCTAGCACTTTTTTTTAGATTTTTATGACTTTGTACTTTTAGAAAAATTAGATCTCCAAAGAACAAAATTACTTTTCGATCAATTAAGTTATAATTTTCAATTTAGGTAAACAGATTGAATAAGTTTTGTGAACTACTTACTCAGGAATTTTTATTCCTTTTCAAAATTATATTACATACTTTTTTGTCATATTATTGATGATTACACAAACTAACAATCTGGCTCAGTTTTTCTGTTTCTAAACTGTCTTGGGAAATACATTTCGTATTAATGACTTTGGGGAATATTACAATAGAAATGTTAAGATTAGATTCATATTATTTGTAGTATTTTAGATAAAGGCATTCTGTGTGAATTACAAAGATAAATATTAAAGCTTTCTTTTTTCTTTAATATCTCCCGGATCCAATCATTTAAAAGTAGCCCTTAAAATTGGAAGAGTCCTTCTGAAACTTTACTCATCTTCATCAGAAGTTCATATATTCAACCCCAAATCTCTGAGATCAAATGCAATTATCCTGAGGAATTCACACACTATTAAGATGAACTACACTGTGCTTTTATTTTTTTTTAATTCCTATTTTTATTTATTTCTTTCAGGGAGAGAAAGAAGAGACAGAGAATAAATGACTAGGGGAAGGGGTAGAGGATGAGGGCGAGGGAGAGAATCCTAGGTAGACACCACCATTAGCTCAATGTGCGGCTTTTTCTGACAACCCTGAAATCATGACCTGAACTGAAATCAAGAGTCAGATACTTAACCAACTGAGCCAGGCGTCCCTAAGATATTCTTAATGATAAGAAAGAAGAAAAAAGGCATTGTTGTTGTTGTTGTTTTTAACATTCTTCTTTTGCCTTTGTGGGGGAAAAATAAATTCTTTAAATAAAATCTGTAATCTCTAGAACTAAAATGGACAGTATTAGAAAAAGCTAATACAGCCCTTATTTTACTTACGAGCAAAATAAGTCCCTATAAGGTAAGAGACTAGAGCAGGGTCATACCATCAAGGTGGCAGAGACAAGCCCCCTGCCTAGCCCATAGCTCAGGTCCTTACCACACTTGCTTATCTCATGGTTCCATGAAAAGGAAGAGACCTAACAATTCCCGTGAAGAAGGAAGAAGTACCATTGACGTACTGTAATGTTTTGTTGGTATTTTTTAAAAAAAACAAATTGGGGACACACCTCAATGCTGATCATACCTTCCCAACTGGAAAAGTGTGGTCTTCTGAATCATCAACAATTGCACGTTGTGTGCTGTCCACTGCTTGGAACTCTCTGTGCTATGAAGTATTAATAATTACTTCACTGAGTTGAACTGGCTGGCACAAAATTGATTATGTTCTTATCATGCTATATCAGGACTGTAGCTCTCAGCCACTAAACCTGTCAGACTTGTTTCCTTTCTTGTTGCCAGTGACTCTTATTATTTTCCAGCCTCCCAGCCCTGATCTGGCTGATAGGGATCAGATGGTGACTGGATACAAGCTGCCCCAGCACTGGGTCCATGATGTACGCGTAAGTACTCAGCTTTTCTCAGTCGGAGTTATCAATTGGGACACAGGTTCACAATTCCTGACACAGGCAGGACAAATATTGTCTGGTGGACTGTGCTTTAAAAATAAGGGGTTTTTTTTCTACATGTGTTACTGTATTTTGGATTAAAGTTTTATTTTGTTGCTATTTCCACATATAAGAATTTCTTTAAACAGAAAGGACCAATATGATCCTTTCTTTCTAAATAACAGAAATAGAAATGATATGCAGTAATACATTAACTCATTATATTTAAACATTTAGGAAAAACTCTGCTATATAAAAGAATAATTTATAATAGTTTATTTAATTTCTTTAGTATGATCAATAGCTTAGTATACATTTTTGTGGTAATGTTGCTTTGTGAAGTATATTCTGGGAAAACTTGAAATATAAAAGGAGGCTTTACTGAAATTTCAATTCATAATTCAAAATAAAAAAAGTATGGCGGCATAAGATTATATGTATCATGAATGAAGGATGAAAGTTCAAATATTTACATCTAAATATCTAAATAATTATTGAGTTAACAAAATCTACACTGTATGTGACATTTTTCATAATTCAACTCCAAAATAATTAATCATTTAATGAATTTAAGGTAAATAAATTTGTATATGTATATATAGTTCGGAATTTCAGGCTATCATTTTACAGACTCAGAAATGAATTACTGATATTTGATGTTAGTGATTTCAAACACTGCATAGTCTACCCTTGCATCTCAAAGAGGTTCTTGACCTCTCTATAGACACCAGTCTCCCAGCTGATCTGCAGACTGACGTTTCCAATTTAATCATGATTCTGTGATCATTATAATTGTACAGTCATTTGATTTTGTCTTCAGTAAAGTATAATACTTTAAGCCTGTAGGCTCCAGCACTCTGAAATAATGAGTGTTCTTACCCTTCCAAAATTACTCTGAAATAATAGCATGAGCCTGAGGAAGATTATCTATTTGATGCATAAAGTTTCTCCCCAATGTCCCTTTCAGGACAGCATGATATGGCATATTATCAGTACTTCTCATTAAGTATAGGAGGTGTATGTTTCTCTTCTTTTTTTTTAAAGATTTATTTGTTTATTTGAGAGAGAGAGAGTGAGAGAGAGAGAGAACAAGTGGGAGAGGCAGAGCGGGAGAGAGAGAAAGAATCTCAACCAGGTTCCACACTGAACTCGGAACCTGACATGGGGCTCAATCTCATGACTCTGAGATCATGACTGAGTTGAAATCAAGAGTCAGACACTTAACCAACTGAGCCACCCAGGCATACTTCTTATTAGATATGAGAAAGTGTTATTTCTTCTTCTAAAATATTTATTTATTTATTTATTTGAGGGAGAGAGAACACGGATGTGGGGGAGGGTCAGTGGGAAAGAATTTCAAGCAGACTCCCTGTTGAGTGCAGATCCCCATGAAGTGCAGAACCCAGAGACCCTGAGATCATGATCTGAGCCAAAATAAAAAATCCACCACTTAACAGAGCCATCCATGTGCCCCTGAAAGTGTTATCTCTAATTCACCAAGATAAGGACAGAGTAGGAAAAAATGTGCATACAAAAAAAATTACTTTTATATATAACATTCATATAGGTATAATATGCAAACAATTTCAGTTTTAAAGAATTAGCAAAGAACTTGAAGTTCTCTCATTCTCATTTGCTTAGAATTTTGTAGTACTGCTTTTCTATCAGCCTGATTCTACTCTTCCCAATATCTATTCACTCACTTTACCACACTAAAAGTGTCATTACAGACACATGAAATTTCTATATTGAAGTGTCATCAGCTTTTTTTTTTAAAGACTTTATTCATTTATTCATGAGACAGAGAGAGAGAGAGAGAGAGAGAGAGAGAGAGAGAGAGGCAGAGATAGAAGTTAGAGGGACAGGGAGAGGGAGAAGCAGGCTCCATGCAGGGAGCCTGATGTGGGACTTGATCCTAGTTCCTGGGATCACGCCCTGAGCAGAAGGCAGATGCCCAGCCAGTGAGCCACCCAGGTTCCCGTGTCATCAGCTTTGATTCAGAGCTTATAATTCTGAGGATTTTGAGTATCTTTTTAATTTAATTTAATTTTTATTTATTTCTTTTAGATTATTAATCAATTAATTAACTAATTAATTAACTAATTAATTTATTTATTTATGAGAGAGAGAGAGACACACACACACACACAGAGACACAGGCAGAAGGAGAAGCAGGCTCCACGCAGGGAGCCAGATGCGGGACTTGATTCCGGGTCTCCAGGTTCAGGCCTTGGACTGAAGGAGGAGCTAAACCGCTGAGCCACCTGGGGCCACCCTTGAGTATCTTTTTTAATTGGATTCTAGATCAGTATTATTTTTAACAATAAAGAGTGGATTGCACCATAGGGATAAAAAGGTTAGGGAGTAGGTTCATTGACTTTCTTAGTAAAGGTATTTTGCTCAAGAACAGTCTCAGGCTCAAAGAATGAATGAATGAGATGCTACAGCTTCTTAGAAGTTTTGTTTTTCTCATTGTGGTAGAGTAGGAAAAAGTACTAGCATGAGATTTAGATGTGTTCTAGATCCAGCCTTGCACTCATTTGTCTGGATAAGTCACTTACCTTCAAGATTTCACCTCTTTTATATGTAAAGTATGGAAAGTTCACATTGATATAAATGGAGGAGGAGTTGTCACCATTAATGAGATTTGAAATAATTTTTGTGAGTAAGCACAAAGATACTTTATTATTTATAATTTGGTTTATCTTGGTATTATTCATTTTGTTTTATTTACTTCGTTAAATAACTGGAAGTAACATCTGATATTAACTTTGTTATATTTTTACTATATCATAACTAGTAAATCTAAGTATTGTATTGTGGAACTGTTGTTTTAGATGTATGATTATGTGTGTGTTCCATGCTGTGATGTGGAATATTTCTTACTGTGGAACATGGTCAAAAACATTTAAAAACACTGCATTAGCCTTAAAGTCATTTTCAATTCTGTGATTTTGAAAGACTTAATAGCTAGTTAATATTGAGGACATTAACTTTCTTGAGGCTCTAGAGACCATTTATATTATCCTATAGATTTTTTTCCCCACTAGTCCCTATATCTGGTGCCTCCTACAGGTGAGGAAGAAATCAGAGATATGGTTACCAGCAATATAGATACTTCGGTGCCAGGAGGCCACACCCTGATGGCACAATTGGACAAATGTGAAAAAATAAGTATAAACAGAATGCTATGGGAATATCTGCTTAATCTTATAAAGGCTTCTCTGAGCTATTGAGTGTAATCTAAAAAAAAACTATTTGGAATTAGTTGGAGGAGAAGGAAGTAGGGATTCTTGACTGGGAGAACACAGCCCTTGTAAAAGTCGTGAGACTTAACACACAGTAGCAAATAGATGTTGGAAATTATCAGAAGAAATGCATGATCAGTCAGACTATGAAGCGCCTTTTGTTTCAGATTAAAATCTCTAAACTCTATGAAGAGAATTGGGTAAAAAACTTAAGCACAAGGAAGAAATGATCAAATTTGTGACTGAGAACCATTAGGGTAGACCAGAACAGTCTGGTGGTTCTACTGTCTTTTGGTACAGTTGCAGAACTAAGTGAAGGGAATGGCATGGACACTGCCTATGTACAAGTTGATTCTTCTGCCTAAAATGAATGTTCCTTCTCACAGTTGATTAGACTCCATATCTTCCTTGAAGATTCTAATTAAAATTACTGTGAAATTTTTCTCCTACCTCACATCGTATGTCTTAATTATTTCTTGAAACACAGCCATCCTGTTAACAAAAGATCACTTTAATAGGGACACCTGAGTTGCTCAGTTGGTTAAGCCTCCAACTCTTGATTTCAGCTCAAGTCATGATCTCAAGATTGTGAGAGCAAGCCCCACATTGGGTGCTGGGCATGGAGCCCACTTAAGATTCTCTCCTTTTTTTTTTTTTTTTGCCTCTCTTCCACACTCTCTCTCTAATAATAATAATAACAAACATTATATATACTTGACACCTCTCTGCATGCTTAACTACTTGTTTATAATTATGGCCCACAGTTGAACAGACAACTTTCAGTATTCCCAGTGCCAAAACATTGCCTGGCCCATTGTAAACCCTCAACATTTGTTTGTTGACTTACAGTAACATATACCTAAAGCTTAAGAACAGAGACTGAGAAATGAGGAAAAGTTGGAGTAAATAGGGCTCATTCTCATGACCTGAGCTGAAACCAAGAGTCAGACACCCAAGAGGCTACACCACCCAGGCACCCAAAGTTTACTTTTCATTACATGTCTATTCAGGAAGGCCTAGGGGATATTTGAGATACCGTAATTCAGAGGGTAAATAAAAAGCTAAGTAGTGGAGAGAATTCATTTGAAGTAAACTTATGCTATGGTGCTGACAGGGATTTATTGTAGAAGTGATGAAAGCATCACATAAATGCCTGTAGACTAAATTTTAAAGTTTTATTTATTCATTAATTCAACAAATGATTATTACTCTAACTTATACCAGTAGCACATTACATACACACATAATATATATATGTATACAGGTATTATACATACACATGATATCTATTGTGAGTTCATATCATGTGTGCGTATATACACATATCACATGCACATAAATAAATATACACATAGACCTGTACATGACCACAACAAATATTCTCTACTTTTATGGTGTTTACAATTTAGAAGAGACATGATAAGCAACTAAAACAAATGGCAATAAATTTAAAATGTGTATGTCTGAGGTAAAGGTTTTGTATTTTTTTTCCAAAACCTTTTTCTACTTAGCCTTATTTCTTTTAATAATTTCTTTCTTTCTTTCTTTCTTGCTTTCTTTCTTTCTTTCTTTTTTTTTGTGGTATCTGATTTACTAAACACACTGCCTTCTAAAGGATAACACCCCATCCTCTCATAGAATTCCTTCAACCTGGCAATTAAGGTGCCTGTAGAAGGCCTTTCCAGCATTCTAAAGGTCAGCTGCCTCCAGATGTTGTGCTATGTGCTACAATAATCAGAGGTCTAGAATCAGTGATAATGCTGGTAGTGATAACTACTGGCTTTTTTTTTTTAGTAGACTTTTCGTTTATATGATAGCGCTCTATGGCCTACTTTCATTTGCAGACAAATGAGAGCTAATTTGTGAAATGCATTTGAAAACATTAAATATTGAAAAAGTCTCCCACTATCCTTAAAGAAGATCTCAATAGGATCTAACCCTTTTAACACTATTCAACAAGTGTAGGAAGACATGGAAATCAACACCTTGACCAAGAAAATAGTTTTGTGTTGCTGTGTCCAGTTACTCTCAGTAGTCTTTAAAAAGGGTATTGTGTCTTTGGAGTACTGTGGAGTTAGATGTGTTAGGATAATGCATGGATATTTAGGGGGAAAATAGCAAGAAATTCTTTATGCTCTTGAATCATATATTCATTATATTATTTCACTATTTATGAAGCATTTGAATGCTTAACATTTCAGGAACACTCACATTCAAAATTCAAGTTGAGAAGCCAATTCAAAGACATGAGAAATACTTGCTGCACTTGC
This sequence comes from Nyctereutes procyonoides, assembly GCF_905146905.1. Lineage (NCBI taxonomy): Eukaryota > Metazoa > Chordata > Mammalia > Carnivora > Canidae > Nyctereutes > Nyctereutes procyonoides. The sequence continues at coordinate 3,474,445 of NW_026575023.1, read as the reverse complement.
TGTTTTGGATTCTGCACATTATATTTTCTTCCAATAGTGTATATGACTAAACTTTGACTTTCAACTGATTTCTTGTAGTTGCCAGTACTAAAATGTATTTGTCTTTGAATTATTTTGCAAAATTTTTAAGATTTTATAATTAATTGCTATTGTTGTCTAATATTTGAAAATAGGCTACTTTAAGACATTCAGTAATTTTTTTTTGAGATTTTGTTTATTCATTCATGAGAGACAAAGAGAGACAGAGACAGGCAGAGAGAGAAGCAGACTCCCCATGGGGAGACTAATGAAGGACTCTATCATGCAGGACCTCGGGATCATGGCCTGAGCCAAAGGCAGATGCTCAGCCACTGAGCCACCCAGGCACCCCAAGGCATTCAGTAATTTATGTAACATTATCATTGGGTAAAGACAGCAGCCTACAACTTAGGTATTTTATATAAAATAAATTAATTTAAAATATAACTATAGAAAATTACAGTAGTGTGATCTACTAGTGGGAACCATATGAAATGGCCCCTTTTATGGGTTAAAAACGACTTAATACAAGAAATTTCATATGGTCCAAACTAGTCAAATCTCTTCCAGGTCTTATTTCATTTATCCTAGTATACATATATGATATAACTTATACAACTTTAAAATTACACAATTTAAAGAAACTATCAACATTTGAAAAATCCTTCATACTGTCTAAAAAACACTGGCTTAGATACAAGAATGTCAAACAACCTTGAGCATACATCTCATAAAGGTGAGATGAGGTAAAGCAAGTTGGCAAGTATTAACTCCTGAAAACAGTTTTAAAAAATCCAGTGCAAAACAGATTGTAGGGTGTGTCTATATACTACTCTAAGTAAAAGAGGTGTGGGTGGGGTGGGGCGGGTAGAATCCAGTTACCTATTTGATCTACAAGGTGTCAAATATTTGCCTTAATTTGCATGTATCTCGAGACCCGTTTTTCATCCATTGACAGATTCTTGCATATGCTCTTCATTGCTTCTTTTCATAATCAAACAAACCTGAATAAGCGAAAGGGCCTAGAATGAATGAGACCTTTAGTGGCAGTGGGAAATCATAAGAGAAGCTATACAAAGCAAGAATCTATGGCTTCATCTTGATTAAAGTTTTAAAAAATAGTTTAAAAATCAAGTCAGTTAGGGGCACCTGAATGGCTTAGTCAGTTAAACTTCTGCCTTCGTCTTGGGTCATGATCTCAGGATCTTGGGACTGAGCCTGCTCAGCTGGGAGTTTGCTTCTCCCTCTCCCCATGCCTCTCCCACTGCTCATTCTCTCTTTCTCTCTCAAACAAACAAATAAATAAATAAAATAGTATTTCAAAATTTTTAGTTGAAATAAATAAATAAAATCTCTAGAAAGAAATCAGATCAGTCATGTTACTCCCATCTTTCACCCTGAATTCATGATTTTGGTCATACGTGTAGTCATGAACAAGCTGTAGAGACCTGTTAAAGACAGGGTTGGACATATTAGCATAGACACCGCCTCGAAACTACGTCAATGTTATCATTTTAGCTCTCCTCTCTACTAAGTCAGTGAGGCATTTCCTGCCCCATTATGGCCCTGCCATCTGCCTTCTCCTTCCTCCTATCATTCATCCTTCCATAATCATCTTTCTCCTTGACGGTTACTAGCCCCTGATTATACTTTCATTTGGAATCTAAAACTTTGATTGCCTTAGTGTCATTTCTGCTACTGGAAAGATAGAGGAGGGATAAATTTATTTTTCTGTATTTTTCTATTGCTTATATGTCATGTCACTTTTAAGAACATATTAATTCATAGGTTATTGTGTTTGGGTACATAGGGTATTATCAGATAAAATTGTTGAGAAAAGTACCTTCTTCACCTTTTTGAACTTTCAGTAAAGTCAATTCAAGAAATAAGTCCTCTTTAGAGGAAAATATAAACTTAGAATCTTCACCTTTCATGATTCATCTTTTTTGGGGCAACTATTTCCTGTTTAAGACTGCTCCTGCATTCTTTACCTTTTGAACCAACAAGAGCTGCAAGAATTTAGTTAGCATTTACTACTCCTTTAAAATTGACAAAACCATTCATTTCTCTTTATTGCTATTTATTTAACTTGTCAGCTGTCATCTTTCTCTTGCTGACAACAGCTTTTAAAATAATGTTAACCATTACTTATAATGAAACTGTAGCAACATGGAAGGATACAGCTTACTAACTGGCTTTGAGAATGGCTTTGTTCATATACTTCTGGATTTTGAATCATTTCTTGTAGTGTTGTGTTGATCTATTTGTATTGTGTGATTTGTCCTGACTCTCCCAGGGCTCTCCATTAGTTGGAAATTTGAGGTAGAGTTGCAGTTAATTATCAGGGAACATAGTAAAGTCAACTGACTGTATTCTTACTACCCAATTCAAATGAGCTAAGCTACATACCTTTATATGTGAAATTTGTAAACCAGAATTCAAGTTCAATAATCAACCTACGTTCCCTCAAAAAAAATTTTTTTAAGTAGATCAGGAACTCAGGAAATGCTCAATATGCTTATCTCTAAACTAATGGGGATAAAGGGTGCTATATTCATGACTGTCTTTCTGGCAATGATTTAATACCTTTTAAATAAAATGTACTTTGATTCAAGTCTAATGTATTAGGAGTTGTTCTGGGTGCCTGGAACTGGATTATCTGCTTTAATTATGTGTTACTTATTCACTAGAGTAAATTAAATAAAAATATTTAGAATGGAATCTGCCCAGTAGAATTGCATTTTCTTTGATTCATATACTAATGTTGCATTTATAGTACTAAACTCTTTAATTGCATAGGAGAAAATACATGGGAAGTGAGTTCCAAATCCTATAGGATACTTAAAATATGGCTATTATTATTCATGCAGCTATGAAATGAGCTTTTTTTCTGGCTGTAATTCCTTTTTAGAGTTTTATCTGTAGCCAGATGTATTATTATAATAAATTGATTTAATGGATTTTCATGCAAATATAGAAGTAAATTTCCATTGATTCATTTTTAAAAATTGAAGTAGAATCTATCAAATTATAAAATAAAATAATGGAGTCTTAAGTATTCTTACACAGACAAAATTTAATATTTACACTGTTTAAACTATATACACAGTTTTTAAGATTTCTTTAAAAGTTCAGAATTTAAAAAGTTCAGAAGTTAAAATCCACTGACTTCATGTAATTCCATAGCTACACAGTATTTCTTTAAACTACTGGGAATTAGATGGTTTTATTACAAAAATTAACTACTTATTAATGAACTACTTAATGTATACTCAGACCTTCAAAAAATAAAAAATGGCTACTTGGAAAAAGTACAAATCTAATGAAATAGCATTTGAGTTGCATGATACTTTAATTTGTCCATAATAAGACAATTGAACATTTGAGGGGAAAATTCTGAGAATGAGAAGGTTTTGAACTTCTTTTTATCCAATCTAGCACTCCAACTTACTCATTACCTCTTTCACACATGGCTCTTCAGAAATGTGACAGAAAGATTCTGGGACATGTTAATTTTGTTTATTTAATATGCAAATTATATTAATTGCAAATGAGAATATTGTTGATCTCTTTTATCTAGGACATTTATATCTTAATCATACCTCCTCCCACTAAACTAGATTGCAAAATACCACTGAAATATAAACCTTATACCAGTCAGTCATACAGGAAGCTAAGTAAATAACACTGGCTGCTTATCAAGAGTAACTGCATTTAAAAAATATATATTTAGGGGCACATGCATGGCACAGTTGGTTGAGCGTTGAACTCTTGGTTTCTACTCAGGTCATGATCTCAGGGTCATGACCTCAGGGTTATGAGATCTAGCCCTATGTCAGGTTCTGTGCTCAATGCAGAGTCAGCTAAAGTTTCTCTCTTCCTCTTCTTATGCTCCTCCCCCTTCCACATGAGCTCTCTATCTAAAATAAATACATAACTCTTAAAAAATAAAAAAATATATGTATGCATTTAATTATTTATTTTGTCAGGAATTACGTAGCAATAGCACATTCTGTTTGGTTTTATTTATTTATTTATTTATTTATTTATTTATTTATTCCAAGTTCAAATTTATTGTAACAGCATTCTATACTAGTCTTTGAATAGTAGACAAAATATTGAAGATTTTTTAAGATTGGCATACCAGAATGTTTCACAAATATACAAACTATTTGTCAGGTGACTGTAAGCTTAGCAGATTATGAATTTTTTTAGTCACTAACACCATTTTAATTCTGTCCCCTAAGATATTTTTCCAAACTCAGTCACAAGTAGCAGGATGTGATTTCCCAAGAAGCCCATTATGCTGTGTTGAATGATGATGAGTGAAATCATTTTGGTTGAAAGAAATGGGCTTAAAAAGAACATTTATTAAGAGGTCATTAGACTATTTCATAAAACAAAACAAAAGAATTGACAGGGAAGAT